>NC_042968.1:24925512-25240512 GCF_901001165.1 Salmo trutta
GTATTGCAGGTGATGTTCTGTATTAACCTCCAGTAACTGAAGTGTAATGGTACATTATATTTTCTCTGATAGGAGAGAGGTATACAAGCTCCCATGTGGGTGGAAAAACAAGAACACGAACAAAAGAGTGAAAGCCCAGAGAACAGTGAAAGATGAATGTGTGTGTTGGTGTCGGTGTCTGTGTGTGTGGCAGGGGAGCTGTTAGCATTGTATAGGGAGCCCACCTGAGTGTCTGTTCAAACTGCGTGTGATAGGCAACCTCAGAAAAGACACAGGAAGAGGAGGGGTACACATAGTGCACCTTTGGCAGAGGTAGAATGCTCACCCTGGGAGTAAAACAAACGCTCTCGGCTGAACCCTGGCAACATGCCTGCTTTTAGTGTCTTCCAGGCGAATCCGAGGGGGAGAGATTATTTGTGTCATGCCGAGTCAAAGTGTCCATCTCCTACTTGAGTCTTTAGAGAGGAAGACAGCCCTGTGCTAATGCCCTGCGCATTCACTGCCGAACTAGGTCATTTAACAATGGAGCGAGCAGCAGTCGGCACTCTCCCCCTGCATAATACATTAAGTGTAATGTGCAGCAACTATTCAGAGGGCCCCGAAAGCTGTTATTTTATTCTGTAAATGCACACGGACATGACGTTTAACATTGTCACAGGCGAACGGAATGAACGGGTTTCATTGTGCGTCAAGTACAACATGATGCCAAGTTTAATCTGAGCATAAAGCAACATGACAAAAGGGAGAACACGGTGTGTTCTATAAAGCATGAGCCCTGAATACGTGATGGCTGCTGAGCTCTGGGCGCTAGCTGCAGACAGACAGACAGACAGACAGACAGACAGACAGACAGACAGACAGACAGACAGACAGACAGACAGACAGACAGACAGCAAAGATTACAGAGGGAAAACCTGAGCGCTGCAAAGAGAGGGCCCCAGTCCCTATTGTGTGCTGGGGATCACAAAGTATTCCTCTGTAACTCTATTTACAGCACCCCTGGCTCCTACTGTCTCTACCTCCTTTCCTCCCTCTTGTCATACATTATAGCATCTGCTGAATGCAGGCAGGGATGATAAAGGCAAGCTCAATCCACTTCCATCATGTCAAAGGAGTGGCTCTACAATAGAGCTAGCAGTTATTTCAAAGAACTAACGTGTTTCAGAAATGACTCATTCAGTTATTCTACTGATCAGCTATTCTCTTGATATGGAAAGAGATGTACTGTATATGCAGCCGTTTGTTCAGGTTCCTCATTGTCTCTCTCTCTCTTTCCTCTCTGTTTCTGTGTACTGTAGGAGCGGGCACATTTTGAGAGCCTTGGCCACCATCTTAGCAAACTGGGCGAGGATGGCAAAATCGGCCACAGAGTCATCGACCTCACCAGGCCAGAGGATCTGGATGGTAAGTACACACTTCTCTCCTATAGTTTTCCCATGCTGAAAAGCCATCCAGTCAGTTCTATGTAACAGTGAATTCTTCAGACTGCTGCCCCCCCCCCAGTGCACAGTGTGTTCCTATAGTGGACCAGAGAGAGGTGAGGGCTGCCAGAGCAGTAGACCAGGGGGAGCTGGGTTGGGGGGATAGTGGTGTTTGAAGGCGCCCACCGCTCCCTGGTTTTCACAGGTAGGTGAGGGGAGGACAGGGTGCCTGAGGACAAAGCTGGCCCTTCTCCAGGCCTGGCCCCGGCTGCCGCTGCGCTTGTTTGAGATCCTGGGCACAGAGGTGTAAATTCGTGTAGCACCCGTGTGACAAAGCATCATCTCCCTTTGTGGGCCTGGAGCGTAAACAGTGGCGAGGAATGCCTCGATGCGCCAATGTTTGTCTGACGTAAATATTTGTGTCAGTTTCCATGGCACTTCAGAGCCCCGAGCAGAGGGAAAATGAATCAGGCTCACCTTTAATAGCTGAAACATTCTCAAGATGGTGGGAGAGATATTTCTCAGGACAATACAAGAGCACTCGCCTCATTAGATCCCTTCTAAAAGCCCTTTTAAAACATTTCCCACCAATTTCCCCATTTCCCAACATTCCCAACAAAATAATTACAACACACAACATTTCACAAATGTTATGGTCTACCTCACATAAACCTGCTTGTTGACAAAGTCAAAGAACTGAAACATAAATTACTTGTCATGTCTGCTTTCACATCACACCCATAAATTCAGGATTAGAGGTGCAGTTAGTGGCCATAGAGGGATAGTTCCCACGTCGTCTCCGCAGCAGACTCTGTCCCACCCCTCTGGCCCTCAGGGTCCTCAGCCTCTCCCAGTTACCCCAGTGGGAACCTTTCTTCTGTGGCTACTGTGGAGTCAGGACAGGAGCAAGGCGCGCACCAGCCCCTGTCGTCAGGGATCAATTGTGTCCTTTTATGTCCTGTGCAGGGCCGAGGGAAAGGCCAGCGCCAGTCGCCTCTGGGAAGTGAGTTCCCAGCGGGCTGTGGATTAGGAGGCAGGGAGGAGAGGAGAGGCAGGGCCCACGGAGGTCCTCTTCCCAGGGGGAGAGAGAGAGTGGTGGCTAGAAGCCAGAGACATGCACATAGCTCACCAACACAGTCACCATTTCACCATCTCCACAAATATATCTGTCTGTTTCAACAGCACCACCAGATGAATGATGTGAGCAGGGTTTTAACATGATGCCCACCACATTAAAGCCCCTTTTTACAACCTGTTTACTTTGGAGAACAAGATCTGTGTTAACTTTTGAGGTTCTTGTTTGGAGGCATTATGCTGAGCAAATCTAAGAAAATACATGTTTACTATGAGAATGGATAGGATATAACAATTATAATAAGATTATTATCATTATTTACTTTAATTATTTGCCATTTTCAAATAATCTTAGCTGTCAACAGCATTTTCAACCGCTTACCCTTAAGTAATTTCTTGAGGGAGAGTCAGGTACTACATGTAAATATGATTCATTATTTTAAAGCAGGGACTTTTTATCCTGCAACACGGTATTCCACAGCAGCACAGAGTGTACTGCAGACACCTTTCTGCACCCCAACATGAGGAAAACTACTGGTAGTGTCTGAATATACCTGAACAGGCTGTAGCTGCTGCCTAGTGACCTCCCAGTCTGTCAGGGCAGGGGTCAATCTCCCTGCAGAGGAGAAACAGTCTTATTCAGAAGACCACTGTACAGCAGGCCTCGCTGCAGTTCACAGAAAGCTTTAGGTTGCTTAAACTAATATTTGCAAAGCATGCAGCAACCAAATTAACAGCTGCCAAAGTTCTAACGAGGGCCATTGGAAAATAGTGGCGTGGTATGGGAATAGATAGAATTTCCTTCATTTTGGAAAGCCACGAGCCACATGCATCAGCTCACCGCAAAGTCATTAGGTCTTTTTAAGCTCAGATGAAAAACATGAACAAATACCACAAAAGGCCTCAACCCAGCCTCTTTGTTCATTCACATATGGCTTGGTAGAAGTAGAATGGCACGCGGGTTGTGTGTTTGTCTAAAGCGCCTCCGCCAGAGAGGGTCCTGGGAGAACAAAGGAGGCGTTGAGAGATGTAGGGAGGCAGGTAACAGAGTTAATCTGAACGTACAGCACAATATCAGCCAAGGAGAAATAAGCAAGGCAGCTTGGCTAAGTAGAAATAGGCTAATAGACTTTTGTTGTACAGTAACAGACAGTGATGTTGTGTTTATTTGTCTTGGTAGCTCAGAGCTGTTGTTCAGTTTATTATCAGATGATTGTTTTGAGAGGTTCATGTTGTTGTTTTCTTTCCTAACCAGAGGTTCATGTTGTTGTTTTCTTTCCTAACCAGAGGTTCATGTTGTTGTTTTCCTTCCTAACCAGAGGTTCATGTTGTTGTTTTCTTTCCTAACCAGAGGTTCATGTTGTTGTTTTCTTTCCTAACCAGAGGTTCATGTTGTTGTTTTCCTTCCTAACCAGAGGTTCATGTTGTTGTTTCCCTTCCTAACCAGAGGTTCATGTTGTTGTTTTCCTTCCTAACCAGAGGTTCATGTTGTTGTTTTCCTTCCTAACCAGAGGTTCATGTTGTTGTTTTCCTTCCTAACCAGAGGTTCATGGGAATTATAGGCTGACTTTTATTGCCCTGAATGTTCCCATAAGAGGCTATTTGTTCAAGCTCAAACTAGGTGGTTTAGACATGAGACCATATCAGTTATAACTGTAATGTATTAGATCAATTAGGGTGTCCCTTTGTGAAGTTGGTTGATTCCTAACACAATGAATTCAAATGGTTTTTGATGAAAGGATAAAACATTACATTTGCAAACATTTACTTGATTCAGACAATTCCCTTTATACAGTTCACGTTTAATTTCCAATAGTTCTGTTTTGTTCATATAGGCCTATTCTTGCAGATGAGTGTGCCTGTGCCTGTGTGTGTCATTCCCATAGTCTGTTAGGACGGGGAGTTGGTTTTGCATGTCAGCCCAGGTTGCCCAGGTTTTATTGATTCATTCTGGAATAGTGAGATGTGAACAGCACCTCGCCCCACTTTAAGGCTGATGGCATGCGAGAGGAGATGGAGGAGACAAAAGTAAGAGCTATACTGTAGCATGCAAGTGCTAACATGTCAGCTTTTCCTTTACACACACAGAGAAATGGAAGAATTCAAAGCATCCAACTGGCATGTAATTGTTTAATTAGCGGACTATGAACCACGGCTTGAATAGAGGCACTGAGCACTGCATGTGTCATATCTGTCCATACACTGCATGTGTCATATCTGTCCATACACTGCATGTGTCATATCTGTCCATACACTGCATGTGTCATATCTGTCCATACACTGCATGTGTCATATCTGTCCATACACTGCATGTGGGCTGATCCCCTTCCTTGGAGGGAGAGGCCCTATTGTCAGCAGTAAATACCTTTAGTGAGAGGTGTTTGATTTGATTCCACTGGGCGTGGAGCAGGGAGGGCTTGGCAGGTTGGAGTGATTGTTGCCTGCTCACTGAGGCAGATCCTCCTGAGCAGATTCTGGGGTGACAGTCGGTGTTGCCCTCAGAACAAAGCCGAGGGGAAGGGGGAGAGAGGGGCAGCACAGCCCTCTGTCTCTGCTCGGCACAGGGTCTAGTCTGAACCTGCAGCACACAGGTGTCGTAGGCTGCTGGGCTTCACTACACTCTCTCTGTTTTTTCTCCTTTCTTTCCCTCTCTCTTCTTCATTTTGCCTCCATCTCTGACTTCTTTCTCGTTTCCCTCTTTCGCTCTTCCCCTCTCTCCTTCTCCCCTGCTCTCGCTCTCTCTCTCTCTCTCTCTCTCTCTCTCTATCCCCTCACCTTCTCTCTCTCTCCCTCTCCCTCTCTGTCTCTCTCTCTCTCCCTACCCCCCTCTCTCTCTATCCCCTTCTCCTTCTCTCTCTCTCTATCTCCCCCTCTCTCTCTCCCTCTCTCTCTCTATTCCTCCATCCTTCTCTCTCTCTCCCTCTCCTTCTCTGTCTCTCTCTCTCTCCCTGCCCCTCTCTCTCTCTCCTTCTCTTTCTCTCTCTCTATCCCCCTCTCCTTCTCTCTCTCGCACTCTCTCACTCTCTCTCTCTTGCCCTACCCGCCCTCTCTCTCTCGCTCTCTCTCTCTCTATCCCTCTCTCTCTCTCCCCCTCTGTCTCTCTCTGTAATTCACGCTGCTCATCTTCAGTGTGTGTGGGAGAAACAAATTAAAAGCAGATTCTCATATCGCTCCGTCACATTGAGCTGCAGGCCTCATGAATCACAATAAATTCGATTAGGCAGCCCTCCCCGTTCCCCCCCTCGCCCCCTCCCCAGCCCCAACCCTGGGGGCTGCCCTGTCACTGCTAAACATCTGTATTTATTTATACAATCACACACCTAACTAACTGCTTCCCCAACGTGCCGCTCCTCCCCAAAAAATCAATTAATGCTTGTTTGTAAATGTCAGAACAGTGTTGGGTGTTTTATTGAAGAGAGAAAACAGCATTGTTGTAAATTGCGTGTTACCCTTGTGGGGTGATGCTTGGTGAGCTATAGGCCCTGCTGCTGCTGCCAGCTCCCTCAGTGGCTGCTGCTGCTTCTGATTAGGACACATCATGATTACCCTGCAGGGCCAATGAGAGGGGGGCAGGGACCTCCCATGTGACCATACACAAGCACTGTGGCAGGGACGGACGCGGTCCTCTGTCCCGCGGCTCTTAGCAACCACCTTCTAGCCCAGGGTCAGGCTCATTTCTGCTCCCAGCTCCAAGTTCCAACACTGACAGACAGAGCCCTCAGCCCTGAGTCTGGTTCTGAATCTGGGTCTGCTTAGCTTGTCAACACTCCGTTCCACACTCACACAAAGCCACCAGGATGTTATAATGCTGTTTAGAGGAGCCATAGATTTCCCTTTCATTGCCTGCTGGTGCAGATACGAACTGGAGAAGAAGTTCTCCTCCTCGTCTTCCGCCTGGCGAACCAGAACCCAGGGCTTCACGGGCCTCATCTCTAATGAACTGATTCAAGTGGTTTGTTTCCTGGCGCTGGTGTCAGGGTGGCGGGCCGTGTTGTGTCCCCCTCCTTGTAAGAGGCTCACCTCTGCCCGTATGCATGCATGCCAGTATATAAATTGCTGAATCAGTGTCAGTGGCAGAGTAATGGCACGGGGGGCTTCGTAAATTAGAGCGAGCGATCCCGGGGCGCAGACACTGGCTGTCGTGTCTGAGTGAGCGCTACGCTCCTGCCCTAATGAATACCTTCATCTGGCCCGGCAGTCAGCAGATTGGCCTACGTTGATGGATACTGTCAGCCCCACGCCACACCACATTTCATTGCACAATAAACATGGCTGTCAAAACCAAACAAAGTGAAATCAATTCATCCTGTACAGTGAGTGCGTGCTAAATGAAATGAATGTACTGTGGGGATGATGGCAGCAGAGGTAGTGTATTATTTCCTGAATCCTGACGGCGTAAAGCAGGGAGGTAAAGACATATAGGTTTTTCTCAACCAGGCACGTGTACAGGTATGTGTGTGTTAAAGGGGATACTTCGGGATTTTGACAGTGAGGCCTTTTATCTACTTCCCCAGAGTCAGATGGACTAGTGGATACCATTTGTATGTCTCTGTGTCCAGTATGAAGGAAGTTAGAGGTAGTTTAGCGAGTCAATGCTAATTAGCGTTAGCTAGCAGATACCCATAGACATCCAGTCATTACGTTAGCAATTGTGCTAGAGCTAGTTAGCAACTTTCTTCAAATTGCACCCAGAGACATAAAAAGGGCATCCACAAGTTGACTCTGGGGAAGAAGATAAGGAGCATTGCCAAAATCCTGAAGTATTCCTTTAAGGAGAGATAAAAGGTGTGAGAGGAGTTTTTGTCTTGTGTGTATGTCTGTTGAGAAACAGGCTTTTTACATCAAGTTGGAGAAGAAAGGCTGGGCTCTAGAAGAGCTTGTTGACCGGGGTCTCTCCCCAGGGCTCTGAAGGAGGATGATCATATGAACAGTATGGTGCAGGCCAGTCTGAGCCAGAGAGGTAGCTATATCCATCCATGCACAGTGCAGAGCAGGCAGATGACAGCCGTATGACCGTCAGATGCCTGATATGACTGTGGCTCTGAGACTGTTGCCTGGCGGAGGCTAAATGACAAGAGCTGAGTCCCCAGGGCTCTGGCTGACGTACCGTGATGGTGTGAAGAGGCAAATTGCTCTGGCCTTCCAGATAAAGGGAAGCCTTTCTGGATCATAAATGTGTCGGTATGACTGTTAAACATGAGCTGGTGTAAATGGATTTGGAGGCCCTATATGGAGGCACAGCCCAGTGGGGGCCTGGGAGAATAGGGCCTCCTGCTGGACGGCCGGACCTCAGCTGGAGTCCCCCCTGAGTCCCAGCCAAGCCTCAGCCGAGTCCCAGGCCTCGCTCTTAGAGATCAGGCCTACCACCACAGGACCTCCATCCCCTTATCAGTCTGGACATGGCTGTCCACCCCAAGCCTAGCGGGACGTGTGTGTGTGCGCGTGTGCGTCCGTGCGTGTTGTCTCTCACCTGCTGTTTCCTTAAACAGTCTCCTATAGATAGTTAAAGCTCTATCTAAAGTTGAGCCAGTCCTCTTCTCGCCATGTCTTACTTCAGGGCTTATCTCTGCACTGTGCTGAATAGAGCCAGTGAATGAGTCTGTGGATAGTGAATTCATCACAGAGTAGCGCTACACTCCATTACTCATTAACAGTTTGATTTTGTTTATCAACTGAAATAATACTAGAAATCAAAGTGCAGGTAACGTGTGCCAAGATGGAGGGCTAGTAGAAGATCCTAATGAGAACACTTCACATGTGGATGATGAAATATGCATGAGTCATCCTAAGCTTTCCTTTCCAGATTTTGGATCATTAAAGATGGATGGTAGCATATGGAAAGCTTTTTTTGTCTTATTTTTCAAGCCTTGTTTATCAACATGTTTTTGTTTGTTTAAATATTCATACAGCTTTTATTTAATTCTTTCACATCTTACATATAAAAGGAAGCAAATGCGCATGCAAGCAGAAATCATTATCAGGCTGATGTACAGTTTAATACGGAGAGAGAGAGAAACTCTTCTCACATGCTGATTGTGAATGGCCTGATTGAGAAACAGCACTTTACTGAGGAGTTCTGTGTGTGTCGGTATGCTCTCATCTCACACTAAATGCGTGTGCATTGGGGGGGGGGGGGGGGGGGGGGGGCTCAGTATGTGTATGTGCTAGTTAGAATGGGCTTAAGAAGAAGAATGTTATATTAAGCACTTGGCAGAGTCTCTTCCCTCCTTGATTGTATTTTTCTTAGAAGCACTGCCTCACACACCATATTTGTTATTTAAGTTGGCATTCTTGCTTGTTTTAAAAAAACTTCTGGAACTTCAGTTTGGAACGTATGGGGCTGAATATAGAAGTGTGAATGCTTGTCGAGCCCCAGACAAAATATTTAACAGGCATTTAAGTCATGGTTCTCTTCTTTTGGGTTTGGATATATGTGTTGATCCGTAGGGTGGCTCCCCTGCTCTCACAATGTCCACTTGTTCTACATTCAAAACATGCTTGTCAAATCCAGTTGTCAGAGCCAGTCTGTTCCAGTGGAAAGGAACCTTGAGAACTCAATTTCCTTCACCGTGTAGTGTAGCACCAACCCTACCTCTGGTCTTGTCTTAGTCTAGCTCCAACCCTACCTCTGGTCTTGTCTTAGTCTAGCTCCAGCACCAACCCTACCTCTGGTCTTGTCTTAGTCTAGCTCCAGCACCAACCCTACCTCTGGTCTGGTCTTAGTCTAGCTCCAGCACCAACCCTACCCTACCCCTGGTCTGGTTTCAGTCCAGCTCCAGCACCAACCCTACCCCTGGTCTGGTCTCAGTCCAGCTCCAGCACCAACCCTACCCCTGGTCTGGTCTCAGTCCAGCACCAACCCAACCCTACCCCTGGTCTGGTCTCAGTCCAGCTCCAGCACCAACCCTACCCCTGGTCTGGTCTCAGTCCAGCTCCAGCACCAACCCTACCCCTGGTCTGGTCTCAGTCCAGCTCCAGCACCAACCCTACCCTACCCCTGGTCTGGTCTCAGTCCAGCACCAACCCAACCCTACCCCTGGTCTGGTCTCAGTCCAGCCCCAGCACCAACCCTACCCTACCCCTGGTCTTGTCTTAGTCCAGCTCCAGTACCAACCCTACCCTACCCCTGGTTTGGTCTCAGTCCAGCTCCAGCACCAACCCAACCCTACCCCTGGTCTGGTCTCAGTCCAGCTCCAGCACCAACCCTACCCCTGGTCTGGTCTCAGTCCAGCTCCAGCACCAACCCTACCCTACCCCTGGTCTTGTCTTAGTCCAGCTCCAGCACCAACCCAACCCTACCCCTGGTCTGGTCTCAGTCCAGCTCCAGCACCAACCCTACCCTACCCCTGGTCTGGTTTCAGTCCAGCTCCAGCACCAACCCTACCCCTGGTCTGGTCTCAGTCCAGCTCCAGCACCAACCATACCCCTGGTCTGGTCTCAGTCCAGCTCCAGTACCAACCCTACCCTACCCCTGGTCTGGTTTCAGTCCAGCCCCAGTACAAACCCTACCCTACCCCTGGTCTGGTCTCAGTCCCTCCCCAGCACCAATCCTACCCCTGGTCTGGTCTCAGTCCAGCACCAACCCTACCCTACCCCTGGTCTGGTCTCAGTCCAGCTCCAGCACCAACCCTACCCTACCCCTGGTCTGGTCTCAGTCCAGCCCCAGCACCAACCCTACCCCTGGTCTGGTCTGTCCAGCTCCAGCACCAACCCTACCCTACCCCTGGTCTGGTCTCAGTCCAGCTCCAGCACCAACCCTACCCCTGGTCTGGTCTGTCCAGCTCCAGCACCAACCCTACCCTACCCCTGGTCTGGTCTGTCCAGCTCCAGCACCAACCCTACCCCTGGTCTGGTCTGTCCAGCTCCAGCACCAACCCAACCCTACCCCTGGTCTAGTTTGATCCCAGTCTCAGCCCCAGTCTCAGTCCCAGTCTCAGTCCCAGTCTCAGTCTCAGTCCCAGTCTCAGTCTCAGTCTCAGTCACAGTAGTAGTGATGACAGCCCATTGGGTATGGGGGTTGAACCTGGCTCGTAGCAGTCGATTAATTGCTCGCCTCGCTCTCTCTTCTCCTTCTTGTTCCTACTCTGGTGTTTCCAGGGTGGAAAGCTCTGAATGGCTCTGGTACCGGAGCAGATAAACCACAACAGTATTATTGTTGGCCTACAGGAGGCGCCAGCACAGCCGAGGCACGGGTCTACAGAGAAGCCCGGGGGAGGAACAGCAACGAGCCCCACATCAAGAGACCCATGAACGCCTTCATGGTGTGGGCCAAAGATGAGCGCCGCAAGATCCTGCAAGCCTTCCCAGACATGCACAACTCCAACATCAGCAAGATCCTGGGTAAGCCTTTCTTCTTTCTCTCTCTCTTCCAGCCATTACAGAGTCTGTTACAGTCTGTTAGCCTTCCTGTGTTAGATTATGTTTAAAAAAAATTCTGACCAAGTTGGAAGGAACAGGATCGGATTTGGTTAGAAAGTCAGGAAACTGGCATGAAAATATATATTTTTATAGGTTTGTTGAAACTAGCGTTCTTAGGGTTGTCAATGAGAATTTTGTCTCTCCCACAGACACTGAAAAAACAGTCCTTATACACTTGATATAATCAGTTTACTATTAAATGATGTTGTAGGCCTTCGTTAAAATGAAATGTTCCCTATTAAGCACAATGAGGTGAAACAATAGCAAGTGCCCAAAATCGGCTTCCCTTTTGAAAGCCTGGTGTAGTATACTCCTCCTCAATAGCCCCCCCCCCCTCTCTCTCTCTCCCACAAATCTCCCCTCAGCTGGGTATAAACACTAGGCTGTTTGGCTGTTGGCAATAGTGATAAACGTGTAGTGTTTAAACCACTATGTTAACAACAAGAAGAAACAGAACGCCATTCATGAAACAGTGGAACACTGTGGAGGCAAGTTGCCTGACGGACAGAATGAAACGCGTTACTGTTCGTGACGGGAGACCCAGCGGTCTGGCGGTCCAGAGCTGAAATCTACAGTCGTTCATTGATATGTCGAAAATATTTGTTCTCCGTATAAAAAAGTCCATTTTTTCTAACTGCGCATTTGATTCATACAGGGTATAACTTAAAACCTTTAACAGTTTTAATCTCTCAATGACTTTTATGCTCAGCTGCCAGCTGAAGCCCACTATGGTTAATACCTGTCTATGTGGACATAAACATTTGTAGCCCGGTACCAGTGGGAGTGGGGGGTGAGGCGGAGGGAGGCGGGGGGTGGCATGTTGTCTGATTCGCCACAGTGGCTCAATCAGCCCTGGCTTACAGATGGATTTACCGCCATGTCACTGCCGTCAGTGTTTGTCATGAAAAATGACAGTGGTTAAATGGGTCTCGTCCCCACTGCACTGAGAGTCAATAGATCACAGCCTTTAAAAGTGGCGTCACCCAGGCAGGAGCAGGACACACTAGAGATCAGCTAGAGTCTATTTACAGGCTTGGTGTAGTTTCTGTTAACTCACCCACAGCCCAGCCACTGGCTTTATGGGTTTACATGGTTACTACAGAGACCACAAAATAATATACTGTATCCACAATGGAAACTCCTATTTGCATTGATATATCTATTGATGCTTATTAAGTACTTATTCCAAAGTCCTTTTTACACCTCTGTAGTGAAAATGTACATTCAAAGTGTATGTTTTACTGATATCTGTGTGTCTGTGCTGTGTTACAGGCTCTCGCTGGAAGTCTATGACCAACCAGGAGAAGCAGCCGTTCTATGAGGAGCAGGCCCGTCTCAGTAAGATCCACCTGGAGAAGTACCCCAACTACAAGTACAAGCCCCGGCCCAAGAGGACCTGCATCATCGATGGGAAGAAGCTCCGCATCGGCGAGTACAAGCAGATGATGCGCTCGCGACGACAAGAGATGAGGCAGTTCTTCACTGTGGGGTAGGTGCACAGTGAAGAACGCCAGGCTTAGAGCACAGGCGCGACACACACACACGTAGACACACAGCTAAATGACTCTTCTGAAATCAGTTGGCTTTTTGCCTGAGAACAGACTCTCTCTTCACTGTGCTTACACTAAAGATGGTTGTAATGTGTCTGGTAACTTGTCACACTAAGCCCCTGACCTTCGAATCAACCCAATTCATCAACCCGTTAAATCATGTATGTTATACAGCCCTCAGAATAGATGAATAACGTTTTATCTAGTTTCCCTTTTCCGTAACAAAAAAAAGTGTTCTTTTTTTCTCCACGTGTAGTGATGACGGTGGCGATAGTTCGTCGTACGCAATTTCCAACCGATTTGCGGAGCATTAATGAAACCCCAAATCAAACACATTATCTCATCCACTTTACTGTCAAGTGTTTTTTAATAGTAGTGATTTATCAATTTGAGACAATAGCCCACAGCAATAGCAGAGAAAGAGATGCCAACATTATTACAGGATATAAAGCATAAGTATAGATTTACAGAGGGCTGGAGGGCAGCTGTCTGGAGCTTAACTTCCTAATTTACTGCGTGTGGTCAGTAAGGAGAAGGCTTCTCCAGGTGTTCCCTCATCACCCGTAAGCTATACGATCACTGGAGTATCAATCACTGCTAAAACACCAGATGAGAGAGAGAGAGAGAGAGAGAGAGAGAGCGCACTAATCACCAATCGGCTTTATGTTACCAATAAACTGGGTGCCGTTTCAGAACGACTCAGAACGGTGCTGTCTGGACAACTGTTCTCCCAAATCATTTTCACAGAACCATTGGCTGAGAACACACCTCTGTGGAGAACAGTTAATCCAGCTAGCTCTCTCAGTTTAAGTGCTGAAGTGGAGGTGTCTTTAGGGTTGACTCGAGCAGCACACACACTGTCAGCATTCTTTCCATTTGCTCATCCCATGTGATTCTAATTGTTTTCCTTTATACATATTTGAAGTAAAGTCTTTTTCCATCTAAATAAGAACACAGAACTGATATTGTTATGAGAAGTCTGGATTATAATGATGAAACAGGAACAAACTTATCTAATGGTCTCTCTCTCTCACTGTCCTTTGTTTTCTCCCTACAGGCAACAACCGCAAATCCCCATCAGCACCAGCGCCGGCGTGGTCTACCCTGGGGCCATAACCATGGCAACGACCACACCCTCCCCTCACATGACGTCGGAGTGCTCCAGCGCCTCAGCAAGCCCGGAGCCGGCCATTCCCGTCATCCAGAGCACCTACAACATGAAGATAGAGCCCAGTGCCATGTTAACCAACGACCCCATCATCAACGGAGGGGTAGATGAGATGGACATGTACGAGGACTTTGACGAGGAGCCCAAATCGGACTACAGCAGTGAGACTGAGACACTGGAGCCCATCGTCAGCGCTAACTGAGGCCTCTCAACACCTGAGCCGAGACATACACACATTCATACTGGAGAACCATCCCCAGGGCGGAAGACTGACTGAAGGAGGAGAAACAGAAGAACAAAAAAAATACAGAACAAAAAAGAACTGGTTCTGTTGATTTATCATTTAGGAGCCTGCATGCATATGTGGCTGCGTCAGAATCAACAGCTAAAGGTCTTAAATCTTTCTTACAGTGTGTGAAGCAGTTTGGTTTAGTTCGTTTAGTTTTTTGTTTTTTATTATCTCATTGTTTATTTTTTATGTTTTCTTCATGGACATTTACACAATTAGGTTATTGCCTATACAACTTTGGATGACAGGACTTGAAATGTAACGTTTGATATGAATCCATAATTCTTACAGTCTTACTTTTTTTCTTATGATATACATATTATTTCTCTTCAGTTAAATGCTTTTAATAGATTTCATTACTGTTTTTGATGGGAGTTATATATTCTCACTCAGGTATGCTGTGCCAGCCAACAGCTTGTGAATGTTTTAAATCTGAATTTATTTGAAACTATTTAGAAAGCAAAATATTTGGAAATTCATATTAACTAAAAACAAACAAACAGAAGAATTCCACAATTCTGGGACATAATCAGACTCCCTTATTATTAATTGTATTAGTATTATTATTATAATAATTATTATTGGTATTATTAACATACTGTACAATTTTGTGCAGATGTGCTAAACATTTCAAGGTTTTTTTCTCTTAAATAATTTGTTTGAGTCTCGAGGGAGAGACTCGAGTCTTAGACAATCTCTTAATATCTTAGTGCGGCTTCAAAATCCAGTTTCTTTAAATACCTTCTATATTGAAACACTCAGGAATCTGGAGACAGTGTGCTGTGTCTAGGGCAGGAACAGGAAGTGATGCAATAGCTTCAGGTGTGGTTGTTCATAATGGCAGCTGTTCTCCATGGAGACCAATGCGGTGACCAACAGGCCCTTCTCTCCCTGTCCCTCTCCAGCTCATGTCACCAGCCCAGTCTAACACAGAGCACTGGAACACTCCCCTCACACTCTCTGCTCATTCTTCAACTCAGTCTTACCAAGTTCTTAATCAGAGTGATTGTAATCAGGCCAGAATTCCAAGGGGCCAAAGGCATCCAATCTGTGGGATTGGAAAGGCAGCGAACGGCAGCTTTGGGAGCATTATAATCACAAATTGCTGTTTTACAATGTGTAGCTACAGTACATTCGGTTGAACACTTTAGCCCCTACTGGAGCGGCAAGTTTTAAAGTCTTTGGTCTTACATTTTTTTTGTTAAATCTTAAGTATTTTTTCAACATTGTAAATCTTAAATTGACACGAGAAGGTCTTAAAGCAGAGTTAACTACTGCAGCAGTCTTAAGAGAAGAGGCAGTGTGTGAGGGAATAACATCGTGTTTTTATTAAAGGAGGGTTACAGACAAAGTATTACATTCTAACAAGTCATATTAAACACAACAGTATTTCATTCATAAGTCACACCAGATATGAGATGGTGATTCTCTACATTCATGCACTTAGATATTAACACTTACTACTTCATTTTTCAACTAAGTTAATATTTTATATTGAACAAAATTTGTGTTGTTTTATAATGACCAGTTGCCTATTTTACATAAAGTTAAACTTAAGTATTTTAGAGCAATTGAAAATGCACTTCTGTATTTTATTTATATACAGACAATGAATATGACATATAACACAATCAGTCAGCTCTTAATCTTGTGACAATCAGTCACAAACTCAAAGTCCTTTACCTCTTGAATGTTTTTTTTTACCAGTTGAACAGATCCCAGGTTGTTACCTATGGAGAAACAGCTAGAGATGGCCAGCAGTCAAGGCCCTACTGTCCATAATACAGCCCTCCTACAGGCCAGAAGGACTAAGTGCCTCCCTCTCTGCCCTGCCCCTGCCCTGTCTCGACCCCTGCCCATGGCAACCCCCACACCCAGGGGCTGCCATCTGGCTCAGAGTGGCAGACAGCGCTATCTGGGGAGAGGAGAGAGGGTGAACAATAAGGACGGGGCACGTAGAGCTTATTGTGCTCTCCATCAAAGCACAGACAGTGAGGCCTCCACCCTGGCTCCCACCCTGGCCCAGCCACTAGGCGCTGGCGAGCAGATGGATCAAGTACATCAAGCTGTGGGGGATTATTAAAATGACTGACGAGTGGATATCATCTCAAATGCAGCATTATTAATGCATGAGCCCGGCTATTCTCCTCCCGTGCCCTTGAACCTGTCCATTTCAGACCAAGCCCAGAGGTTTAAAATGATCTAAATGGCTGGTCACCAGCGCTGGCTGTCTGCATGGCCAGGACTCCCTCCTACTGCTGGTCACTGCATTACTCTCCCAGGTCTAATTGATACAGATGGCTCTTTAGTACTTTTAATTTTACTCGACCCATTCAGAGCTGGATTTTATTGTTTTGTGTCCACGTTTGAAAGCATTTATCTTAAGTCTTAGAAGTTTTTAAGCACCTCATTATTAATTGCCATTTCAGTTTCTTTTTCTTTTTTTGGTTGGTTGGTTTCTTTGTTGCTATTGTTGTTTTAAGGTACAATGCTTTTTTTCTAGGATTTCCTCCCATACACAAACCTAAACGGATTTCCCTCCAGGTCAACATGTCTAGGTTTTTAAGCTGTTACTTCTGTTTGCTGGTTGATTGGTTGATTTGTACGGGATTTGTACATATTTCTATGTCCATGCCTAACCAATTCAGTGTGCTGGTAGTTACAAAAGGACTGTTGATAGGACTGAAACTTGACTGCGCTTGTATAACAAAAAAATACAAAAAACGAAGAACTTATATCTCGCAAGGAGTCAAAGTGTTATAAGCACTGGATATAAATTGTATTTTTATCAATTCTGACTAATGTGAAGCTGTTGTACCAGAAAAAAACCTGAATGAACAAAAGTCCCGACGACTTGGACTCGTGGGCTCGTTCTCACAATTACCAGATTTGAATAATTTTTCAGTCTACTTGTTTTGTTTATTTATGCAAAGACATGTGTAGTGAATGAATACTTTGTCTAAGCTCCAGGGCCACCAAGGGGAGAGAGACAGCGCGCGCGAGAGAGACTGAGCAGTAAACTCGACAGAAGGCTTGCATAGTAACTGGTTAGCTGAGAAACACCGGATTTCAGACACGCATTTTATTGGTCACATATGTTTTGTGTTGTATATTGTATTTGAAGCTATATAGTGAGTATAGACATTTTATTGTATTTATTAGCCACTGGTGGCTCTAAAATTGTCAGTAGAACATAATGAAAGGACAATCAGAGAGAGAAAAAAAGATGTTTAATGAATTGGAGCTTCATTTTTCAGTAAATTCACCATTTCATTATAGATTTTATTGTAAATACAACATAGGAAATAGAATTATATTTTTGTTCATAAGTACTTAGTGAAGTATAAGTTATGTATTTGACTGTTATTTTTTTCTTCCTTTTTTACATCAGTGTATGTTGATCCATGTTCTTAAAACTGACAGGACGGAGCTGTAGCTGAGATAGACAGACAGGCCCCTTCTTGCTAGCGTTTCAATGACCTCCCTCAGACAATTCAAGGAGCCAATCAAAACCCAAGCTGTACTCCGTAGCCTTGGACAAACATTAAGGACAAACATTAAGGACAAACGTTTTTTTTAATAAATAACTTCATTTTTATCTAATTACATGCACAGTTGGTACAAATAAAGTACTCTGTATCTTTCATAAGGACAGTGCTAAAATTCATCTGAACAACAAGCAGTTAAGATGTATACATTTTTATTAGTCAACTTGCGTTTGCAATCATGACTCAATCCTAGTGACATACCTTATCACTTGTGTTTCGTGTTTTTCACAGCCCTCAGTGGTTATACTGTTATGTGTCAAATTTGAACGGAGAGGTTGATAGTAGCATAAATGAATAGCTACATTTTAATTGCACATCCGCATGCATTTGTTACATTTAAAATTAGAATGACCCAAGAGGATTTTATTCATTGGCAATTTTACACAAGTTCTTGGGGAGCTGAAATTGAAGGGAGTGTGCAAATATTTATTAGTTTTAACGTGGCACAATGCAGAGCCACTCGTGTGTATTCTAGGCCTATACTCTTTTTGTCCTTTTCTATGTGTTGCTGACCTTTTTAAAGGTAGCCCATCCAGCCATCAGCAAAGTGTAGTCATGACCTTTTCTATTAATCCATCTGTCTCTCAGCCATGTAAATGCGAACAAGATTCAACAACTGAAGACTAAGCTTGTATGCTGTTTCAATAACTTAATAACTGTAATTATTTTTTCTGTCATTGAACTTTGTGATGTATATGGTGGGAATGTTCTCTGTGTTAATTTAATTAGCACAATTCACTGACATGCTGGACTGACATGCTAGCTGCTGTTCAGGAGTGTAACATTTGCTGTTGGGGACAACTTATACAGTTGTCAATGGTACTTTGCTTTCTAGATTTATTTTTTGTCTCTCAAGCAACACTGTGTGTGGCTCTTCTGTCGCTGGGGCTGTTGCTGTTTTGAAACCGCTGGCAGACTGATACAGTTTTCTGCGTAGTTTTCTTGGCAGGTACCTAGGCCCATGGCAGGTATTGTTTGGGCGTAACTAGAGAAAATGAAATAGTGTCTGTTGCTGCTTTGAAAAAAAGTTTTAATTCTGAAAATGTAAATAGTTTATCATAATATCTTGTACAGTCCAGTGTAAAGTTTTTAATTGAACTTAAAAAAAAGGTTGCCATCACATTTGTGTTCACTTTCTTCTTCATACAGTACAAAAGGACAGCTACTTGCTGAGGATATTATTGTTAAATTAAAAAAAGGAAAAGGTACTAAAATATTTTATTTCGCTTAGCTTCAAAATGTAAACCAGCAAGTCTTTGGTTTCCATGTGCAGTATTGACGTGAGGTAAACTTAAGGTGAAATAATTCTACAGTGGTATGTATTGGAGACCAGTCTCCTCTGTGTTGGTAGTATTAATACACTATATCAAATAAATACACCAGATGACTGACACATTTGGGTGTATCTAGGCACCTTAGTAATGTGTGCAAATATCTAGGTTGTGTTCCCCACAGGATGCATTCAGGCATATTGTAATGTAACATCATCTTTCTATATGTACTCAATCCATTGATGTAACAAGGCAGGAATAGGTTGTTTAACTGCCTGTTTAAGCTCATTTACCTCAAGAGTTTCCTCCTTTTGCGTAAAAGAGTAAGAAATTGTGTGACAAAGTCTCACCATCACTCCCATCTTTTGTACTGCTGTTGACACTTACAAATTAAAGAGACATTTTGTTTTAAGATCCGAGTCTCTATTTTGTTGTTGTTGTGCGTTGATTGTCCATTGATTTCCCATGCTACATTGATTTCCCATGCTACATTGATTTCCCATGCTACATTGATTTCTCTTGGTACTTTTCAACATTTTATTTTCTACTGCAGGGTGGGATTGCATTTTTTAAGGACAATTATTTACCTAAGGTGGCCCATAAGTTATAGTTTATCATTAGAGTGAGTGCCACAAACTGATGTTCACGTTAACTAATGGTAGAGATTATATTATTGTATGGTGTCCATTTTCAGACATCCTCAACCCCATGCCTAAAATATTATGTTACTCAAACAAACAAATGTTTATTACCTTTTTGTCTCTGAAACCCTGCAGCATCCCAGCCCTCCGGTCCAATGAGAAGAGACCATTAGGGAGACAGAGAGAGCATGCAGGTAAGGTGTGTAGAGGACCTGTGCCCTATCGCCAGGTAGACGTTCAGAGGGCAAGGCCCAGTGTGTGTGCTCCTGCAGCCAGACACAGACAGGTTTATGTGCCAAGCTGAGCCAGAGGAAAGGTCAGGCAGGGAGCGATCAACTCAGACGACGTGTGGTCATTCATCTCCTTGGATCCCTGCCATCCATGGCTCATCAACATCTTGCTAGGCCTAGGGTCGAGGGTAACAAGATGGAGTCATTTTTAGGCAAGGTTTCAGGAAACAACAACCTTTCAGAGGTGTTTGATTCCAAGACAATTAACAACACTGTGGTCTTATATTTCTTTTGAGATTACGTTTCTGATATACACTACAGTTGTCATTGTTTCAAGTTGATATAAACATGCAGTCATTTCTCTGCTGCCATAAACAGTCCCTCTTTCCATTCACAAAAAAACGATTTGCAGTTATGGTGAGCTATATATCAGGGCTGTAAATAAAATGCATATCCATGGTGTATACGGCTCAGCAGGGAGGAAATCTGCTTTTACTTTCTTCAAACTTCTGTTTGCTGGAGTAAAAAAATACAAAATAAATAAAGGTTCTGGAACAGGAGCCATTTCCAAACATTTTGGAAAACCATTTAAGTGTCTTTTGTTCTGTTCATCAATCTTTTTTTGTCTTTTACCAGTGTGCTGCCTGTTAGCTGTCCTCCTGAGAGCGTAAAAGCCCCAGTTTAACTGCGGCGTCTATAATAGACGCCTCTGTCAGCTCTCTCCAGCAGAAGCGCCCAGCGGTAGATGGAAAATTAGACATATACCGCTGCACAATAAATCTTATAGTAATTCTCCAAGCTTGCATTACGAATAATGGCCAGGAGAAAAGCCCTGTGCTTTGTGTATTTCTCTTTAAGTTACTGTGCATGGGTGTGTGGGTGTACAACATTAAAATGATACTGGGCCTGTGACATTTTAATCTTGAGTGAAAGACAATAATTCTAATTTCCTTTGGCCCATATTTTTTATCTTCGATGTGCCATGCTTTTTTCTACGCTTGCCAGATGGAAGAAGGGGGTCGGGGAGGGGGGGTTAAGAGGTCTAGTGAGGTATGGAGACTAATGCCACTGCCTGTAAGTGGCCTGTTTAGATGAACTGTCACAGTGTTACTACAAATGTAGGTGTTTGGGCTGCAGATAATAATTAATACAATGTTGCTTCTGCTGCACACTGGCAGGACTGCAATTTCACCACTCCGATGACTAAACATTGTAGGGGGGAGGCGCCTGGAACAATATTTTACTGTTCTGGAGTCCCTGTCTGCCCTTGCGCTCCACGGCATGGCCACTGAGCCCAGTGAATCAGTCAGAGAGCGCCGGCTCCCCAAGCACAGCTGCTATTTATCTGATTTTCTCATTAGACTTGACTCATGACTTTATTGTAGGCCGACTGCCTTTGGCAGAGCTACTGCAATGCTGAAGTATTACTCTCTCTCTCTGAGCAGTTTGAGTGTTGCTCTCCCTCGCGATCTGCAGGTACTTCAATCTATGTATGGTTTTACTCTGTCAATCTGACTATTAAAGGAGAATATTTCATGGATTTCATGATAAAATTAATTTCAATATTTTTGGGAGTGAGACACACTGACGGACCAGATACCCAGCATATGTATCCAATAGAAATACACTGAGTGTACAAAACATTAAGAACACCTTCACTTTCCATGACAAAGACTGACCAGATGAATCCAGGTGAAAGCTACAATCCCTTATTGATGTAACTTGTTAAATCCACTTCAATCAGTGTAGATAAAGGGGAGGAGACAGGTTAAATAATTATTTTAAAGCTTTGAGTCAATTGAGACCCACGTGGCTCAGTTGGTAGAGCATGGTAGAGCAAAGCTGTTAAAAAGAGAACATTGTATTATTTCTTTGTACTCCCTGACGAAGGCCATGCAGCCGAAACGCGTCGGATTTTTAAAAACATTGTTTCTATTGAATATGCCATACTAATAAAGGCATTTTAATCTATTATATGAAGAGTGCCTTGGTCCTCCTTTCTTTTTGATGGTAGAGCATGGTGTTTGCAACGCCAGGGTTGTGGGTTCGATTCCCACAGGGGAACAGTACGGGGAAAAAATGTATGAAATGTATGCATTCACTACTATAAGTGGCTCTGGATAAGAGCGTCTGCTAAATGACTAAAATGTAAATGTAAAAAATGAGACACGGATTTTGTATGTGTGCCATTCAGAGGATGAATGTGCAAGACAAAAGATTTAAGTGTTTTTGAACTGGGTATGGTAGTAGGTGCCAGGCGCACAGGTTTCTGTCAACAACTGCAACACTGCTGGATTTTTCACTATCAATGGTTTCATGTGTGTATAAAAAAAAATGGTATTTTTATTTCAGCTTTATTTAACCCGGTAGGCCAGTTGAGAACAAGTTCTCATTTACAACTGCGACCTGGCCAAGATAAAGCAAAGCAGTTCAACACACACAACAACACAGAGTTACACATGGAATAAACAAACGTACAGTCAATAACACAATATAAAAAGTCTATATTCAGTGTGTGCAAATGGCATAAGGAGGTAAGGCAATAAATAGGCCATAGTAGGGAAGTAATTGCAATTTAGCAAATTAACACTGGAGTGATAGATGTGCAGATGATGATGTGCAAGTAGAAATACTGTGTGCAAAAGAGCAAAAAAAGTAAATAAAACAATATGGGGATGAGGTAGGTAGTTGGATGGGCTATTTACAGATGGGCTGTGTACAGCTGCAGCGATCGGTAAGCTGCACAGAGAGCTGATGTTAAAGTTAGTGAGGGAGATATAAGTCTCCAACTTCAGCGATTTTTGCAATTCGTTCCAGTCATTGGCAGCAGAGAACTGGAAGGAAAGGCGGCCAAAGCAGGTGTTGGCTTTGGGTATGACCAGTGAGATATACCTGCTGGAGCGCGTGCTACAGGTGAGTGTTGTTATGGTGACCAGTGAGCTGAGATAAGGCGGAGCTTTACCTAGCAGAGACTTATAGATGGCCAGTGGTTCTGGTGACGAATATGTAGCGAGGGCCAGCCAACGAGAGCATACAGGTCGCAGTGGTTGTCACAGAAGATGTCGTACTCGTCACGGAAAATGTCGTACTGGAGAGAAGAGGACCAAGGCGCAGCAGGTATTTGGATACTCATATTTAATTTTTAAAAAAAGGAGTAAAGTATCCACTGACAAAACAATAAAGATGACAACAGCAACAGTTTTACAGGCTCTACAAACGCAGTGCAAAAACAACTACCCACAACCCCAAAGAAAAACACACACACCTATATAGGACTTCCAATCAAAGGCAACTCAACACACCTGCCTTCAATTGGAAGTCCCAATCACCAACAAACATTCACACACACAAAACTGCCACGTCCTGACCCCAAAACTAATACAATAGATCCATCTGCTGGTCAGGACGTGACAGTACCCCCCCCACCCTCAAGGTGCAGACCCCGGAATGCACCTACCAACAGAAAACACCAACAACAAAAAATCCCCAACAAAAACCCATTAAACAATAACCCCTAAACAATAAGGGAGGGAAGGGAGGGTGGCTGCCGTCAATGACGGCACTGTGCTACACCCTCCCTCCCCAACCCACCTATCCTGGAGGTGGCTCAGGTGCAGGACATGGACCTTGCTTGACCCTCGGCGTCGCCCACTTTGGTGGCGCCGATAGCTGCGCCGGGCAGACAGGCCACTCGGGCTGGACCGGAGGACAGGAGGGCCACTCGGGCTGGGCCGGAGGACAGGAGGGCCACTCGGGCTGGGCCGGAGGACAGGAGGGCCCCTCGGGCTGGGCCGGAGGACAGGAGGGCCACTCGGGCTGGGCCGGAGGACAGGAGGGCCCCTCGGGCTGGGCCGGAGGACAGGAGGGCCCCTCGGGCTGGGCCGGAGGACAGGAGGGCCCCTCGGGCTGGGCCGGAGGACAGGAGGGCCCCTCGGGCTGGGCCGGAGGACAACGGGGCCCCTCGGGCTGGGCCCGAGGACAGGAGGGCCCCGCGGGCTGGGCAGGAGGACAGGAGGGCCACTCGGGCTGGGCCGGAGGACAGGAGGGCCACTCGGGCTGGGCCGGAGGACAGGAGGGCCACTCGGGCAGCTCTGGGCAGTCGGGCCACTCTGGCAGCTCCGGGCAGTCGGGCCACTCTGGCAGCTCCGGGCAGTCGGGCCACTCTGGCAGCTCCCGGCAGTCGGGCCACTCTGGCAGCTCCGGGCAGTCGGGCCACTCTGGCATCTCCGGGCAGACGGGCCACTCTGGCATCTCCTGACTAACGGGCGGCTCTGGCGGCTCCTGACTAGCGGGCGGCTCTGGCGGCTCCTGACTGGCAGGCAGCTCTGGTGACTTACGACTGGCGGGCAGCTCTGGCGACTCTTGACTGGCGGCAGCTCTGGTGACTTATGACTGGCGGGCAGCTCTGGCGACTTACGACTGGCGGGCAGCTCTGGTGACTTACGACTGGCGGGCAGCTCTGGTGACTTACGACTGGCGGGCAGCTCTGGTGTCTCTTGACTGGTGGGCAGCTCTGGTGACTGTTGACTGGCGAGGCTGGGCTGACGCACTAGACGCCTGATGCGTGGGGCTGGTACTAGATGTGCCAACCTGGAGACACGCACCTCAGGGCTAGTGCAGGGAGCTGGCCTGGGGCTCCATCCTTGCCCCGTCAAACAGCCCTTGTGCCCCCCCCAAAAAAATTATTGGGGCTGCCTCTCGGGTTCCCTTAACTTGTCCTCCCAGGTCCATCCTTCCTCCTCGTTCGTCCGCTGCTTGGTCCTTTGGTGGTGGGTAGTTCTCTCACAGAAGATGTCGTACTCGTCACGGAAAATGTCGTACTGGAGAAAAGAGGACCAAGGCGCAGCGAGAATGTGAATACTCATATTTAATTACCAAAGAAAGGAGTAAAGTATCCACTGACAAAACAATAAAGATGACAACAGCAACAGTTTTACAGGCTCTACAAACGCAGTGCAAAAACAACTACCCACAACATCAAAGAAAAACACACACACCTATATAGGACTTCCAATCAAAGGCAACTCAACACACCTGCCTTCAATTGGAAGTCCCAATCACCAACAAACATTCACACACACAAAACTGCCACGTCCTGACCCCAAAACTAATACAATAGCTCCATCTGCTGGTCAGGACGTGACAGTGGTAGGTGGTATATGGGGCTTTGGTGACAAAACGGATGGCACTGTGATAGACTGCATCCAGTTTGCTGAGTAGAGTGTTGGAGGCTATTTTGTAAATGACATCGCCGAAGTCGAGGACCGGTAGGATAGTCAGTTTAACGAGGGTATGTTTGGCAGAGTGAGTGAAGGAGGCTTTGTTGCAAAATAAGAAGCCGATTCTAGATTTAATTTTGGATTGGAGATGTTTAACATTAGTCTGGAAGGAGAGTTTACAGTCTAGCCAGACTCCTAGGTATTTGTAGTTGTCCACATATTCTAAGTCAGAACCATCCAGAGTAGTGATGCTAGTCGGGCAGGTGGGTTTGGGCAGCGATCGGTTGAAGAGCATGCATTTAGTTTTACTAGCGTTTAAGAGCAGTTGGAGGCCATGGAAGGAGTTTTGTATGGCATTGAAGCTTGTTTGGAAGTTTGTTAACACAGTGTCCAAAGAAGGGCCAGATGTATACAGAATGGTGTCGTCTACGTAGAGGTGAATCAGAGAATCACCCGCAGCAAGAGCGACATCGTTGATATATAAAGAGAAAAGAGTTGGCCCGAGAGTTGAACCCTGTGGTACCCCCATAGAGACTGCCAGAGGTCTGGACAACAGGCCCTCCTATTTGACACACTGAACTCTATCTGAGAAGTAGTTGGTGAACCAGTCGAGTCAGCCATTTGAGAAACTTTGGCTGTTGAGTCTGCCGATAAGAAAGCGGTGATTGACAGAGTCGAAAGCCTTGGCCAGGTCGATGAAGATGGCTGCACAGTACTGTCTTTTGTCGTTGGCGGTTATGATATTGTTTAGTACCTTGAGCATGGCTGAGGTGCACCCATGACCAGCTCGGAAACCGGATTGCACAGCGGAGAAGGTACGGTGGGATTCGAAATGTTCAGTGATCTGTTTGTTAACTTGGCTTTCGAAGACTTTAGAAAGGCAGGGCAGGATGGATATAGGTCTGTAACAGTTTGGGTCTAGAGTGTCACCCCCTTTAACCTCCCTGGGCGAGACCCTAGTCAACAGCCAGTGGAATCGCGTGGTGCGAAATACAAATACCTCAAAAATGCTATAACTTCAATTTCTCAAACATATGACTATTTTACACCATTTTAAAGACAAGACTCTAGTTAATCTAACCACACTGTCCGATTTCAAAAAGGCTTTACAGCGAAAGCAAAACATTAGATTATGTCAGGAGAGTACCCTGCCAAAAATAATCAGACAGCCCTTTTCAAAGCAAGCATATATGTCACAAAAACCAAAACCACAGCTAAATGCAGCACTAACCTTTGATGATCTACATCAGATGACACTCCTAGGACATTATGTTATACAATGCATGCATGTTTTGTTCAATCAAGTTCATATTTATATCAAAAACCAGCTTTTTACATTAGCATGTGATGTTCAGAACTAGCAAACCCACCGAAAACTTCCGGTGAATTTACTAAATTAATCATGATAAATGTTCACAAAATACATAACAATTATTTTAAGAATTATAGATACAGAACTCCTTTATGTAATCGCGGTGTCAGATTTTAAACTAGCTTTTCGGTGAAAGCACATTTTGCAATATTCTGAGTACATAGCTCGGCCATCACGGCTAGCTATTTTGACACCCACCAAGTTTGGGACTCACTAAACTCAGAATTACTATTAGAAAAATTGGATTACCTTTGCTGTTCTTCGTCAGAATGCACTCCCAGGACTTCTACTTCAACAACAAATATTGTTTTGGTTCCAAATAATCCATAGTTATATTCAAATAGCTCCGTTTTGTTCGTGCGTTCAGGTCACTATCCGAAGGGTGACGCGCGAGCGCATTTCGTGACAAAAAAATTCAAGATATTCCATTACCGTACTTAGAAGCATGTCAAACGCTGTTTAAAATACATTTTTATGCTATTTTTCTCGTAAAATAGCGATAATATTCCAACCGGGCAACGTTGTATTCATTCAAAGGCTGAAAGAAATTTTTTTAGAATTCTCGGGACCGCGCATCTCCAGTGTCACTGTCCCCAGGCTGACCACTCACAAACTCTCCTGCTGTTCTTCGCCCAGAGACAGCAGACACCACATTCCACTTTCTGACGGCTTTAGAGAGCCAATGGGAGCCTTAGAAAGTGTCACGTTACAGCACAGTTGCTGTATTTTTGATAGAGATGCAACAGAAGGACAACAAATTGTCAGACAGGGCACTTCCTGTATGGAATCTTCTCAGGTTTTGGCCTGTCATAAGAGTTCTGTTATACTCACAGACACCATTCAAACAGTTTTAGAAACTTTAGAGTGTTTTCTAATTATATGCATATTCTCATTTCTGGGCAAGAGTAGTAACCAGTTTAAATCGGTACGTTTTTTTATCCAGCCGTGCAAATACTATTCGGAAGGTGTTCCTAACGTTTGGCATAGTCAGTGTAAATTGTACGAAGAAGGAGATTTCAGCACTGCCAGGTATGGCCAATATGAACAATGTTGAGAAAACCCAAGAAGATAACTCCACTCATTATTATGACTATTGAGATATGATATGTCTTTGTAAATTGGTGATGTCAGTTCAGATTTCTTTGTACAAGTTAATATATTGTGTAGATAAGAAGAATTCCCTCAGAACTTTGACTTGGCTTCCCTCTCTGAGTTATCGGACATGCATACATATGTAAGGACGGCCCAGGCCCTCAGCCATTTTTTAATCCTTGGAGGTGAAGGACTTAAGAAATCTTGCTAATTTCACAGATGGTTTAAAATAGATTAGTGTGGAGTAGCAGCTCCCGGAGATGGGCCGACCCACCAGGCTCCCTGTGCAGCTGCCAAAACTCTGCACCGCCGACACTCGCAAGTGCCTTCCAAAAGTCCTGCAAGGTTAAACTCAAACTTTACCATCCTAATGCACCACCTGACTAGTGATTTACTGTATCTCACCTCTTTTGAGCTCTCTCACATTCTCTCTGTCTTGAAGACGTACAATGAACTTTCTATGTCTGACTGATACGTGCCTCTCTTATATGAGAGCTTTATAATGCAGTAGACTTGCCAATTCCAGTTGCAATTAGTTTTTCTAGCTTCCCATTGGCATGGGTTGCCAGCTGTTGTATATGGCATAACATAGACACATTCCTCTGAGTATCCCAGGCTGTGGTTCAGTTTCCCCCACACAGTAAGAAATCATTATCATCTTGTGTTCATTTTTGTTTCTTTTACCATTTTCTGGCCTCAGTTACTTTCAGAAGCCTTCTCCAGATTGTTTAGATTGTGTACAGATCCAGAGTTCTGAGTTCTTGTGCTTGGGAAATAAAACCCCTCCCTCATTTTCTATCAAAACAATGGCTGCAAGCACAAAGGTCCTCACATTGAAATGAATGAACTCACTTGGCTGAGAAAGGCCATCTTTAATTGTATAACTTGTGTCCTGCCCCATCAATCGTTTGGCACAATGTGTCTGAGAGCCAAGTCTCTATAAGGGAGAAAGGAGAGTCTGCATGGTGTGCTGTGCTGGGTTGGCCAAGCCTGCTGATAGAGCCGGGCCATGTCCGAGAAGGCAAGACACAACTCTGGCCAGGCTCAAAGGGCCCAGCTTGGAGTTAATGTGGGAACACAATGGGTCTGGGTGAAAAACCCGACATGGTTTTGTTGGACTTGTCATTCCTCAGTGCATAGCTGTGAGGAAAGCCTAGGAACCATCTGAATGTTGTTTGTGATTTTTTTAATGAGCCATATTTGGGCCAGCTTTCACAAGGCCTTTGTGAGGAGGCTTTAACAATGGAAAGACGTTTTGAGAAGTGACACACACTATGGCTGCGGCCAGACCTTCTTGGACCTGCCACATTGGGGGGTTGGCTCCAGAAGGCTGACATCATGACACAATGGGACACAAGCTGTTTTCAGCAGCTATCACAGAGATAATGTATCAACAATTCACAACATTTTATATGGAAATTCTTTAAAAAACTGATGTAAAACACAATACTAGAGTGATACTGATCTGAGGGAGTGTTGGGAACAACTTCCAAATTCCTTGAGAGACAA
Organism: Salmo trutta; assembly: GCF_901001165.1. NCBI lineage: Eukaryota > Metazoa > Chordata > Actinopteri > Salmoniformes > Salmonidae > Salmo > Salmo trutta. Next base: position 24,954,315 of record NC_042968.1, read on the forward strand.
AAACTCTGAACTTATTTAAAAGGAGTGCAAGATAGAAGTTGTAGGTGCATCCATTTTCAAAGAGTAAGAAAAAATAGTGGGTGTGCTTGTGTGGATTAGCCTGCCTTTATGTTTACTTAGTTGTGATTATATCATTTGACATTGCAAATATGTTTGTGTTTTTCTGTGTAAAATCTGACTTTCCGAGCACGGTTGTTGGGCACATTGGTTTGCTAAATGAACTTTTGAAAAATCCACATGGGACAATATTTCAGAAAATGTAATTTTACATACTGTTTCACATCATTGCATCTCCTCAGTGTATTTATCTCTCAAAGCATTTGACTGCATTTCTTTGGGGAATAATGAATACGTAATGGATATTTAAAAGCATCTCGGCTCCCTCTGCTTTTTGCGAATTTAACAAAATAAAGGTTCCTATGTTGGCATGTGTTATTATCTCAAAGCCATCACTCAGCTCTTTCATGCATACGTCAATTACTCAACCACACCTTTATGAATATGTAAATGTAGGCAGAATGCTTCATTAATTAGTAATTCATGCATTTTTCACGAGCCCAATACATTGCCAATGTAGTCTGATGAATTAACAGCGAGAACTCTGAAAAAGGAAGGTTTTCAGTGGTTCTGAGCAAAATCTGGTATTTGTGTTTGTCAATGTAGAGCAGGGAAAAACATCAGTATCATTCATGTACTACTGTGGAGCTTGTGTTTGGTTATCCATGGATCTCTGATGCACGATATGCCTTGGGGGCTTTGGCAGTGTCTCTCTCAATGTAGAAATGTTGATAAAAAATGATGTAAATTTTGCCATTGCCTGAACTGTATCTCATCCTGGGGGAAGCAGCACTGGTGCCATGGTTACTGCTCAGGACCAGGAGGGCTCAGTACTTGTATCCACAACCTGGACTCAGACTTAGATGTAACATAGTAAATGCAAATCTGGAACACTCCGATTAGTGTGATATGTTACGTTTCGTATGGTATGTATTCATTTGTTGATGTCCGTCATCCATTTCGTATGTTATATTTTACGAATTACAATTGGTTCAATAAGTTACGAATTTGCAAAACTTTTGAAATGTTACGAATTACAATTTCTGTGGCTAACGTTAGCTACGTGTCTAATGTTAGCTAGGGGTTAGAGTTAGGGGTTAAGGTTAAGGTTAGGGTTAAGGCTAAGGTTAGGGATAGGGATAGGAGTTAGGTTAAAGGGTTAAGGTTAGGGTTAGGGAAGGAAAGGGTTATCTAACATGCTAAGTAGTTGCAAAGTAGTTAAAAAGTAGTAAGTAGTTGCAAAAATGCTAAAGTTGTCCGTGATGAGATTCGAACACGCGACCTTTGGTTTGCTAGACATCCACCCTTCTTTCGTTTTTGTCTTAAGTGTTAAGCAACCTTCTGTCTTATCTAACCATACCAAACCTAACATGTCATAGTAATTTGAGTGTCCCAGTTTACATTTATTATGTTACGTTTAGTCTATGAGACCAGGCTGAATTAATAAGCTTACAAGGACATGGGGGCCTGATCCTAGATCAGCACTCCCACTCTGAGTTGTTTTATGAATACGGGCCCAGGGTTGTCCTCATAGGGGGATGAACAACAGACGGAAGCCTGGGACAGCGAGGACTAGGGAAAACAGTATGACTTCTGAATACTGGCATAGTGATAGGGACCGTTGAGAACTCTTTGGCACCAAACTTGCAACCCTCAGCAGTGCGCTGGCATATTGTCATTAACTGAAAACCTGCCCCTTTCCCGCCTATGTTCTTTGAAGTCAAGCTTGAGATCTATGATGGAAATGTGTTGATCCAATATAGTAAAGAAAGAAAATGCGAATGCAGTTGCATGAAATTATTGCAAAATAATGTGCGATTAAAGTTGATATCAAATCTGTCTTTTTGATTAAAAGTAAGTATTATGATTATGCCAGGGAGCCCAACATCTTTAACATAACTTAGTCTCCTGAAACTTAGACCCATAATGTAGTAGGCTAACAAAATACAAAGGGAGATAACTGGGCGGCAGGTAGCCTAGCTGCTGAGGAACGCTCCACTTCGTTCTCTTATATGGAGGCGGAGCTGAGTTTTGATAACTGGGCGGCAGGTAGCCTAGCTGCTGAGGAACGCTCCACTTCGTTCTCTTATATGGAGGCGGAGCTGAGTTTTGATAACTGGGCGGCAGGTAGCCTAGCTGCTGAGGAACGCTCCACTTCGTTCTCTTATATCGAGGTGGAGCTGAGTTTTGATAACTGGGCGGCAGGTAGCCTAGCTGCTGAGGAACGCTCCACTTCGTTCTCTTATATGGAGGCGGAGCTGAGTTTTGATAACTGGGCGGCAGGTAGCCTAGCTGCTGAGGAACGCTCCACTTCGTTCTCTTATATGGAGGCGGAGCTGAGTTTTGATAACTGGGCGGCAGGTAGCCTAGCTGCTGAGGAACGCTCCACTTCGTTCTCTTATATGGAGGCGGAGCTGAGTTTTGATAACTGGGCGGCAGGTAGCCTAGCTGCTGAGGAACGCTCCACTTCGTTCTCTTATATGGAGGCGGAGCTGAGTTTTGATAACTGGGCGGCAGGTAGCCTAGCTGCTGAGGAACGCTCCACTTCGTTCTCTTATATCGAGGCGGAGCTGAGTTTTGATAACTGGGCGGCAGGTAGCCTAGCTGCTGAGGAACGCTCCACTTCGTTCTCTTATATCGAGGCGGAGCTGAGTTTTGATAACTGGGCGGCAGGTAGCCTAGCTGCTGAGGAACGCTCCACTTCGTTCTCTTATATGGAGGCGGAGCTGAGTTTTGATAACTGGGCGGCAGGTAGCCTAGCTGCTGAGGAACGCTCCACTTCGTTCTCTTATATGGAGGCGGAGCTGAGTTTTGATAACTGGGCGGCAGGTAGCCTAGCTGCTGAGGAACGCTCCACTTCGTTCTCTTATATCGAGGCGGAGCTGAGTTTTGATAACTGGGCGGCAGGTAGCCTAGCTGCTGAGGAACGCTCCACTTCGTTCTCTTATATCGAGGCGGAGCTGAGTTTTGATAACTGGGCGGCAGGTAGCCTAGCTGCTGAGGAACGCTCCACTTCGTTCTCTTATATCGAGGCGGAGCTGAGTTTTGATAACTAGACGCAGGAACTGCTAGTAACAAACTTCAGTCACCATCAGTCGATTCAGGTAAAAATGTAATTCTGAAAATGCTTACCTGTACCTACCTATGTTTGTCCTGTACTGCTGCAATCCTTCCACAGGGTGCTGAAATAAAAACTTGAAATGAATATAACCCCCGACTTTTTATTTATTTGTGTTGCTCAACTCAGCGTGAATTTGCATGTGCCAATTGAATCAGTGTTGTTGTTGCTAGCAAATCCAGAGTTGAGAGTTCCTCAGCTAGCTGCCTAGCAGTTAGCGCGTTGGGCCAGTAATCAAAAGGTCACTGATTCAAATCCCCTAGCTGACAAGGTGAACAATCTGTCTATGTGCCTTTGAGCAAGGCACTTACCCCTAATTGCTCCAGGGTTTCTGATGAATGGCCAACCCTGCCTGTGACCCCAATCTATGAGGGTGTCTCAGGGAGAGTGGGATATGCAAAAAAACGAATTTACAATTCACATAGAGTATTAATACATACGTACATGTGTGAAATAGCACAAATATAAGCACCCACCAAATTATTATTATTACTGATAACACTATTACTGTAAACAAGTGCATATTATAAACATGTTGCCATGCTCACCCAGGCCCTCACCAGCCACCGTCTGTAAAGACAGACAGGTCAACCTGCACAGCTGAGGCAGTGAATATTACAGCACCTCAGAAGCATCTGGTCCACACATTAACATTCACTCCATCCACAGAGAAAGTGTTAGTGTGTGTGTGTTGTGTGTGTGTGTGTGTTGTGTCTCTGTGTATGTGTGTAAGACTGTGTGTGTGTGTGTGTGTGTGTGTGTGTGTGTGTGTGTGTGTGTGTGTGTGTGTGTGTGTGTGTGTGTGTGTGTGTGTGTGTGTGTGTGTGTGTGTGTGTGTGTGTGTGTGAATGCTTGTCTTTTAAGTCCTTGTAAGCTGTAATATATTCATTAGATAGACCCACTTGATCTTATTTGTCTTTGATAATCACTTGAATTAAACAGACTGTGTTGGGTGTTTGCTTTGGGGACCCCTGTACTAGCAGCACTATGAATGGAGACATGGTCTTGTTGACCTGCGTTGACTCCAGGTCTGTTTGGCTGAGTGGATTTTAGATGAACCTCCCTATTAAATCATGAGGCTTTTCTGGAGTAGATGGAGGAGACAGTGGAGGATATACTATGGCAGGAGCACATGTTGGCTAGCGTACATTCCAGGCACCATGAATTTAACATGAAAGCTACAGACAAGCACACTGGGATGTTGCCTTTCCTGTAGGGGATTCCAGTCTGCTACCTCTTGGATGCAGCCACTTTGTTCCTGCCTCGCCATTGGCCAAGGCATACAGTATATTTATGTCAATGGTAGAGCGGCTCCTTAGCTGAAACATGAGTGTACTCAGAGGAGAGGGTGTCAGGGGACCTCTGGAGCAGGAAATATGGGGTGGTGGGCGTGGGGTTAAAAGAAACAAACAAATGTGCCATCATGATAATGTATAACACTTTACAATTCAAAAGTGCATGCATTAAATCATTACGCTGGATTATTTTAATAAAACTGTATTAGTTTTGAATAATGGGACGAGTGGGGTTTTGAGCTGTCAGATTTAAATGCAGTGCTTTCTCACAGGGCTTTCTCTGAGATATGGGCCTGTGAGTTGAGCTTGGCATGGATGTGGGGAACACACATGAGCAAATGTGTTCCAAGTGATGGCTAAAAAAAAGGTCAGCAACAACCTACACTATGAAGTCCTTTGTTTGCATTGATCATCATGATTATTTCAGTTATATGTGTGTTGGAAGCTATACTGGTGTGTGTTTGGGTGCATGTCATGTGTTGGTTGATGAGAGTCTCCTCTCTCAATAGCAGATTCAGGATGGGTATGAAAACATTTCCACCTGCGGTGGTTTCTTCTATCAGCTGCCCCCATTGGCGCTGAAATATAGCTGTGTACTGATGGTGTAGAGAGACACAGAAAACATGCAGACTTATCCAAGTGCCATGTTATGGCTGAAGCTTTGATTGGTCTTGCTGCAAAGGTTTATGACATCTGTTTCTGTAGCATCTCCTCCATGCTTTTGGGGCCTTTCTCCTCTCTGAAGACATGGTGGAACTGATGAGAAACTGATCTATGATTAAAAGACGGAGCCAGAGGAATTAACATTGTCTCCCCTCTGCAAATTCAACACATTCTGTATTCCATAGAAAAATGATATTCCAGAAAGCTTGTCAAGCATTCTGATTATCACTATGCAACCATACAGATGCAAGTGATATTAAATATTCATCCATCTGCTTCCTTGAGGAATAATGGTGATGGAAAAATCTTGGAAGTTGTTTTCTGTTTTTTTATGATTGTTTTAACAAAGCTAAAAAGCTGTGCTGGAAATGTGAAAATCTGCATGCAGAAAGAAAAAGCTATGTTTGGTGGGTAACGGGTGATAACCGTAGAGGTGCGTCTCATACATTTAGTAAAACCATTTCTCTATTTCTCTCCCTCCTCTCTCATCTCAGACTCCATCTAAAAAGATTGACACACTAATAAACTGATGTTAATTAGACATACTTTGATATTCTCCATCCTGCTCCCCTCCATTTTACCATTCTGGATCTGGTGGCTTATTAAATCATTTGCTGCTCTTGGGTGATCTCCTTTTGAAACTCGGCCTGACCCTCCGGGCACAATTTATTTTTTATTTCCAAAATTATTTTTACCAGCAAATTTTGCATTAGTTCAAGAGAATTATAAATCATTACTACACAGGCAGACACTTCAAACATTTTGTTTAAAAGCTTTCTGCTCGATGAGGCTTCAAAGGAGATGTTGGGACTGATGACTGTTACACTGGCATGCATCCATTCATTAACACACTGAAGTTGGCATGATAATATTGCGAACATGCCCCATAAACTATAAGACAGTGTGATTGTATTAAAAACCTTTGTTACAACCAGGAGAAGGTGCCCTATAAGGATTATATCAGGAAATGCCAAAGCCTCACACAGAGCAGCAGCAGCACAAGCGATCAACAGGGAATATGTGTGTAGCCTAGCCTGCTGTCTGATCAGTGAACTTCATGAAGGTATTTTAATAGGCCTAATTGGCTTCTAGCTACAAATCATTACTGAGATAATACCATGAAGGTAACACTTGATTACAGGCTATTACTTTTGATTGTCTGTTCACCCATATACAATTTGCATGCTCTTGATGCTGGCATGTGTTTTATATCTGTAAAAGTGAAAATGTACTTTAAAACAGAAAATAAATTATTTACAAGATTGAGTTTACACAGGAACACAGGATTCACTCTGATTTTCTCAAGGGTAACACTTAATTTCTTCTGCTGGTCTTGATACTGTGGGTTATTGAAGGATCCTGATTTGAAAAAAGCTGAAAGCTGAATGTCTCACTGAAAAGATATTCAGACTTCCTTTTGTCTTATTCAAATCTAAAACAACCTAATTGCATTATTTGTTGCGATTTTTATTCTAAATGCAGGTGCAAAAATCATGAGAAGCACACTGACTATAAAAAGAGCTAAATTAAGAATTTCCATTTAGTAACTGATGTTAAAGCCTTGGCGTGGCGGATAGGTATAGGTAAGCCTTGGCGGATAGGTATGTTTTCATTCTCCTCCCTTAATTAGATATCACATATTCTACAAAAGATGTATACCTTGGAGGCAGAGCCCCAGCCTTGATCAGTGTAATTGTGTGACTCTGGAGTTGTGAATAAAGACTTTGTAAGCACCCATGGCACAGCCAGTGGAACAAAAACACTGGTTCCAACATCAGTTAGGATGGTTCCATTAGCATGGCTTTGTTTCCCAGTCCCATTGAGCCACAGATCAAAATACAGTCAGGCAGTTAAATTACCCTCCACCCAGGGGTGCCCAAGCCTTCTGATTCGTCCTGCTTCTTTAATTCTAATATGTCACATTGTAGTAAGCCGGCCTATCTTTATACAGAAAGAGCTCAGCGAGAATGTCCAGAAAATTAGTCGTAGTGGTAATGTCCCGAGTGCAATTACAATTAATTTAGATATGCAGGCTGTACTGAAAACACAATTCATTCCAACATCCAATATGTGATCATTTCTATGATGATTCAAATAAACGTCCATAATTTAAGATATTAGTCCAAGTAGCCCATCAATCCACATAGAGTACTAATAACCAGTTGGTAAAAGCATTTTTTTTAAATGTGAGGAGCCATTAGATAAAGTTCTCCATTAACAACCTATTGGCGAGAGTGTGTGAGCACAGACATAGCCCTGGACGGATGGACTCGATGAAGGGAAAACTAGTTAGAAGTTCATCTTTAATCGGGCATTGCACTTAGTCTTAGGGGGTTCTGACCACTTACAGTATGTACCCGATCAAGAGTGATCATATATTACCATTGACAGTGTGGTGAAATGTACTATAAAATATTAACAATAATAATAAAATCTGCCGTGTCAGCTAAAAAGGGGTCTGGAAAAATGTCCCACTGTATAATAAATGTTGAGAGTAGGGCTTCACATTTTACAGGGTTATGGGCATTCTTAAATTATAATGCTCGGCTGCAGTGTGTTTTGGATATGTAATTGAAGGTAGACAAGGATGTAAAATAAGAATTTTAGATTATATTGAAAAATATTAATTTATCCGTTTATTGGTTTTGCTGTTAAGTGCATTTCAATTTAAGAGCTGGTAGCTACAGTATCTCCATTGTGGTTTTGTGCTGAATAGACATAAAGGCATCTGTAGATCTTAAAATGATTCTGACTCTCCATATAAAAATGACCCAGCTGTGGAAAAAAAGACTTCAATAAAACGTTGCAATCATTTTATGACTTTAATTCAGAGAATAAACGAAATAGGAGCTCTGAATATCTAAAGTGTCATAAATGTGGATACTTTTTAAAACTCATTCTCGCTTCTGATCCTTTCTGCTAAACCAAACACTGCAATCTGTTTGGTATTAAGACTCTGCTTTTCAAGTAGTCTACTAAATTGTAATGCCATTTTGCCAGAGCTTTTTCTTTTCAGTCCCACTGCAGAGAGAGGATGTAATGGTGTGTGGTTGAAATATTCCTCCATTGGAACTGTTGTTATCATCAGGGTTTATTCAGATCCACTCTCCCTGTCCCAGGTCAGGCACAGCTGAACCTTCACAAGGCATAACTTGGAGTGATTGAGGAGTACTTGACTTGCATATTTCACCAAGTCCACAATGACTTCATTCATTGGCCAGACAGTATTATCTTTGGAGGACTATCATGTTTGACTTATTGCATTTGTAAAAAGGAATGTAAAAATGTTTTTCTATTGATCAATAGTCAGCTCTTATTATTAGTACAAACAATAACACTATGTAGTGTCAGAAAAAAACAATACTTCATCACCTCAGTCTTTTAACGCATTGTCAACATTTCTGTGTACCTCTAGCTGTCCAATACTTCCCAGGAAAATACTCATTTCCCTTTGACAAAACAGTAAAGCTGAATGGCTACAATCTCAGCTCATGAAAAGGCTGTACAGTAGACTCCTTTCAAATCAAGCCAGCTTGCAACTGGTCTTATTTTGCTATTGAGTTGATTTTTTGCATTCCCCTTAAAATAACCCTCTTAAGGTTTTATGATGGCTCTTTATTATTGCGGCTTTAAGCTGCCTGGTCAAATAAGGAAACAATTACAGGATGTTGGCCTGGAAATTGGTTCAATTTGCCAAATAGATTTATGTTCATTCTCATTGCGGATGAAAACATTCTGAGATTTTTGCCAGTTTATTAATCAGAAACATACCGTACAACAATTTCAATATTATAAAGGGTATAATTATAATTTGGTTTCATTTTTCAAATGACTGTCAGCCAGGCCTGGAAACAATTAGGCCCATTATCTAGATATTTCTTTGTTACTCACTTAATTAAATCTCAAATGTCAAACTGAATAGCAGAGAAACAGAGAGCAGTAGCCTTTTTCTTTCATATTCTATAACCACGGATTTGATCAATAAAATATTTTCCATGTCTGGTATGGAGGATAAAATTATACATTTTCTAATCTGTGGTGAGGCTATCAAAAGGCAGTCAATCAACCTAGAAGACATATATTGTGTATTCATAGAGAAAATATATTCACTTTCTGTACATCACATTTCTTTTTCACCCATACATTTGCATGAAGATGAGTAAAGTACAGTAGCTAAACTATTTGAAGTTTGTCGTCACTGGCATTGATCAGCGAAGCCTCACCTACAGTACATGTCGTGTCAAAGGAGGTAAGAACTATTAAAACTAAATGACTAGGATAAGTCTTTAAGCTTCAGGCAGGAGAGTCTTGAAAACAATCTCTGTGCCTGTGAACTCCTGAGCCAGGATCTGATTTAAAAAGAGATGAATTTACATGGCTGTGGCATGTTGCCATGCTGCCATTGCTTTCAGTGAGAGAGGGTGATGGAGGCACTTGTCTAATAACCGTTATTAAGAATTTTTAACTAATGCCTCTGCAAAAGTGATTCATTTTTGATAGAAAAGGAATGGTGAAGTAAAATATCTATAATTTACAGTTAGATACTAATGATAAAAACAAGATGAGAGAGTTAGTGTTTCAGTAGGATACGCTTGGTATTAGTTATAGATAGTCTGTGGACCAAAGACCAAAAATATATATCCAAGCGATGTACCAAAATTTGACATTACATTGGATAAAAGTAGAGACTCAGAGCTAGAAAATTGAATGTGATACACTACAGTTGAGGAACAACGGGAAAGTAATTCTGCTTTGAAAGTTGATAAACTTGTAAAATCCCTTTTGAGAAAATGGCCCTTGAACGTTTTGGTACGCATATTGGAGCGGTTATCTTTGTCTACGCCCCTTCAGCATCGCTCTACTGAAATGGTTACTTGCATAGTGGAGTCTTTTCTTTAGACATGTAGCTAGCTAGCTAAACAATTAACCATAATCCCAACTCATAACGTTACTGCCCTGCATCAATCAACCTGGTTCAATGTTAGCTAACTAACATTAGGCTATAACTAGCAATGCAAATATTCTGAGATACAAATAATATTACTACACAGATCATATATGTAATGTTAGATAGTGAGCCAGCCAGCTAGCATTAGCTAGCTAGCTAACAGTACACTTTAACTTGAAATGAAAATGACAAAATTAAAAACGTGTAACATCTGAAAATGTAGCTAGCTAGACTATCTTACCCGTATACATGGATGTACGCTTCTCCCTCTCTGTCATGAATGCCATGAATGGTTGCCCTTAGTTTGAAGATGTAATCCGGAGACAGGTGTTTCATACAACAGCCTTCTGTGTGTTCTCTTTTTGACTCCATCTGCATATCTGCAATCAAACGACAGAGTTTTCTCCATCTCCTCATAGCCATTAAACTCTGTAACTGTTTTAAAGTCACCTTTGGCCTCATGGTGAAATCCCTGAGCGGTTTTCTTCCTCTCTAGCAACTGAGTTAGTTAGGAAGGACGCCTGTATCTTTGTAGTGACTGGGAGTATTGATACAGTATCCAAAGTGTATTTAATAACTTCACCATGCTCAAAGGCATATTCAATGGTGCCCTTCTTTGCAAGGCATTGGAAAACCTCCCTGGTCTTTGTGGTTGAATCTGTGTTTGAAATTCACTGCTCGACTAAGGGACCTTTCACATAATTGTATGTGTAGGGCACAGAGAGGAGGTAGTCCATGCAACTTATTATGTGACTTGTTAAGCAAATGTTTACTCCTGAACTTATTTAGGCTTGCCATCACAAAGGGGTTGAATACCTATTGACTTAAGACATTTCAGATTTAACATTTTTATGAATTTGTAAAACTTTAAAAAACATAAATCCACTTTGACATAATGGGGTATTGTATGTAGGCCAGTGACATGTTTGTTGTTGTAATTTAATACATTTTCAATTCAGGCTGAAACACAACAAAATGTGGAAAAAGTCAAGGGATGTAAATACTTTCTGAAGGCACTGTACTTAACAACTCTCATTTACTTCACAACTGTTATTTACTTCACCACTGTCATTTATACAGAACAGTACACATGTGTAACACTTTACATTTGGTTAACATTTTATGTTTGCTTTGTTTATTGTGGCATAGGTCCTATTGTTTGGCATACTGTAGGACAATGTCACCCTAGATTTAGAAGTGTGTGGTATTTCTTTGGGACCTTAACAAAGAATGTATACTTTTGCAATTTTCTTCTCCAAAATGCACAAGCTATCTGACAAGTGAACAAACAGAAACTCCTGCAAGAGAAGAGAAAGCGCAGAGATATTCTATTATTCCACACGCTCCCTCTAGAGTCTGTTGTCACTTACAATTGGCTTTCATTGTGTGCTTGCCCCAGGCACCAGTTTGTACAGGAGCCAACAGTGATTTGGTTTATAGAGATCATATGGCAAGGAACCGAGCCTTGCAGAAGCAGATTTGATGTATTTCCTATGATTTGAGCCTGGGTTTATTCTTTCCCGTTGTGGAACAGACACCCCTACAGCACGTGCACTGGGCCGAGAACGAGCGATGGAGCTGGCCAATTAAACTACAATATACGCACTGTTTTCACACATCTCGGGTTGCATTTCCTATCAGGAGGAACGGGGGCTCTGAAAAGGAACCAAATGTGGGCAGGAAACCACACAGATTGAAGGTTGCCTTTGTTATTAACAATTAATGTAACCGGCCGCGACTGGGATCAGCTGCAGGGAAAGAGAGGGCTCTATCTGGATCCCTGGCATGAAAAAGAGAAGATGACTGAGGAAGAAGTTTAGTCTACAGCAAGATCGCAGACACAGTGTAACAGCAATACATCCTAAAAGCTTTTCTATTTCAGAGGGTGGTTGGAGTGAATGAGAAGAGTTTCTTATTTTTTTTAAATCAAGTCTTTGTGGCCAAGCTAGATCAGATCACACAGGACTGTCTGCTGGTCATGCCCCCTCTCACCCCCCTTCTCCCATATGCAGTGCCACTCTTCATTAATGTGACCAAAATGTCATCAACTAGTTTAATACCCCTTAATATCACTGTATCATTTACATTCCCTAGCATACTGGAAATGAGTTCCAGCTGGGGAGTTTGGAAACCCAGAGAGAGAGAGAGAGAGAGAGAGAGAGAGAGAGAGAGAGAGAGAGAGAAGAGGGATGGAGGGGAGGGGAGGGGATTGACAGGCTATTTAGATGTGCTACTTCACTTTGCATTAAAGTGTACAATATCAGGCATGGGGAGCCAAAGTGAGGCCAGATTTCAGGCGGTGCTAGTCAGGCCTGGAGCGACGGATCACTTACCTCAGGAAATCAAAGTCAATGGCGGAGGATTTGACCTGGAGTGGAGCCCAGCTCCCCAGGCAGAAAAAAGTGTGAAACCTGGAGAAAAGAAAGAGAGACTCATTGAGAAAATCCATTACTGCTTGAGAAGCCAACAAGCATGAAAGGAGATGTCTTGTTAAATCGGTTGCTTGATAAAGCAGGTCTTTGGCTTGGTGAGATCGCTCAGAGTCAGAGCCTCCGACCGGGGACATCAGACAGAGAGAGGACCTTATTGATACAGGGAGATGTTTAGAGAGTCACCACTGACTATACAGACCAGAACATCTTCTCTGTGTATCATGTAGAGAAAAAGTTCTGGGTAGAAACCTGCTGCCAGTGTTTCAGTGTTTCTGACTCCCTGCAGGCTTCTAGTCTTCAGCCTCCAACCAGAACACCATGCTGCCTACCCTAAGATCCCACTTCAGTCAGACACTCAACCCTTGGCTGGTTTACCTCTGGGTTTTGCTCACTATTAAAATCTTTGCCCTGGAGAGTGAAAAACAAATTACATTTGACAGGAAATGTTGTTTCTTAAAGTGACTTTTCACAGGTTATTTTCTTAACGTTTTAAGTATTTCAGCACCTTTCACAAGCCAGTCAAGTACAGGTGTTTCTACTGATAGCTAGGGTAACAGAGTAACCTTACAGCTAGAATCCTTAGCTACATACATTTTTGACTTATAAATTCATAATATATACCCCTTTATTCTTGAAGAATATAACTTAGAGATGCCTCATGAGCTTAGTTAAACTGTTTTACCCCATCTAAACCAAAATATACAATTTTTTTACTCCAATGCTTGTAAACAATGCAAATGTAAACAAACACTTTATAGCCTCAAAACATGGTTTAAATTACACTTTTGATATAATCGGTGGTCAGTCCTTCCATCCATAGATCTGTCTATGAATTTGAGAGGCCCATCCCCTAGCGTTTTACCAAAACAAAGACGGGGTGACCGCTTTATTGTTATTGTTTCAATTAGGTACTTTGAAATACAGATCCTGCCGTCTATAGATACTGCCGTTATATTGTGAGGTAATTTCTTTCCAAAGTGTCAGGTATGGGCTTTTATTTTCAAAGGTGCCAAAGTACTTACAAAATTTACAAAATAATAAAAAGGACAAAGAGTAGCAAACTGGTCTGAAATCAACAAGCACTGACCGAACTCAGGCCTCAATAATGTGTGATAGCAGCATGAGCAAATACCCAACCTTACTCTGTCCCAAGTATGGGTAGCTGCAGCCCTATATGGCGACCATAGAATGGGTGTGTGGGTGTTGAAAGGAGTGGGTGTATGGAAAGCGAATCAGCTAATTGGGCAGATTTGTTGCCACTCAAGACTGTTTTGCGTGGCTGATTGGGCTCCATGATGAGTCGATAAGCCGGCGACCAGTGTTGTATCGAGGTACCACTGAGGTATTTATTAGACAGACCCATCTAGTACCAGGTCGAACCCCCCCTTTGCCCCCAGAACAAACTGAATTATTCGGGGCAAGGAAACGTTGCTCAATTGGTATCAAGGGACCTAACGTGTGCCAGGAAAACATTCTCCATACCATTACATCACCGCCACCAGCCTGTACTGTTGAGACCAGGCAGGATGGGGCCATGGACTCATGCTGCTTACGCCAAATCCTGACTCTGCTATCATCATGCCGCAACAGGAACGGTGATTCGTCAGACCAGGTGATGTTTTTCCACTCCTCAATTGTCCAGTGTTGGTGATCACGTGCGTGTTTGTGGCCTACCTGTTAGCTTGCACGATTATTGCCATTCTCCTTAGACCTCTCATCAATGAGTTGTTTTCGCCCACAGGACTAACGCTGACTGAATGTTTTTGTTTGTCACACCATTCTCTATAAACCCTAGACACAGTCGTGCGTGAAAAGCCCAGAAGGCCGGCCGTTTCTGAGATACTGGAACCGGCGCACCTGGCACCGACGATCATACAACGCACAAAGTTGCTTAGGTCAATCGAACAGTTACTGGATGCCTTGATGCCTGTCTGCCTGCTTTATATAGCAAGCTAAGGCCACGTGACTCACTGTCTGTAGGATTGAACCATTTTCGTGAACGGAGTGGTGTACCTAATAAACTGGCCACCGGAGATGCTTCCAACTGGGTAGTATCACGGTTGTGTTGCTGACGGTAGCTAACGTGGCATTTCTTTTTACCGCAACAACCAATGGGTGAACTCTGCCGGTTCACGTTGGGTTCATAGCCTAAAAAGTATCCCAGTGGCAGAAAAAAGGATATAATTACGAGATGCACATTCATGTCTCCACCCTAACAATGGGAGTTGTTGGGAATGCAGACGACAGGCTTAGGTCCAAATTAAGCCCATAGAAACGTATTGGACAGATTTTGGCAAGAGTGAAACCTCTCGCTTTGCCTCTTCCTATCTGAGTAGAGTCACCACCTGCTTCGACGAAATGGCCACGAATTGCGCAGCACTGAAGTTGGTCTCCACTACCTAGCTCACGCAGCAAAGCTGCTCAATTAACATAGGAATGTTTGGTGGGAAAGAGGGGCCGAGCACTGAGAGTTATAAAGTTCTAATTATTGCCATCTAAATTGGAAGTGTGAATTGCAGGCTATTAGCCTACCAAGTGCCATGTGCTCAGGTGCTAAAAGCCACATTAGCCAAGACACAAAGAAAAACACATTTCAAAGTTGATACATGTGCATCCAGGTGAGTCAACTTATTTATAAATTAACTGTATTACATTAAATAAAACTTTGAATAATTTTGAGACTACAGGAAATAGGTTGACTGCTATGTTAAACAACTGCAGTAATGGTTGCTTTGG
The DNA here is from genome assembly GCF_901001165.1 of Salmo trutta. Lineage (NCBI taxonomy): Eukaryota > Metazoa > Chordata > Actinopteri > Salmoniformes > Salmonidae > Salmo > Salmo trutta. Next base: position 24,969,564 of record NC_042968.1, read on the forward strand.
TTGTCAACAGCCTTGTGGCTATTGTAGTCTTTTAACCTTAGGCAGGCAGCATGCGAGGGGGGAGGGGCAACTCCGCAGGCACCTTACCTAGTCAGTCTGGGACACGACTATCATTTCCTTTGGTGATCCACAATCAAAATAACGGAGTGTTCGTCTGTCTGTCCAGCCACTGATGACTCCATAGTGATGGCTTTAGTTCTAACCCCCTTCCTCCAATCTGATCTTCTGTTCCCACAAAACTTCATGCCACTCTCTCTTAGAGGATTTGAAAGACTTTTCAGTGCACAATATTCAATTGCTTAAAGGCTGCAAACTGTTTGAGGCAAGCAGTGCTCAGTTGAAAGATGCTCTGAGCATAAACCGATTTGAATCGTATGATGGGGAATTTTCTGAGCATCACTAAATACATTGAGATCTGTTGACTGTACGGCTGTGTTTGATTGTCATTATCAAAGTTTGCATTGACCTCAGTGGAAAGGAGGATGGCTCATAATAATGGCTGGAACGGAGCAAATGGAATGGTATAAAACGCATGGAAACCATGTGTTTGATGTATTTGATACCCTTGCACTAATTCCACTCCAGCCATTAACACGAGCCCGTCCTCCCCAATTAAGGTTCCACCAACCTCCTGTGACTGACCTTCAGTATGTTGACCTTCTATGAGTATTTGTGGTTTTGAGAGACGTGTTTTGGCACTGTCTCCATTGGGCCAAGGTGAGAAGCATCAGGTACGTTCCACCAGCGGTATGACCATTGACCCCTTAATCGTCTTGGCTATCCTAAGCTGCTGCATCCCCCATTAGATTTGTTTTTAATGCGCTGTGATTTTTTCCTCGCTCCAAACCTGCTCTTTTTATCTTCTTCCTGCTGTGTGGATGAAACCCCAGTGTAGCCAAGGCAAGCCTCAAATCCCTCATATCCGGACAAGAAGGCAAATACAGCTCAATCAGCCACTGCAAAAAAACAGTTTACCTCCGCTGAATTTAGGCTAAGGCAAAATGTTTGTAGACAAACCATTAGAGGAATATTCTGCTTCTAATTACTTTTACTGCTATTTTTTTTAGCTTTGAAATCAATTAGTTATTTGCTTATATGATTATTTCTCCCTCAGAGGATCTGACTTCTTTCAGATGTTGTGTTGTGTTGTGTTGTCGTTCTGCGATTTTCATGGTCCTTACACCTGATTTATATAAATGTAATCATATGCATCTTTGATTCTGTTTTTGGTCTGCTGATATGATCACTATTGATAATGAAATAATGACTGTAATAAGTTATACCACATCTGAATCAACAGCGTGACATTGACCTGAATGTAGAATATGATCAGCTAAATTCACTTAGTCTCTTAAAGTCAACTTCCTTTCAAGTTACAAAATGACGCCCCCACCCACCCCCGCCCAAAGTTATTGTCATTAATCTTACTGGAAAATTTGCAACAAATGAGAACCCGTTTCACCATATACACCAGGGATCATCAACAAGATTCAGCCACGGGCCGATTTTTACTTACATTTTACATTTACATTTAAGTCATTTAGCAGACGCTCTTATCCAGAGCGACTTACAAATTGGTGCATTCACCTTACGATATCCAGTGGAACAACCACTTTACAATAGTGCATCTAAATCTTTTAAAGGGGGGGGGGGGGTTAGAAGGATTACTTTATCCTATCCCAGGTATTCCTTAAAGAGGTGGGGTTTCAGGTGTCTCCGGAAGGTGGTGATTGACTCCGCTGTCCTGGCATCGTGAGGGAGCTTGTTCCACCATTGGGGTGCCAGAGCGGCGAACAGTTTTGACTGGGCTGAGCGGGAACTGTGCTTCCTCAGAGGTAGGGAGGCGAGCAGGCCAGAGGTGGATGAACGCAGTGCCCTTGTTTGGGTGTAGGGCCTGATCAGAGCCTGAAGGTACGGAGGTGCCGTTCCCCTCACAGCTCCGTAGGCAAGCACCATGGTCTTGTAGTGGATGCGAGCTTCAACTGGAAGCCAGTGGAGAGAGCGGAGGAGCGGGGTGACGTGAGAGAACTTGGGAAGGTTGAACACCAGACGGGCTGCGGCGTTCTGGATGAGTTGTAGGGGTTTGATGGCACAGGCAGGGAGCCCAGCCAACAGCGAGTTGCAGTAATCCAGACGGGAGATGACAAGTGCCTGGATTAGGACCTGCGCCGCTTCCTGTGTGAGGCAGGGTCGTACTCTGCGAATGTTGTAGAGCATGAACCTACAGGATCGGGTCACCGCCTTGATGTTAGTGGAGAACGACAGGGTGTTGTCCAGGATCACGCCAAGGTTCTTAGCACTCTGGGAGGAGGACACAAGGGAGTTGTCAACCGTGATGGCGAGATCATGGAACGGGTAGTCCTTCCCCGGGAGGAAGAGCAGCTCCGTCTTGCCGAGGTTCAGCTTGAGGTGGTGATCCGTCATCCACACTGATATGTCTGCCAGACATGCAGAGATGCGATTCGCCACCTGGTTGTCAGAAGGGGGAAAGGAGAAGATTAATTGTGTGTCGTCTGCATAGCAATGATAGGAGAGACCGTGTGAGGATATGACAGAGCCAAGTGACTTGGTGTATAGCGAGAATAGGAGAGGGCCTAGAACAGAGCCCTGGGGGACACCAGTGGTGAGAGCACGTGGTGCGGAGACAGATTCTCGCCACGCCACCTGGTAGGAGCGACCTGTCAGGTAGGACGCAATCCAAGCGTGGGCCGCGCCGGAGATGCCCAGCTCGGAGAGGGTGGAGAGGAGGATCTGATGGTTCACAGTATCAAAGGCAGCAGATAGGTCTAGAAGGATGAGAGCAGAGGAGAGAGAGTTAGCTTTAGCAGTGCGGAGAGCCTCCGTGACACAGAGAAGAGCAGTCTCAGTTGAATGCCCAGTCTTGAAACCTGACTGATTAGGATCAAGAAGGTCGTTCTGAGAGAGATAGCAGGAGAGCTGGCCAAGGACGGCACGTTCAAGAGTTTTGGAGAGAAAAGAAAGAAGGGATACTGGTCTGTAGTTGTTGACATCGGAGGGATCGAGTGTAGGTTTTTTCAGAAGGGGTGCAACTCTCGCTCTCTTGAAGACGGAAGGGACGTAGCCAGCGGTCAAGGATGAGTTGATGAGCGAGGTGAGGTAGGGGAGAAGGTCTCCGGAAATGGTCTGGAGAAGAGAGGAGGGGATAGGGTCAAGTGGGCAGGTTGTTGGGCGGCCGGCCGTCACAAGACGCAAGATTTCATCTGGAGAGAGAGGAGAGAAAGAGGTCAAAGCACAGGGTAGGGCAGTGTGAGCAGGACCAGCGGTGTCGCTTGACTTAGCAAACGAGGATCGGATGTCGTCAACCTTCTTTTCAAAATGGTTGACGAAGTCATCCGCAGTGAGGGAGGAGGGGGGGGGGGGGGGGGAGGAGGATTCAGGAGGGAGGAGAAGGTAGCAAAAAGCTTCCTAGGGTTAGAGGCAGATGCTTGGAATTTAGAGTGGTAGAAAGTGGCTTTAGCAGCAGATACAGAAGAGGAAAATCTAGAGAGGAGGGAGTGAAAGGATGCGAGGTCCGCAGGGAGGCGAGTTTTCCTCCATTTCCGCTCGGCTGCCCGGAGCCCTGTTCTGTGAGCTCGCAGTGAGTCGTCGAGCCACGGAGCAGGAGGGGAGGACCGAGCCGGCCTGGAGGATAGGGGACAGAGAAAATCAAAGGATGCAGAGAGGGAGGAGAGGAGGGTTGAGGAGGCAAAATCAGGAGATAGGTTGGAGAAGGTTTGAGCAGAGGGAAGAGATGATAGGATGGAAGAGGAGAGAGTAGCAGGAGAGAGAGAGCGAAGGTTGGGACGGCGCAATACCATCCGAGTAGGGGCAGAGTGAGAAGTTTTTGATGAGAGCGAGAGGGAAAAGGATACAAGGTAGTGGTCGGAGACTTGGAGAGGAGTTGCAATGAGATTAGTGGAACAACAGCATCTAGTAAAGATGAGGTCAAGCGTATTGCCTGCCTTGTGAGTAGGGGGGGAAGGTGAGAGGGTGAGGTCAAAGGAGGAGAGGAGTGGAAAGAAGGAGGCAGAGAGGAATGAGTCGAAGGTAGACGTGGGGAGGTTAAAGTCACCCAGAACTGTGAGAGGTGAGCCATCCTCAGGGAAGGAACTTATCAAGGCGTCAAGCTCATTGATGAACTCTCCAAGGGAACCTGGAGGGCGATAAATGATGAGGATGTTAAGCTTGAAAGGGCTGGTAACTGTGACAGCATGGAATTCAAATGAGGAGATAGACAGATGGGTCAGGGGAGAAAGAGAGAATGTCCACTTGGGAGAGATGAGGATTCCAGTGCCACCACCCCGCTGGCTCGATGCTCTAGGGGTATGCGAGAACACGTGGGCAGACGAGGAGAGAGCAGTAGGAGTAGCAGTGTTATCTGTGGTGATCCATGTTTCCGTCAGCGCCAGGAAGTCTAGGGACTGGAGGGTAGCATAGGCTGAGATGAACTCAGCCTTGTTGGCCGCAGACCGGCAGTTCCAGAGGCTGCCGGAGACCTGGAACTCCACGTGGGTCGTGCGCGCTGGGACCACCAGGTTAGAGTGGCAGCGGCCACGCGGTGTGAAGCGTTTGTATGGCCTGTGCAGAGGGGAGAGAACAGGGATAGACAGACACATAGTTGACAAGCTACAGAAGAGGCTACGCTAATGCAAAGGAGATTGGAATGACAAGTGGACTACACGTCTCGAATGTTCAGAAAGTTAAGCTTACGTTGCAAAAAATCTTATTGACTAAAATGACGAAAATGATACAGTACTGCTGGCTGGTGGAGTAGGCTAGCTAGCAGTGGCTGCGTTGTTGACTTTGTTTGACCGTGTAGCTGGCTAGGTGTAGCTGGCTAGGTGACCTCGATAGTTTCAGTACTACACCTTGTCATGATACAAAAGCAACTTTGTAGCTAGCTAACATAACACTAATCAAGACGTTCCTTTGTAATGTATTTAGTTTCTACAGTGTTACTAGTTGGCTGGGTTTGGAAAAATTTTTTTTTTTTAAATGGCGTCGCGGGGGACGGCAATAGCTGGCTAGCTAACCTCGGTAATTACTAAACTACACAATTATCAAGCTATGACAAAGACAACTATGTAGCTAGCTAGCCAACACTGCACTAGTCAAATCGTTCTGTTGTAAAGTATTGGTATCTACAGCGCTGCTAGTCGGTAACGGTTGGCTAGCTGTTTGCTAGCTAGCTAGCAGTGGGTTAATGATGACTAGGTGTGTTGACTACGTCTGGCGTCGCGGCTGGATAGTTACTAATAATTACTCTAAACTACACAATTATCTTAGATGCAAAGACAGCAAGGACAACTATGTAGCTGGCTCACTAACACTACACTAATCAAGTCGTTCCGTTGTAAAGTATTAGTGTCTAGAGCGCTGCTAGTCGGTAACGGTTGGCTAGCTGTTGGCTAGCTAGCTAGCAGTGGGTTAATGAAGACTAGGTGTGTTGACTAAGTCTGGCGTCGCGGCTGGCTAGTTACTAATAATTACTCTAAACTACACAATTATCTTAGATGCAAAGACAACTATGTAGCTGGCTCACTAACACTACACTAGTCAAGTCGTTCCGTTGTAATGTAATAGATTCTACAGTGCTGCTAGTTGGTGGAAGTTGGCTGGTTGGCTAGCTAGCAGTGTTGACTAGCTAGCTAGCAGTGATGACTACGTTAGGAGGACGAAGATAGCTAACTTCGATAATTACTCTAAGCTACACGATTATCTTTGATACAAAGACGGCTATGTAGCTAGCTAAGAAGAGAATTGCTCAGATCAAACAAATCAAACCGTTGTAATGTAGTGAAGTGTAATATTACCTGTGGAGTGAAGCGTAGTGCGACTGCTCGCTCCAAACCAGAAGTTGAGCGGATGGTCGGGGGCCAGGAACTTAATTATAAATAACTGGTGGGCCGCCAGTTGGAGAACCCTGATATACACCATTAAAGGCTATATAAAGACAATTGTATTAAGGGAGGCGTTATGTGATTTATGTTGTACCAGATTATGTGATGGTATATAGTACAGTTGAAGTTGGAAGTTTACATACACTTAGGTTGGAGTCATTAAAACTCGTTTTTCAACCACTCCACAAATTTCTTGTTAACAAACTATAGTTTTGGCAAGTTGGTTAGGACATCTACTTTGTGCATGACACAAGTAATTTTTCCAACAATTGTTTACAGACAGATTATTTCACTTATAGTTATAGTTATAATCAGCCAAGACCACTGTATCACAATTCCAGTGGGTCAGAAGTTTACATACACTAACATGCTGACCAGACCGGACACGTTGCATGCGCGAGTGTCCCAAAATAAATTTAGAAATCCATGTTATTCAATTATTGCACCCACACTGCTCGCGCACACCAACAAGCATCGACGATGCCAAGGGCTAAAATAGAACTCCTTTCTATTTTTGACGCAGATCGCACTGCAAGTCCTGCCTCTCCCATCTCCTCATTGGTTTATAGAAGCAGGTACCCACGTGCCATCTCCTCATTGGTTATACCCACGTGGGTGATTGAAAGACTAACTGTTTTGCCGGTTTTCGTGGTAATACTATGAAAGTGTAGATGCCAATCACCATATAAGTTCAAAGATGAAAAAGCCTGGAAGGAGGAGAGATGACTAGAAACGATTCGGATGGCCGTTTTATGCGTGGATTAATTGCCGGAGTATAGGACCTTGTGCATTTCAGGTAAAATAACAACTCAATGTTTATATCCCAGGACAAATTAGCTAGTAAGTGCAAGCTAACTGGCTAAATTGCCATACATGTTTAATGCTTTTCGACCTGTCCCCAAATTAATGTCATTGGTTCAGAGTTTGTTTTGATATTTTAACCTGCGTGTCGTGATCGCGTTTGGTGTATGGGGACAAAATAAATGTATGCACGATAGCGCACGATGGCGCACGCGCGCAGCCGGTTTGGGTTCCGTGTAAGTTGACTGTGCCTTTAAACAGCTTGGAACATTCCAGAAAATGATGTCATGGCTTTAGAAGCTTCTGATATACTAATTGACATCATTTGAGTCAATTGGAGGTGTACATGTGGATGTATTTCAAGGCCTACCTTCAAACTCAGTGCCTCTTTGCTTGACATCATGGGAAAATCAAAAGAAATCAGCCAAGACCTCAGAAAAAATTGTCGACCTCCACATGTTTGGTTCATCCTTGGGAGCAATTTCCAAACGCCTGAAGGTAACCCGTTCATCTGTACAAACAATAGTACGCAAGTATAAACACCATGGGAACACGCAGCCATCATACCGCTCAGGAAGGAGACGAGTTCTGTCTCCTAGAGATGAACGTATTTTGGTGCGAAAAGTGCAAATCAATCCCTGAACAACAGCAAAGGACATTGTGAAGATGCTGGAGGAAACTGGTCCAAAAGTATCTATATCCACAGTAAAACAAGTCCTTTATCGACATAACCTGAATGGCCGCTCAGCAAGGAAGAAGCCACTGCTCCAAACCCGCCATAAAAAAGCCAGACTACGGTTCGCAACTGCACATGGGGCCAAAGATCGTACTTTTTGGAGAAATGTCCTCTGGTCTGATGAAACAAAAATAGAACTGTTTGGCCATAATGACCATCGTTATGTTTGGAGGAAAAAGGGGGAGGCTTGCAAGCTGAAGAACACCATCCCAACCGTGAAGCACAAGGGTGGCAGCATCATGTTGTGGGGGTGTTATGCTTCAGGAGGGACTGGTGCACTTCACAAAATAGATGGCATCATGAGAAAGGAAAATTATGTGGATATATTGAAGCAACATCTCAAGACATCAGTCAGGAAGTTAAAGCTTGGTCACATGGACAATGACCCTAAGCATACTTCCAAAGTTGTGGCAAAATGGCTTAAGGACAACAAAGTGAAGGTATTGGAGTGGCCATCACAAAGCCATGACCTCAATCCTATAGTAAATGTGTGGGCAGATCTGAAAAAGCGTGCACGAGCAAGGAGGCCTACAAACCTGACTCAGTTACACAGCTCTGTCAGGAGGAATGGGCCAAAATTCACCCAACTTATTGTGGGAAGCTTGTGGAAGGCTACCCGAAATGTTTGACCCAAGTTAAACAATTTAAAGTCAATGCTACCAAATACTAATTGAGTGTATGTAAACTTCTGACCCACTGGGAATGTGATGAAAGAAATAAAAGCTGAAATAAATCATTCTCTCTACTATTATTCTGACATTTCACATTCTTAAAATAAAGTGGTGATCCTAACTGACCTAAGAAAGGGATTTTTTACTAGGATTAAATGTCAGGAATTGTGAAAAACTGAGTTTAAATGTATTTGGCTAAGATGTATGCAAACATCCGACTTCAATTGTATATAGTACCATAAAATCAAATATTGAAATGTATATTCTAGGAATCTGAAACCCCCCCACCCACTGTCTCACACACACTTGCATACACAGACTCAAATGTCACTGAAGTTTGATTTGAATCTGAAATATATTAATTCTATATTACTTCCAGCCCAGACATTTCTTGGTTTGGGCAGCATCTGGGTCATTTCAAAAGAAAACACTTTATCATAATTTACTCATAACCCAAAGGCACTGTCTACCTACCGGCAAAACCCCTCAACAATTTAGTCCTTTGTGCTGTTGCTTATAAAACCCTTCTGGAATAGAGCAATGTGACTCAAGCTTCCAAAGAATGAAGATTGGTCTTCAAACCAAATGAATACTTGGCAGGTTCCCCGAGTTTTTCTAACTTTGCTTAAAAATCACTTATAAGGAAGCCCACAGAAATATACTGTATAGTAGGAACTGCAATCAATACCACATACAATGTAATAACAAGACATTATCTCATGTTGAAGCTATGTTTTGACTGTTACTGTATATATCATGTTCTTCTTACTGTCTGTATTTTTGTTCTAGAACGTTACAACGTCAAACATCTGGATTGATGTTGCCTATGCTGTGAATGTGATAATGTTTTTAATATAATATATAATTTAAAAGGGTTTATCAAGTGCTGATATTGTATTTATTTAGTTTTTATTTAACTAGGCAAGTCAGTTAAGAACAAATTCTTATTTACAATGACGGCCTACATCGGCCAAACCTGCACAACGCTGGGACAATTGTGCACCGCCCTATGGGACTCCCAATCATAGCCAGTTGTGATACAGCCTGGATTCAAACCAGGGTGTCTGTAGTGATGCCTCTAGCACTGAGATGCAGTGCTTCAGACCGCTGCGCCACTCGGGAGCCCAATAGGAGCACTAACAAGATTATTATTTATATTTAGTACACAAGTAAATTGCACATGTGCATGTCCTACACTGAGTACTGGAATGTGGATTTCCTGACTTACTTCAGTGTGAAAGAAAAACTGAAAGTGTGTATCAGATGGTATTCATATTTACTGGGTCATCCCTTAAGATCAAACAGAGGCACAGTCACAAAGCTGAAAAGATTCATCAAACAGAGGCACAGTCACAAAGCTGAAAATATGAATCAAACAGAGGCACAGTCACAAAGCTGAAAATATGAATCAAACAGAGGCACAGTCACAAAGCTGAAAAGATGAATCAAACAGAGGCACAGTCACAAAGCTGAAAATATGAATCAAACAGAGGCACAGTCACAAAGCTGAAAAGATGAATCAAACAGAGGCACAGTCACAAAGCTGAAAATATGAATCAAACAGAGGCACAGTCACAAAGCTGAAAAGATGAATCAAACAGAGGCACAGTCACAAAGCTGAAAATATGAATCAAACAGAGGCACAGTCACAAAGCTGAAAAGATGAATCAAACAGAGGCACAGTCACAAAGCTGAAAAGATGAATCAAACAGAGGCACAGTCACAAAGCTGAAAAGATGAATCAAACAGAGGCACAGTCACAAAGCTGAAAATATGAATCAAACAGAGGCACAGTCACAAAGCTGAAAAGATGAATCAAACAGAGGCACAGTCACAAAGCTGAAAATATGAATCAAACAGAGGCACAGTCACAAAGCTGAAAAGATGAATCAAACAGAGGCACAGTCACAAAGCTGAAAACATGAATCAAACAGAGGCACAGTCACAAAGCTGAAAAGATGAATCAAACAGAGGCACAGTCACAAAGCTGAAAACATGAATCAAACAGAGGCACAGTCACAAAGCTGAAAAGATGAATCAAACAGAGGCACAGTCACAAAGCTGAAAAGATGAATCAAACAGAGGCACAGTCACAAAGCTGAAAATATGAATCAAACAGAGGCACAGTCACAAAGCTGAAAAGATGAATCAAACAGAGGCACAGTCACAAAGCTGAAAAGATTAATCAAACAGAGGCACAGTCACAAAGCTGAAAATATGAATCAAACAGAGGCACAGTCACAAAGCTGAAAACATGAATCAAACAGAGGCACAGTCACAAAGCTGAAAATATGAATCAAACAGAGGCACAGTCACAAAGCTGAAAATATGAATCAAACAGAGGCACAGTCACAAAGCTGAAAATATGAATCAAACAGAGGCACAGTCACAAAGCTGAAAATATGAATCAAACAGAGGCACAGTCACAAAGCTGAAAAGATGAATCAAACAGAGGCACAGTCACAAAGCTGAAAATATGAATCAAACAGAGGCACAGTCACAAAGCTGAAAATATGAATCAAACAGAGGCACAGTCACAAAGCTGAAAAGATGAATCAAACAGAGGCACAGTCACAAAGCTGAAAAGATGCCCAAAACGTTCCTTTATTTTATGTTTCTCTATCCCCTATTTTAATTGTGTCACAAATCACATTTTATTTTCAATCAAACTGCTTAGAAGTTCTCTAAGACTTGTATAACCCACAGCTTGGGAATATAATATAATGTTCTTTTAACTTGTAAAGCAGTTTGTATAGAGGGTTGTGGCATTCCCATGAGTGCTTTGACTTGTAATAAGGAACACTGACTTCATTTATTTTAATTGTGAGTGGTGAAAAAAGTGATGTATATTGCAAAGCACCACCTGCATTTGAGAGGGGAGTTGAGGATTGGGGGGAAGCAGGACAACTAGAGCCATTGTTTTTGGGTGTAGGTCAGCGTTGCCAGGCTGCAGCTCTCTAGAACATTCCGTGGTGTCACATAATACTGTCAGTTTCCTGTTGGAAGTGCCAGCCCAGAAAGAATGAGTGTGCTTAAATGTATGTGTGTGTGTGTGTGTGTGTGTGTGTGTGTGTGTGTGTGTGTGTGTGTGTGTGTGTGTGTGTGTGTGTGTGTGTGTGTGTGTGTGTGTGTGTGTGCGTGTGTGTGTGTGTGCGTGCGTGCATGTGTGTGTGTTCATAGGAGCGATGGTGGTGGTGGTCTGGACAAGACCCATAATTCTGTTGGACATTTTTATAGCAAGTTATCCCACGTCCTCTGGAACATGTCTGTTTCAGTCAGATTCTCTGAGTACTACTTCTTATGTCCAGTATGTATCACCAGATGTAATCTCCACCAAAGAGGACAGGTGTGCCCTCATGTCAGATGTTACAGTGAGTTTTCATCCTAGTGAACAGGCAATGACGGGGCAGACATCCTTCTCAGCCATCTGTCTGTCTATCTGTCTGTCAGAAAGTATGGCACAGAACCCAACACGACTCATCTGCTCAGGAGCAGGCCTGCACTTAAAACATTATATAGGGTGCTCCGTGAACACGGTCAGGAGCAGAAGGCTGCCAGTGAAATAGCTCACCTGTCCTCAGCATGAGACTGTAACCAGGAACACTCCTTCTGGAGAGGACCCAGCCAAGAGACAGACAGCAGCCTGTTGCTGCAAGGGAAGCTCATGTCTAGTAATGATCATCATCTCTGTTCATCTCTGTGAAGTATACTTTGTATGCTGACGACTGAACACTGTCAATTGTTTAAGTGAACTGGGAAAAACACTAATGTTGTCCTCATGAATAAACCATGCAATCCCCTAAAAAGCCTCTATGTTCATTGTTGCTCTGTTAGCAGTTTTTGAAAGTTATTTTGCACGTCCAAGAACCACTGAACAGAAAAGAGAGCTCTTTATATTTATGAATTGTATTTAAATTGGGTGCTTTTGCCCACCAGTATGCCATTATCACTTTGCTAAGAGGGGCACTCATATAAATGATTTCTCTCATTTTACTTATTTTTACATATGCTGTCTGTGGACACTGTTTCCTTCAGGACAATATAGAGACAGGCAATGTTTGCCTTAGTGAGTCACTTCCCTCTTGTTTCAGTGAACCACCACCCCTGTTAAATATAGCACTATGGAGCTGTTCTTGTGGCATTTGATCTAGTAGCAGAGAAGTGATTGTTAGTTTGCAGGGCTGAGGATTGTGTCATTGACCACATTTACATGCACGCCAATATCCAGTTATTATTCGGTATACTCAAGTTTTCTGTTTTGAGTTGACACATATAAACATCATATCCCATTTACAATAACAAGAATAATCTCATATCCCGGTTTTGAGAAATCGGAATAAGATGCCTGGGATATGCTGATCTTAGATGGGATACTGTGGCATGTAAACATCTGGCTCAGGTTCACATAGTATGACTGTTGAAGTTCAGATGGGAAGAGTAGTAGTTGGAATAGTAACTGAGTCTTGTCACTGACTTTAGGCCTCACATATAGCATATTATAATATTAAATCCTGCAGAATTAAGTGTTTCTTGCAGTAAAATTATAGACCAAATGTACATTGTGTGGAGACATTTAAGTGGGAACTTTCAAAATACAGAACTCATCCCCATATCCTACAGGGATGATTTCTGTATTTTGAAACTTATGTATCTTGAAAACTTGATTGCTGACAAGCAAAACATTTTTGGAACTATGTCAACAATGGACTAATGAAACCAAACCAAAAGATAGTTTTGGGGTGGAGTTATTTAAAATTATTTATACTTTTACTTTGGATACTTAAGTATATTTTAGCAATTACATTTACTTTTGATACTTAAGTATATTTATAACCAAATACTTTTAGACTTTTACTCAAGTAGTATTTTACTGGGTGACTTTCCCTTTTACTTGAGTCATTTTCTACTTTACTTTTACTCAAGTATGACAATTGGGTACTTTTTCAGCAACATAAAAGCTGACAGTTTTTCCACTTTCAACCACATAAAATAAGCATCCAGTACGAACTGAAATACTTTCAGAAACATGTTGTATCGTTTCACAGCTTCTAATTTCCTTAAAACCGGTCAACAAACTGTCATTTGGAAATTTTGCATGGAAAATATCCTCGGTACCTAAACACCTTCACTCCACAAGAGAAGCAGAAATAAAAGACAACTTTACCGATGTCAACTAGATTGTTGATGATGCATTCATTCTTTATTTAGTATTCTAGAGCATCAAGTAATGACAGAAGAGAAGCTGCATGTATCTAATAATGGACAAGTTGACTTGCCTTCCTAATATCGGAAATTATAAGCAGAAGAAATATGTAAATGAGGCTTGTTTTTTGGATTGTTGTTTTTCTCGCACCCCCTGCAAAAACAATATTACCGGGCAAATTGGGAATATTCTGTTTATTCATGGTTACAGGGATACTCATGAGCGGGATATCAAAGGTGCATGTAAACATCTTCTCCTGAATAAGACCTTAACTGGGATATGAGCTATTATCCGGAACACTGTGCGCATGTAAACGTGGTCACTGTGTGTTTAACCCTGGCATTGGTGTCACACAGCTACTCACTCGTAACTTTTCTTCCATAGTGCTGTAATGTACTCAACAGGGAGAGAAAGCCCTTAAACATTACGCTGGTGAAAATGTGTAAATGAGACTTGGCCTGGCTGGGCTCCGGACCTGTGTATGTAGGCAGAGCAGACATTAACGAGGAGTGAGAGACCTGGTGATTTAGAGGGGAAGCAGCCCCACACCACGGAAGGTTAGTAAACCCAAATAATATATCTCCAGGCTGTAATTAAGAGAATTTTGATTCAACAATGAAGTCATGATCAAGTCATTTAGACAGAACCGCAGCCAGCAAAGTCCCATTTAGACATGTTTACATTATATTGGATTTTCCTCCTTAGGCAAGTCTCGCAGTGTTCTCCATGGCAACCCGTTGTCACCTGAGAGTAGCGACAGACTGGTGGTTGGTTCTGTGATGGCATGTGTCTGAGGCACTGGCGTACCTACCTGCCAGGGGCGCTAAGCGGAGGAGTGGGCCACTGCCATGCACCCCCACCTTGTCTAATAACACCACTGGGCCTTATTAGTCAGCCTAATAGAATTACTGCCATTGTGTAAGGGCTGGTTTGTGCCTGGCAGAGGGAAATGAAGCCATCCATGCTGTGGATGGTGGCTGAGAAGCAGAGACCCTCTTGTTGTGAGGGGTGGGGGAGAGGAAGAGCAGCATGAAAACCTGGTAGAGACTTGTTTGTTTAGTCCAATAATTGTTATATAGTATTTGTGAGTTGTTGTCCCCACAGCATGACCCACCCACTCCCTAAAAGCCATCTAATTGTGATTTAGATGTGGTTGTTATTTGCCACAGTAATTGCTCTAGCTGTTTTTTGTTTTGGTCCCAAGCTGTAATCACAGGCTACAAGTTCATTTTCCCCTAACTTAATATGAAATCTGATATAAATATGGACCTTCAGATTAATGTCAATTGAAAATTGACATAGTTCCTCTAAAGAACTAGTGTGTCTGTGAAACTGATGTGACAAGCATTTTTGTACGGAGATGTCTCATGTTGCACCTGCCTATCAATCAACAAAAGAGCAGACCGTTCACTTCCCGTTTCTCCATTGCTCAATTAACAACAAATCAAAACACAGTGCCGCTGCTACATCTCGAGGGTGAATAGCGGAGCCACAAACATTTATTTTTTTGTGCCTCTGCTCCAGAATTTAATTAGCATTTTTTCTAACCTGTGAGCCCATCATTTCAGCTCTGCTGTAAAACAGAGAATTAATGAAGCCGTTTTCTGCCCCCAGATTTTCACACCGCGGCTTTGAACATCTGCAGCCTGTCATGTATCATCCTATTAATTTCTACTTAATTTGATCCTAATATGTGCCTACACGAGGAGCCAGATGTTGCCGTCCACTGTGGAACACTAAGTTTTGTTTGGGGGAGTTTTTGCACAGGACCCTGGGTGGGTCTAAGGCGGGCAGAGTGTATTTGAATTCACTCATTAATATGTAGTTTGGTGATTTCCTTTTTTATATATAGGCTTTTTCTGTCAGTGCACACTGAAATCAATCAGCATTTGACAAGGTCCCTGTGGATAGGACTTAGAATTAATTTTTCATTTTCTTTAATTCCAACAGGACAGTTTACAACATCATCATCCAGCAAATATATCTGTACCAAACAAGTAAGTCCCTTTTTATGATTGGGGTTTTCTGGCAGAGGCTTACAAAGGAGAAATGTCAAATCAATCATAAAAATCAATCATCTCTATTATCTTTTTGGTACTCAACATAAAATATGTTTTTAGTTAATGATAAGGTCAATGAGGAGGTAGTGCAATAACTGTCAATACATGTCAGGTGAAACTGGCAAAGTAGGCAAACAAGCTCTACAAATGTGTCAATAACCGTGCAAAACATTAGCAGAACTATGGAGAATTTCATACCGTAACAAGAAGAAAATGTGTTCCATCAGGAATGTGGTGTCTAATAGGGAAGTAATATATGTGTGATGGCGTTTAGTGGGTAGGATGCTCAGTGTCTGTCTGATTATGTAGTGTGTATAGAAATCCCTGTGCTTCAGTCCTAATCAGTACCATATGCCGGCCCTTGGCCCTTGGCCCACGGCCCCTGGCCTTCACTGCTCTTGTCATATCATGTTGCACCTAGACATGTCTCCTGACATGCCCTGCATCCAGCAGCCAGCTCTGTGCTAATGAGAAAAGTGATACGTGCAGGAGGAGACAGAGGGATGCAGACGGACAGAGAGGAGGGGAGGGTCATATGACCCTCCAGAGTGGGGCCCCATCATGAGGGGGACAAGGAGGGCAGGGCTGCGTCACAGAGGCCTCCCCTTACGAGTCTTTGACTTGATTGTGGCGACTGGCTTTGTTACTGTTCTGTAGAGGATACCATCAATATAGAGGGTGTTTTCCCTCTCTCTAGTCACTCAATAAAACCAAGATAGCCTTTACCTTTCTACCAAGGCTTTATTGATGGATTTGTCATCTCTATCACTGTACTATGTCACTGAGAGTCACCCTTCCTAGCTTTAATGTAACTCAAAACCTGGTGGAATACGGGTCAACAAGACATGTATGGAAATCAGAAGGATTTTGAGAGTTAAATTAGATTATTGTAAACACTCCAAATATGCTTGGCCTTGATTACATTGTTTGTATTATCCTCACTGGGGTCATGGGGTCAATTGCGTTGTTTTGTTGTGGATGGTCATTACATGAGGAGGAAAAGCTGAGCTGGGTTGTCTGAGGAGAGGAGAAGAGAGGAGACCCAGGCTGGAGCTCAGCTGCAGTTGAAACACCCACCCGTCTCCCTGGGTCTGTCTGAGGGGCCATCTGCTCCTGTTTAACCCAGGCCCTCAGCACCAATCTGACTGACTGGGTCAGAGTAGAGTATATACTGTCCTTAACCCCCCTCCTCCACTTGAAAAGGAGTGACACGCGGCACTACAAACACACAGCACCATACAACACTCAGGCTGTAGTTGTCTGACATTTTTCAGAAACTATCAAAACCTGAAGCTTGGTATGGGATTTTAAACTGTACATCAATGTATTGTTTCCTCCTTTGCTTTATAATTAAACTATACTAGAAATATGTTAATGGTAGCTCTCCCTATTCTAACAGATGTTGCATCAAAGTTGCAGTACACAGTATACTTCAGTATTCTGAGATCTCTAGGAATCTCAAGCCAAGCTGCCGTTAGCGCTGCGGCTCCAGTCCCAGACAGACTCTGTTGTCATCTAAAGTGACTGTGCAGCTTAGTGTCTTTGTCAGCTGACTGGTCTCTCATTGTTTTACATGCTGTCACACCGTGGCTGTGAGAGGGAGCCCCCTCAGGCAAAGAGCATGTCAGGCAGCTTTGTTCTACTACAGGATGCTAGCGCTCCCATGGCTGCTCCACGGCTCCACGGCTAACTGGGGAAGTCAAGGAGATTAAATGGAACATCCTGAAACTCCTCGTTCGTAATGCATGGTGACATGTACACTCTGCTAAGACTGTAGGCATGCTGGTACAAAAGGAAGACAGAGACAAAACATGTTTTGCTACTGGAAAGACCTTTTGTCGTAAGGTCTGTGTTTATTTGATGTTTGACAGTGGCGTGCGTGTCTCATCTCACAAGGGAAATATACTGTACGTCATTCCTGATTAAAGAATTTGCGTTTATGAGCACTGTCTCTTGCCCTGCTGCTGATAGTGTTTAGTGTAGCATTTCTTTTGGTTGAGAAACTTCTGCTGCTTCTTCTGAGAGTGACGGCCTTTGGATATGTGACGGGATGTGTTTAAAATGCATCTTGTTCATCGCCTCAAGGGCTAAAGGAACAACTGCTATTCTATTCAAGAAAATGTCTGTATAATGGATAGTCTTGTTTTCGTGTGTCCCATTGAATAGTATATTAATGAAGCACTCTGATACTTCTCAAATGAATTATTCAGGGGGGAATCCAGCCCCAAGTCACTCAAAACCCAGTCTTTGACATTAGGGAACTAGTCTACAGAGAAGAGGTGCAAGCCCTAGCCATTCTCAGCTTGGTTGGTAGGCTGTGATAATCTTGTTTTTCCTTAGCAGGTCATTGTGACTCAGGAGATGCAGGGGGCGGAGGGGATGGGGTGCAGGGGGCAGAGGGGATGGGGTGCAGGGGGCGGAGGGGATGGGGTGCAGGGGGCAGAGGGGATGGGGTGCAGGGGGCAGAGGGGAGGGGGTGCAGGGGGCAGAGGGGATGGGGTGCAGGGGGCAGAGGGGATGGGGTGCAGGGGGCAGAGGGGATGTGGTGCAGGGGGCAGAGGGGATGAGGTGCAGGGGGCAGAGGGGATGAGGTGCAGGGGGCAGAGGGGATGGGGTGCAGGGGGCAGAGGGGATGGGGTGCAGGGGGCGGAGGGGATGGGGTGCAGGGGGCAGAGGGGATGGGATGCAGGGGGCGGAGGGGATGGGGTGCAGGGGGCAGAGGGGAGGGGGTGCAGGGGGCAGAGGGGATGGGGTGCAGGGGGCAGAGGGGAGGGGGTACAGGGGGCAGAGGGGATGGGGTGCAGGGGGCAGAGGGGATGGGGTGCAGGGGGCAGAGGGGATGGGGTGCAGGGGGCAGAGGGGAAGGGGATGGGGTGCAGGGGGCAGAGGGGAAGGGGATGGGGTGCAGGGGGCAGAGGGGATGGGGTGCAGGGGGCAGAGGGGAAGGGGATGGGGTGCCGGGGGCAGAGGGGATGGGGTGCAGGGGGCAGAGGGGATGGGGTGCAGGGGATTGACTGTCACAGGGAGAGGATGAGGAACACAGGTCTTGTCTGTCACTTAATTTCACTGACAAGGACATACAAGCCAGAGACCAGAGATTAAAAGCTATGGGACATTTCTACTGAGAAAATAGAATGGAAGAGAACGAGGGAGGGAAGAAGGGAGGGAACTTGGGTGGAGATGGAGAGAGTGAGAGAAAGGGAAAGAGAAATGACAGTCAGACAGAAATATAAATGTCTGAAATGGTCATTATTATTTCATACAAATGCCTTTTCTTTGCTTGAAAAATGTAAGCCACAGCGGCAGTGGCGGTACCGATGCTGCATGCCAGAAGAAAGCCCAGGGACCACAGATGATTTAGTTTGGAGAGGGGAGCGTATGCAAAAACCACATGTGCAACAGCCAGCAGTAAACAGTGAATATGTGGTGAACTTGGCAGGACACTGCATTTTCTGGGGAGCACACAGCCAATTTGTGTTGAATAAAGAGAGGGCTAGCTCGCTTTCTTATTTCAGTTTGAGGGTACGCCAATGTTTTTATTCAGCTCTCTTTGTAATGCAGGGCATTCCCAACCGACAAAGTAGCGCAACACCAACATAGCTATTGTACAATGTTGTAAATATATTGTATGTAAAGAATAAAAAAATATGATGTGCAAGTCATCCACAGAATCGGCTCGTAATTCATAAAACAATGTAAGAAACATTTGAGAACTACTGTACTTTCGGAGGAGCAGTATTACCAGAGGGGGGTGGCAGACTGATGTCTGGACTAGTACAGTACATTGGGCATATAATTAGGATCACTATGGCTGCGTTTACACCAGCAGCTCAATTCTGATATTTGTTTCCACTAATTAGTCTTTTGACCAATTACATCAGATCTTTTCACATCAGATCTTTTTCAGTGCTGATTTGATTGGTCAAAAGACCAATGAGTGAAAAAAACATCAGAATTGGGCTACCTGTATTAACACAGACTATGACATGGGGCCTGTCCTGGACTGGACTTCAGCATAACCTAGTATGTAGGGAGCTGTTTTTAGGGCCAATGCTCCCAGGTCCTATCCAGGGTGTTTCTAGATTATATTTTTAATGACAACTAATTGGCACAATCATACACTCACACTCATTGATTCAAAATGCAAATAACTACATTAATGAGTAATAAAATACAGAATACAATAAAATACAATCAATAACGAGAAACCAGAACAAACAGTAACCGCACGCAGCGGTTACTGTATTCTACAGGATATGTTCTCTCAGAGGCTTGTCATTTTGGAATAAAATCATGGATGTTTCTGCTGGAAAATGCTGAGTAAATTCAGTCTTTATCCAGGAGTAACCTTTACCTTTACTGCACACTGTAGAGACACACATTCCCCCAGGAGATCACACTTTCTAACAAAAATGGTAAGTGGCATGACTAAATCATTTTTTTCTCCCTCTCCAGATGTTGACGATCTGATGAATATTCTGATATTCTCAATGATAAAATAATCCATCTTGGGTTTGTATGGTCCAGATTAAATATTCACTTTTGTAGCTGAAGGTTTCCAAATCAAAGGTGCTTTTACCAACATATTGATTACTTCCCATGTAATAATGTACTACAACTACAGTCTGGATCCAGACACATCTCTCTCTGCTTGTTGTGGGCATATGCTAATGAGGACATCACCAGTTCCACACAACACCCGTGTTCAACAAGCTTTTACATTTCAACCTAAAATTCAAACCCCCTTGCCTAATTAGTTACATGCTTGTTGGTGGTACAAACTATCCTTTAGTCAACTGCGAATAAACAAAAATGGCCTGTATTGCTACATTCTTTAGCCACTGGTTCATTGACCATCTGTACATAAAAATAAACAAGGCATCTCCTTTCTGCCTCTGTAGGACTCTCACAGTGCTGGAGGCTTTGATCTGTGCTCTCTGATCTATCGGGCTCATGGTGTCACGTCCCCCTGTGATGTGGCGGATTAATTAGGTGGAACGGGTATTTATCCGTTAAAATCATAATACTAATTTACCCAATGCACTGTGGCGTCTCTGTGGGTGGCAGCAGTGGGTCCAAGTTTTATGAAAAGTGCTTAGAGCCCCACAACGTCATCTGATGAGCCGCACACTAAATGGATTGAGAGTCTGTGGAGCCTGGCGGCATCCAGAGACACTAATTATTAACAATAATCAATTAAATTATCACATTTTTCTATTGCTCCCTTCATATGTCACACAAATATATTAATTTGTAAGAATGAAGGAAAAGTCAGAACTAATTAAGGCCCAACATTCTACTGGCGGAAATGCCTCTCAGTTCCTCTCCCATGCTCAGAGAGTGAGGTGAAGTAGCCTGAGTGTGTGTGTGTGTGTGTGTGTGTGTGTGTCTGTCAGCGCGATCTGCCGATGAGTCTCATTGACATTAGCACATTGGCCATAAAATGTTGTGCTATTGAATTATTGCAATAGTGAACACACACGCTCTGTTTGCAAACCTTCTTGCCAAACCCTTACTATCAAATCTTGCCTCGTTTCTTTGTCGCTAAACCAAATATAGTGTATATATTGTTAATTCCTGTGTATAATGTGGCGGGCGGGGTAGGCCTCTGGTTCCCTCGGCTGAATGCGAGATGTTCTGTGCCCTGGCCTCTGAATGCTATCTCTGAGCAGCAGCGCCCAGAATGCACGCTATTCCCACACCCACCAAACGCCACTCGGGGATAAGAACAACACAATTGATAGAAAGTGTATTCTTTTCCATAGGTTCCCACCAGCATGTCGCTAACCGTTTCCAGGCCTTTATCAAAGAACAAATCCCTTTGAAAACGGGGAAACAAAGTACCAGGCAGCATTGTTGCTCTGCACTTTGACAGGAATAATCTGTCTTTTCCATCACCCTGCGTTGGGAGAGCATAAACTCTGCCTGGCTAACGCTCGTCTCACAGGGGCAGGGATCCAGCCGCGTCCGTCTCAGCTATCTGCTGCACTCAGTCTCCACAGTCAGTCTCCACAGTCTGTCTCCCCTGTAGCACAACTGTAGCAGTCCCCCCACGCAGCACTAGTAGGACAGACAGACGGGAGCACACCTTCACTGTTCCTCTGTCTCTTTCTCTCTCTCCCCAAAGTTGGAATCAGATTCAATTACACTCTATCCACTTTCTCTACGACAGTTTTCATTTGTTTATGTTTTATTTGTATTTATCTTTATCCAGGTTAACTTTAATCCAGAGTACAATTTTGGATTTGATGAAACTCTTTGGTTCTCCTTTTTGTTTATTTTCCATGTTTAAATACCTAAACAGATTTGAAATAAATACCTCAATATTTGAATATTATATGTATTTTTTATTTTTAACATAAGTGTATCTTTAAAAATTGCTTTTTGCTACCTTCATTATCCTTTCCAATGTTTTTATGTAAATCTTTGTGGCTTGTGTTTTTATATAGTTTATTCATGATATGCCATTGATGACTGCAAAATGTATATTTCTAAAAAAAGAAAACAATGTCTATCAGTGTGCATCATCAGGCTATAAAGGAAATAAAATCACAGAGTAAACATAGGAAACACAATGTGTCATATAAAAATGTATAATGATGTTTTTGAATATAATCACCAGTTAGAATATAATATCAGAGGCTGGAAAAGCCTGTGTTATTTACTCTAACCTCAGATAAAACCCTTACCACGGGCACACTGACTGAGTTCCACCTTTTTCCAGGTTATCCCCACAGTGGAGTTCCATCTACTGGACTACGATGGTACTGCTCTGTCTGTGAAGTATTCAGCTCAGCGACCCGCAAACAAGATCACATCACCTCAAAACACTCCTTCAGATCCTTATTGACAGTGACCCCCACTACAGGCCTGAGGCAAGTAAACCCTCCACCCTCTTCAGCGTACATTGTATGAAGCCAACCTACATAGTTCTGGTCTTGCTATAATCTGTAAGTCTGCTTTTACACTCAAATCAATATTTGAAAGGATACATTCCATGTGTACTTTAGGCAATGTACTAGCTGCTAGTGAGGTTTAGTTACTGGTTACTATATGACTAGCAGTAGTTCTAACAGCAACTTAGAAAATACTTGATCATATAGTAATGAACTGAGTTTGGTATTATACAGTATCACTCTATATATGGGTAGCCTATTTAGCATTATACAGTGGGACTAGTTATAAGAAGGCAGTGTTGTACCATAGGACTACTTAGCTTGTCCATTAAAACAGATAGCTTTCTAGGACGAACACTCATAATGGATACATTTCTGAAAAAGCAATCTTAGATGTGTGGAGATTCCAGTAACATTATGCTACTGTATCTATGGTGATCTTTTAGATTCAAATCCAACTGTACTATCACCTATTATTTTAGAAGCAAAAAACATTTACCTCTATTTTCTTATCTTACAGATTTGAAGTTCGTTCTAATTTAATTAGAATTTTGATGGACAGTTATGATGACTATTGTCACCTAGAGCTAGCTTTGCCACGTGTTGAGCTGGAAATCTCTAATTCTACTGAATACGCTGAATATGGAACACATCTTCATAACACTTGTGTTGTCTGTCTGGTTGAGTGAGGAGGTGAAAATCTGTTTCAAGATGCAGCAGGGTAGAGATACGTCGACTGCTCTAACAGATGAATAGATCAGTAGAAGTGTCGCCACCCTCTCCGATTATGACACGGAGGCCAATCATAATTACCCACTAGATGACAACCTCAAAAGAAGTCTGTCTGGAGTACTTCAGTACAGCCACACCAACCAAATAGTAGAATAGCTTTCTTCCAATTCTAATGTGTTATTTTCACTTTTAGAAACTTTAACTAATTCCTTATTCTGAACATACAATGAGAAAGTAATTAAAAAATATATATATTCAATGCACATAATCTTTGACATAAATGAATTAGTCATAGTTTTATTTCCTGTCGGTGGCAGATTGAATGTGACTGTGTTCTTTTTTTTCTGTTCCATTATGCATTCTGCTTGGAATTATAGATCCCCGTAACCTCTGTTCACAAACAGGAGCAACAGTGGGGCCGGTGAAAAACAAACCGTGGCCTGCCATTGTGCCTCTGCTGTTGACGGTAGAGTGCGGCGGCGTCCATTGAGCCTTAGTGTGGGCTGCTTCTGCTCTGCATTCTCACAGCCTGAAGGCTGTTTATCTAATCATATTAATGAGAGAGAGATACTCCAACCTGTTCAGCGGAGCTGTGGAGCCGCTGCATCCTATGCGCAGCGAGCATTCCTATTTACACTGTACCTATACTAATCTCACAGCCTTGATCAGGGAACAGTAAATAAAACCCCCAAGGCCTCTATTGATCAGCCTTGAGTCTACTCTTCCAACGTTGTGAGGGTCTGGTTAGCTATTACAAATGTTAGTGTGTTCGATGAATTATTTCATCAGAAAAGCATGCCGCATTAAGTATTTATTTTGAAGTAAACTATTTCAAAGGGGGTGTCTCGTCCAGGCCGGAGCGGGCCATTCTTTGTGTGTTTCTGAGGGCCTGACAGAATGGGTTCACAGTGGAGGGATCGGGTCAATACCGTCCCCCCTGGTACCGTCTCCCTAAGGCCCTCTGTCTCTGTGGCGCCTTCCTCACTGACGGTGGACTGGAGCAGTGGGTCACATATTGCAATCTCTGGAAAAGCAACATGCTTTCATTATTTATGCCATTTGAACAGCTGGGGAAGAATACAGTGTTACAGATGAATTTATTTGTTGCCTTATACACCCCTGCAGTTTTTAAACCAAAGATTACAAACTTGGTTTCACTTATTCTGAGTCTATAACATGTTGGTATAGGCGCAGGTATAGAAGAGGTCTATCTATTCAGCACTCATAGTATAGACTCTATAAGTTTATAAGTGATACAAAAAAGATTCTGAGAGGGTGACTTTAAACACAGAAGAGAAAACAAAAGGTCAAAATGTATTTGTTGCAAATAATCACTACAATTAATGACCCATGGAGACCAGATTCTAAGTGATTTTCTAAATGTTTACTAATGGACGCTCTCTCTATAGTGTGCTGTTCTACAACACAGACTAGTAGAGTGTTGCCCTAAAGGCCTATACTGTAGCTTTCCCAGGGCCACGGGCCTGTTTAATGGATGACCCACTTGTTAGCTAATTGCTGCAGTGTCCCTGAACACAAAGGAAATGTTCAATCATGTTATGTGCCTGTTAGATAATGAGCTAAAGCAGAGTACAGCACTTTCTCCCTGTGTAGCTTGGACTCCGTTCAGGCAGATACACTACATGACCAAAAGTATGTGGACACCTGCTAGTCGAACATCTCATTCCAAAACCATGGGCATTATGGATTTGTGAAGGGATATCTTAATGCTACAACATACCCATTTTGCTGCCATAACAGTCTCCACTCTTCTGGGAAGGCTTTCCACTAGATGTTGGAATATTGCTGTGGGGACCTGCTTCCATTCAGCCACAAGAGCATTAGTGAGGTTGGGCACTGATGTTGGGCGATTAGGCCTGGCTCGCAGTCGGCGTTCCATTTCATCCCAAAGGTGTTCGCTGGGGTTGAGGTCAGGGCTCTGTGCAGGCCAGTCAAGTTCTTCCACACCGATCTCGACAAACCATTTCTGTATGGACCTCGCTTTGTGCTCAGGGGCATTGTCATGCTTTCCCAGGGACACCGGAAAGGCCAGGAAAGGGCCTTCCCCAAACTGTTGCCACAAAGTTTAAGCACAGATTCATCTAGAACGTCAGTGTATGTTGTAGCATTAAGATATCCCTTCACTGGAACTAATAGGCCTAGCCCGAACCATAAAAAACAGCCCCAGACCATTATTCCTCCTCCACCAAACTTGACAGTTGGCACTATGCATTGGGGCAGGTAGTTCTCTCCTGGCATCTGCCAAACCCAGATTCGTTCGTCGGACTGCCAGATGGTGAACCGTGATTCATCCCGGTGTTTCCACTGCTCCAGAGTCCAATGGCAATGATCTTAGTCTTGTGTGCGGTTGCTCGCCAAGGGAAACCAATTTCTTGAAGCTCCCAATGAACAGTTCTTGTGCTGACGTTGCTTCCAGAGGCAGTTTGGAACTCAATAGTGATTGTTGCAACTGAGGACAGACTCGATGGTCCCGTTCTGTGAGCTGGTGTAGCCTATCACTTCGTGGCTGAGCGGTTGTTCCTCCTAGACGTTTCCACTTCACAATAACAACACTTACAGTTGACCGGGCCAGCTTTAGCAGGGCAGAAATTTGACGAACTGACTTGACTATGACTATGACGGTGCCACGAAAGTCACTGAGCTCTTCAGTAAGGCCATTCTATTGTCAATGTTTGTCAAGGAGATTGCATGGCTGTGTGCTAGATTTTATACACATCTGTCAGCAACAGGTGTGGCTGAAATAGCCGAATCCACTAATATGAAGGGGTGTCCACATATTTTGTATATATAGAGTACTGTATCACTGACTGGGGCAAACTAAAGGGAGAAGAGGGAGGTTTTATATTGTAAGTACTGAAGGGCCAGGACCTGACAAGGAAAGACTTTGGGGTCTGTTGTGTTTATAAGACCTAAAGTCACCATTGACCTAGACCACATAGATCACACACAATGTCCAATGAAAGCAAGAGGGGCTGTCTCTGAGAAGCACTGTCTTCTAGAGTTATGTTCAAAATACATTTTTCAATTCACATCACCTCATCCCATTCTGTTAAACCCAGACGTATAGATCTCTGTCTGTCTCTTTTTCAAACACCCTATCTCTCTCTCTCTCTCTCTCTCGAACTTACATTCACGCACACATACCCTTTCTCTCTCTCTCTCACACACACACACACACACACACACACACACACGCACACACACACGCGCACACACACACACACACACGCGCACACGCACACACACGTACACACGTACACACACGTACACACACGTACACAAACACAATCTCAATTTCTGGCCATATCTCCTGCTGTGAGTGATCAAAACACGGAAGCAGATTTTACGAAGAGGCTAGGCTCAGATCCTCACCCCGACAGTGCAGGCATGTAAATGGATGACCTCCTGATGAAGAGGGGTCACGCAAATCTAAAACGCTTAAACGAGTACCCATCACACCACCCTCTGTCTTTAATTCCTCTCTCCTCCAGTGGAGCCCAGCAGATTGGCAGGGAGTCCATCACTAGAGCACTTCACAGACAGCAGGGTGGAGGGAGGGAGGAACGAGGCTTCACTTCATATTCTTGGATTTGCTCACCACCAACCTGGAAAACCCATAGGAGTTACAGTCACCCAACCTCAACAAAAGCAAACTAATTCAAACCAAACGGACAGCCCACTCTTTATAGTCTGCACCTGCCAGTGAGTAAAACCATGCAGTAAAAGACCTAAAATACTCCAATAAAGAACTAATGTAGGAGGGGGAAATCGACTGGATTTGTGGTTTTCTAGGATACTGTTTATCTGCTTCCATAGAGGTTTTCATGTTTCTCTAACTCCTCTATTTTTACTTATTTTTACACAGTTTGGTAACTGTTAACTCAACTAATGGGCAGAAGAAAATTAAACAGTGATTGTTTTATTCATTCTCTTGCCGTTTGTCAAGGTTGCTGTTTATTTACATAAAATGTATATCCATGTACATCAAAATATTTTTTTTAAAAGGCAGACATGTCAAAGGGATTGTGCCAGGGAGTGCTAGTGTAGGTTTATTGGATTAGTGAAGTGTCAGACTACCGTCCCACCTCTTGGAATAGCACCCAGCAGTGGAGAGGCAGGCCTGGCCAAAGAGTCTCTTCTCTCTCCTCTGAGTAAGTGTTTTCACTGGAGGCCACGTTGGCACACAGGGCATGTTTGAATTCTACTGGCACTTTTTTCAAATAGTGGCCACAGCCAATTGGAAAGACCTGGCGTGGAGATTACATTCAATATTTAAGGTCCTGGGGCAACATCTCTGGCAGGCAGGGAACACACAGGAAACACCCAGCTAGAGCTGCTTCTGCATGGGAGGAAAATAATCACCCTGCTCTCTTTAGATGTTTAACAATTGCGGCTTATTCAAATCCCAGAAATTACATTTTTCAAGCCCTTTTCGCAGCCACAGCTTTGTTACAGCATTATCATCGGTATCAGCGGCCTGTGTTTATTCAACCCTCAATTACCAAAGGCTCAGCCGGCAGGCCTTTAATTGATTGCTTTAATTGATTGGTTGGGGGGTAACCATGGCTGAAAAGCAGTTTATCTTAATCAGTTGAGAGGAAATTTAGAGCAGGGCTTGATTTCCTCCAGCTGATCACCCCTGTGTGGCGGGAGAGGGAAGAGGGGAAGGAGGGAGGAGAGAGGAGAGAAGAGAGAGGGGGAGGAGGGTGGAGGGGAGGTTGTTCCTTTAGGACTGAGATACAAAGTAAGGGGGCAGGGGAAGGGAGTGATAGGGCTCACCTGCTAAACAGGGCCATACAGACGTGGTGCCAGGGAGGAAGGTAGAGGGGTTGTGGTTAATCACATCTCTGTCACCACTGCTGTCACTCTCTGTGGTGAAGGGTGCTGCATATTGCAGTACAGAGGACTGGGGGAGTGCTACAACATCTATTAGCCTGTCAGTGACATGGTCATGTTGTTCTCAGCATCCTGCTTGTGAAACAGCTGGGGGTTAACTGGAGGGTTTGTATGGTGGATGGATGGATGGCTTGGGGTTTCTGCATGGGATCCGTCAGCCTGTCAGGAAGAGCTAGGCGGCTGTTTGCTGCTTGGCACAATCCCTCCAGGCTCTCTCCCCAGCCAAACAAAACCCCATCCCTGTTCGTTTGTCAAGAGCTCTGGACCTCAGTGTTTGCTGCCTCTACCTAAAGTGCTGGATGTGTCATTAAGCATGTTTATATGTGAGGTTTCTCAGCTCACCACTTGTGGACCACTGGTGACCCACTCTCAGTGGTCGAAGACTGTCGGAGACACACAAAGCACACTGACTGGATCTACTCTTCACCTTCCTAAATGATCTCCAGGGGCTGATCTGATTATTGTAAGGACCAGGGTTACTGACTAGGTTCTCACCTACTGCATCTGCTTGGACTGACTTAGCACAGACACAAGCTCTAACCAGAGCAGACACAAGCCATAATCTTTGTCTAAGAAAACACATGTCAAGCACTCTGTCCAAGGGGAATACTGTTGTGTCTGAAATGAACCTACACTTATTATCCTATCATCCTTTGCCAATGAGACTGCTGTTTGTATGGATGCCATAAAAGAGACAATTCAGATAATGATGTTATTGCATACCAGAGCATGACCCGCAAATGGATTGCATTGAAACATAATGGAATCTCTAAATGTGTGCTTACTGTTGTCTTTTTTACATGTTTTCTCCTTCTCTCCATCTCTTCAGTAGCAGGCTATTTGCAAATAAAGCTCATCTGATATGAGGACAAAATTTACCTCTGAGATACGCGACCCCAGTGATCCTCGCTGGCTTCATTGATGTCCCCTCGCTGTTTGCCATTTTGCTGTGTGTAATTGGTCTCTGCCCAGCTCTAATGGTTCCTGCATGTGAATGTGCTTCCCCTGCCTGGCCAGATGATAATGACCAGAGGCAAGCGTGACCTTGTCTGGAAGGGAGCAGCCCTCCTCCTGAGAGCCCCGGCTGCAGACCGCTCCCACTGGGCTCTGCTCTCTATCAGGCCTGGAACCCGCCTGCTCCCCGCTGCAGCCTCGCAGCCACACAGCCCAGCCAAGCAGAGCTGGGAGCTGGGAGTACGACGCCACACAGACAAGACAGAGAACTGTTTCCCATGGTCTCCCCTAGCCCTCACTAAGTTACTTATTTCATCATCCTATGAGTATTGGACAGATACCAACAATACTAGGAATGAATCAATGAATGAATAACAAGCAATAAGAAAACAGTTCAAATTGATTTAATTACGCTTACTCTGTCAGAGCTAAAAATGTTGTTGCCTCTATTCCTGATTGGGCTATTGGTCCAAACTGGTGAAAAGTTCAACAATAAGCCATAGTTTGTTTTATTGTGAGCATCCCACCTCCAAAGCCCCCATAGACTGACATGGTCGTGACTGTTGCTTGAGTGCTGGTAAAGTTGAAGTGGCAATCTATCCATGTCACCTTTGTGGAGTATAGGCCCTTAAACCATCATGAGTCATGTTTATTTGTACAGAAAATCAACACATAAAGCTCTGGGGGAAGTCAAAAGACAATGAGACCAATCAGTTTGTCAGCTATTGAGCCTTGGCCAGTGGAAATAGATCATTTAACATTGATCTGGGAGAGGTTTGTGTTGGGGAGGAAGAGAATGCCACGGTTGGAACTTCAACAGATTATTTTCTCTCTTCAGAACTCACCTTTAATGGCTAGACTAGAATTGAATGTATCGCAAAGATGTCTGAACGACTTCCTCCTCACAATATACCGTTTTATGTTTTTCCCTGTCTTAACAACACCCCTTTGAAAATGAGATGTCTCCTCTCTGGGGAGGCTTCCATCCTGTCAATATAAATGACAGCTGTGGGCCAAGCGGGAGCTGTTTGTGGCTGCATGCTCCACCTGCATAGCTGTGGCATGTTGTACTACAGTAATAGCCACACTACAGATACCTGGAGGACATGGATGTGGAAGGTAAATGTGCAGTAGTAAGCTCCCTAGTACATTATCACCTCTAGTTAGCAGGACGCTGAGGGGTTTGCATCCAATGCTAACTCTGGAGCCTGTGTATAATCGGGCCTACAGTAGATAAACATTGTGTGATGCGGAACAAACCACTTTTGTTGCACATCCACTGTGATATCTGGACTCTTTATAATAAGACATGTAGATTGTGAGTTATTTATGTCAACCTGCTGTATGCAGAATGATGACAGCTGGGCTGAAAAGGTCTCCTCTAATTGGCTGAGGGAATAGAGCAGTGGTAGGCAGAGCACCTCTGGCGGTACATCTCCAGCGCAGTACAGAGGTAGCAGAGCAGCAGAAGACTGGAACACACTGGCAGATTATGAGCTTTGTATTGGAGCTCAGCCTCAGGGCTTTGTGTAACCAGTTATCACTCTCAAAGCCCCTGTAAGCTCTCAAAGCCTGTTTAAGACAGCACTGTGTTTGTGAGCATGAGCGTGTGTGTGTCAGAGTTTGTGTGTAGATTTGTGTGTATGTTTTTGCCAGAGTTTCTATGATCTGTTTCTGTATGCATTTGATTGATTTGTCTATCCATGGGTAATCAGCAGAGCTGTATGTAGCTCAATTGGTTGCCAGAGTATTTAACCTCACTTGATAGTGCACTCTGTACTCCATTGTCCTATTTAACGTAACCCCAGCTTTCATTTATGTTTCTTTATTTCATAACCATACACAGGCTGCTGTACTGACATGTCGTTTTTTCTGTTGGGTCGTCATTTGAAAGGTAGATTAGGTTGAGCTAGGTGACAGTGTATATTCATAATGTTTTTCATAAATTAGTGTTTTCTTGAACCCTCTCTTTCCCTCCCTTTCTCTCATTCTCCCCCTCTCTGTCTATCTCTTTTCCTCTCTCTATCCATCTCTCCTCCTCCTCCCATCCTGTCACTCCATCTCTTCTCTGCCAGCTCTCCGCTACTCTTCCCAGATAAATGTTTCATGAGGCAGCCCTCATATCACCCTCTAGAATAACATGTCCAAGAGATTATAGGAGACATCACTCAGTCACATTCACCTTGGACCGCAGATCTACATGGCCAACTCTATCCTGCTGCGTCGCCCACAGACAGCGGCAAGAAAAGAGAAGGCAAACAAAAAAAACAGGGAGAAGCATATTTTTATACCCAAAAGTGGCTGTCAAATGGCATCTGCATTCAAACAACTATCAAAGGGTTTATCCCTATCAGATGTGAACGCTTTAAGTGGGTCACAGGCTCCATCCACTGTAATGTCACAGTAGAAATTCACCAGCTTATCATTATTTAATCATGCTCTAATGGAAAAGATCCCCACCCCAAATACAGACCCACCTCCTAACTGAATTATTCTCTAATATGTTAACAGCTGTAATTGTAAACTGACATTTTGTGTTTCAAGGTTTCATTTGGTGTTTGCCTTGTAAAAAAACTCCTGACATTCTTAAAGGCTAACTCTGAAAGGATGGATGTAATTGACTGATCTGTAAACATACAAGAAGAGATATAATTGATGGTATTCTGAAAAAAAGAGTTATCATCATCAAGTAAAGCATTAGATAAAAGTTCAACATATTTGCTAGCCGTTAACAGCTTGGAGAATGCATGTGAATAATAGACATGTTGTTAGCATAAGAGATGAGTTGTGTTGATAGACTGAGCCATAGCTTTGACCTGCCAGGATCATCCCTACTGTTTAATCAGTGTTAAATGATATGGTACTGCCTGACACAGCCATTTCTCACACTATTGATGTTGGTTGGTGGCTCATATCATGAGTATGGAGGAATAGAAGAGTAGCATTACGTTTTACAAGGCTCCTGGTATTATTGTATCTCAAACCAGACCCAATCACATCAGTAGTTGTTAAATAGATACAGTATAATATTAGGTAAACATGCTCACTGGTTGAACCTTGGCTGCTCACCATAAAAAATCATACTGTTTACATTTTAACTGTATGTACTGTAAACATAATTCAAACACTTGATTGATGTACCATGTAATCCCATCATTTGGACAGGCTTTGTAGTTTACTTCATATTTTATTATGTGTCGA
This sequence comes from Salmo trutta, assembly GCF_901001165.1. Taxonomy (NCBI): domain Eukaryota; kingdom Metazoa; phylum Chordata; class Actinopteri; order Salmoniformes; family Salmonidae; genus Salmo; species Salmo trutta. The sequence continues at coordinate 25,001,635 of NC_042968.1, forward strand.
TCAATTTCAAGGATCTCAGCATATACCCATTGTTCATTGAAATCATTGTTCAGATCTTGCGACTGATCCAGTCTTTAGGATGGGATTGATTGTTTGGCATTTACACATTGTGTGTCACGTCCTGGCCAGTAGAAGGGTTAATTGTTATTGTAGTTTGGTCAGGACGTGGCAGAGGGTATTCGTTTTATGGTATTCGGGGTGGTATGTTTGTTGTAGGGGATTTGATTTGTGTATTCCGGGGTTTTTGGGCACTGTTCCTTGTTATGTATGTCTATGATTGATCTAGCTGTTGTATGTCAATGTGTGGTCAATTGGGGTTGGGACTCTCAATTGAAGGCAGGTGTTGTCCATTTGCCTTTGATTGAGAGTCCCATATATTAGGGTGTGTTTGTAGGTGTCTTTTGTGGGAGATTGTTGTGTGCACTGTGTTTGTTTGAGCCTGCAACACTGTTGCCGTTGTGAGTATTGTTTATTGTTTTGGTTTTTTCAAGTGGATACCCTACATGTTTTTATCAGCAATAAACATGAGTGTCCACAATCCCGCTGCATTTTGGTCCTCCTTTCCTCAACACAACGAAGAACGTGACAGAATCTCCAAACAACAAAGGACCAAGCAGCAGAGGAAAAGGGATTTCGAGTTGGACTGGCGGGAGAAATGGACCTGGGAGGAAGTTCTGGACGGGGCTGGACCTTGGCACCAGGCTGGGGAGTACCGTCGCCCACGGGAGGAAATTGAGGCAGCCAAGGCAGAGAGGCGGAGGTACGAGGCCTTGGACGCGCTGAGGGAGAAGCACGAGAGGCACCCCCAATACGTTTTTTGGTGGGGGCACACGGGTAGTTTGGCTAGGCCTAGGAAGAGCTGGAAGCCAGCTACCCGTGGTTATATGGAGGAGCGTATGAGGTGGAGGGCGCCATGTTTCGCTGAAGAGCGCACTATCTCACCCATACGCACGCACAGTCCGGTGCGCGTTATTCCAGCCCCTTGCAGGTGCCGTGCTAGAGCGGGCATCCAGCCTGGTGGATGCCTGCGCAGCGCATCTGGTCGCCGGTACGCCTCCGAGGACCAGGCTACCCAACTCCCGCTCTACGCACGGCTACCATCAGGCCCCTGCACAGCCCAGTCCGCCCTGTACAAGCACCCCGCTCGTACAGGGCTACTAGTTCCATCCAGCCAGGACGGGTTGTGCAGGAGGTAAGATCAAGACCGCCTGTGCACCTCCATAGCCCTGGGTTTCCAGTTCCTGTCTCTCGAGCGGACCCGGAAGTGCGTCAGCCCAGTCCGACTCGTCCTGTTCCCGCTCCCCGCACTAGCTCTGAGGTGCGTGCTCCCAGGCTGATACGTCCAGTACCAGCACCACGCACTAGGCTTCAAGTGCGTCATCCCAGTCCGAAGTCGCCAGAACTGCCCGCCAGTCAACAGTCGCCAGAGCCGCCCGCCAGTCAACAGTCGCCAGAGCCGCCCGCCAGTCAACAGTCGCCAGAGCCGCCCGCCAGTCAACAGTCGCCAGAGCCGCCCGCCAGTCAACAGTCGCCAGAGCCGCCCGCCAGTCAGGAGCCGCCAGAGCCGCCCGCCAGTCAGGAGCCGCCAGAGCCGCCCGCCAGTCAGGAGCCGCCAGAGCCGCCCGACTGCCCCGAGCCGCCAGAGCCGCCCGACTGCCCCCCGGGTCTGCCAGAGCGGCCCGACTGCCCCCCGGGTCTGCCCGAGCGGCCCGACTGTCCTCCGGCCCAGCCCGAGTGGCCCGTCTACCCAGAGCTGCCGGGGTGGGTTGTCTGCCCGGAACTGCCAGAACCGGAGCCACCTCCAGATATAAGTGGGTTGGGGAGGGGGGGTGTAGCACAGTGCCGTCGTTGACGGCAGCCACCCTCCCTTCCCTCCCTTTAGTTTAGGGGGATTTATTTTTTTAATTTTTTTTCTTGAGGTGCTTCCGGGGTTAGCACCTTTGGGGGGGGGGGGTACTGTCACGTCCTGGCCAGTAGAAGGGTTAATTGTTATTGTAGTTTGGTCAGGACGTGGCAGAGGGTATTCGTTTTATGGTATTCGGGGTAGAATGTTTGTTGTAGGGGATTTGATTTGTGTATTCTGGGGTTTTTGGGCACTGTTCCTTGTTATGTATGTCTATGATTGATCTAGCTGTTGTATGTCTATGTGTGGTCAATTGGGGTTGGGACTCTCAATTGAAGGCAGGTGTTGTCCATTTGCCTTTGATTGAGAGTCCCATATATTAGGGTGTGTTTGTAGGTGTCTTTTGTGGGAGATTGTTGTGTGCACTGCGTTTGTTTGAGCCTGCCACACTGTTGCCGTTGTGACTATTGTTTATTGTTTTGGTTTTTTTCAAGTGGATACCCTACATGTTTTTATCAGGAATAAACATGAGTGTCCACAATCCCGCTGCATTTTGGTCCTCCTTTCCTCAACACAACGAAGAACGTGACATTGTGTTTTATTTAAGCTTTTTTCTTCCATAAAGGTTTCTCACCAGTCTCCTGTTTTTTAAGTCAAGTTTTTACATTTTAATGCAACATAACTTCATTGCATTCAGGGTGAGATCAAAGTGTTCTGAACCCTTCTGTTTGATGTATCCTCTATTTGAAGTTGATTCCAAAGACACTGTGTTTTAAACAAAAGTTGACATATATTCTAGCCTTTGTGGAAGCAGCTTGTGGTGCATGGCATATTGATTCCACATTTGAAAAGGGAGAGCAAAAATAGCTGTGAATTCGTTTGATTCGGGATATTGCATTGTACGCCGGGGACTCAGACCTGGGCTTTGACATTAGTGAGGTGAGCAGTGGTGTAAAATACTTAAGTAGTACTTTAAAGTATTTTTAATTAAGTATTTTTTTGGGGTATCTGTACTTTAACATATTTTGGACAACTTTTTTTTACAACTTTTACTTCACTACGTTCCTTAAGAAAATTATTGTACTTTTTACTCCATACATTTTCCTTGACACCCAAAGGTTCTTGTTACATTTTGAATGCTTAGCAGGACAAGAACACAGTCAAATTCACGCACTTATTAACAGAACATCCCTGGTCATCCCTACTGCCTCTGATCTGGTGGACTCACTAAACACACATGCTTTGGTTATAAATTATGTCTGAGTGTTGGAGTGTGCCCCTGGCTTTACATAAATTAAAAAAACTAGAAAATGGTGCCATCTGTTTTGCTTAATATAAGGAATTTGAAATTAATTATACTTTTACTTTTGATTCTTAATTATATTTTAAACCAAATACTTTTAGACTTTTACTCAAGTAGTATTTTACTGGGTGACTTTTACTTTTACTTGAGTCATTTTCTATTATGGTATCTTTACTTTTACTCAAGTATGACAGTTGGGTACTTTTTCCACCACTGGAGGAGAGTGAGAAACAGTAGGTTTGGATGGTGTCAGACATACAAGGATGGGTTGGTTGTTGGTTGACAACATCTGGACTTGGTGACCCTGTTTCAATGGACCTGTATACCCCAGAGAGGGGGGCGGCGATTGGGAGTGATTGACAGGTGATAGAGGCTGTGTGGCAGGCAGGATATATGCTGTTCTCTGTAGCAGAGGAGAACAGCATATCTACTTATCGTGCAGCCCAATCAGCCATGCCAAACGGTCTTGAGTGGCAACAAATCTACCCAATTAGCTGATTCACTTTCTATACGCCCACTCATTTCGACACCCACTCGCCCATACTCCGGCAGCATATTGGGCTGCATGGGTTTATTCGACAAAAGCATTATCGCAAAAAATAAACATTGCGACGTGTAATGGAAATGGCAGCAATAGAATAAATGTTCTAAATTTCGACAATATTTGTATCCGTTCGACAGGGGGGGGATTTGTCTTTAGTCAAACTTTATTGTGACAAATGATGATGTAAACTGTTTTTTTCCGAATAAATTATGATTGCCGAATAATTTTGAAGGTACATTTTTCAACTACAAAAATAATGTTTCTTTGCAGGACAAGGATTTTCTTGACTTTCAAGAATGCCTGAATTGTTTTGCCTTGCTTTTCTGATTGGCTGGATGCAAGTTTCACCATCTAATTATTTCAGATCTACTGGTGAAGGTCAGGCAGGGACTGTGGCAGGGACTGTGGCAGGGACTGTGGTGATACGTTGGCACATGATAATTATTGGAATATGGCAAATATTAGTAAAATCTTGCATTCTATCCATGCTGACGTTTGAGGGCTACCTGAGAAATGAAACAGAAAGGTGGGAGGGCATCCATGCTGTCGCCAATTTATTAATGCATAATTAAATGCTCAAATGGATAATGGAAACACTTCAACCACACAAAACGTTTGTTTTATTGTTATTGGTGTGACACCATTACGTCCAGCTGTTTTTATTGACACAAGACAGTTCACTGGAAATGCACCATAGCAGGCAATTGTCACATCCCTTTGCTATGCAAACTTTCTAAATACCAACAACAAAATCACTGGACAAGTTAATAGAAACATGGCTACTGACAACCATAGAGGGGGCGTTGCCAAGGCTGTGGATACATTCAGCCTCTCTGGAAATGATATAGCCATGTAGTCTGTGTTTATATAGAACTATAGCTAGAAAATGGGTATGTGTCTATGAGAAAATGGAGCAGTTTCAGTGGTGGGCGTTTCTCTGAGCAAATAGAACTTTCTCTGTAACATTCCACTTACTCCATTCCACACAAAGCTTCCTATTTTTCAACCTAAATAACATTTTACAGTGACTTTTTGTTGACTATTTAATGGTGGATTAATTAATTTAGTGGACAAGACAGTGTGTGAAATGGGAGAGTCATTGGTTTAAATATCTTGCAACAATGCGCATTGTACTGGGAGTTTTCACATGCTCTAGTATCAGGGATTGTTGAACAAAGATCTTTTTCAGATATGTTCCTATGTGGTTGTTTATTTCATCTTTGTTATTTCATGCAGTGTTGTTTAAGTGCCCCACATTGTCTGGGTGAGATGGAGCTGTGTGGGTAGCTAAGCAACAACTTGGGCCAGCAGCACTAACTGTAGTACTGACTCCACTTATTGACCTCATTCAAAGGGTTTCATATGTGGCACTGCCTGCCCTGCCTGTCTGGGAGAGTCTGGATGCTTTATGGTGGGGATAAATCACCTCACAATGACCCTTAAGACCCTCAGTTCTTATGTTTAGAATCAATTTGACAACCATATGTGGACAGCTGCCTAATCAGATCCAGAAAATAGACTCTTGAATGACTGACTTTCAAATCTGCAGTTTGTTTAGTACATGACAGTGTGGAATGCACTGTAGGCATGTCTATGGAGAGGTCTTTCTTATGTTATTACACATTCAGATTGATGTAACGCCTGTGATTTCTATTATGATTTCAAGACATTGTGAGACTGTAGAGAACATGTTGGCATCCTGCCCTGCACATTTGATTCGGCCAATTCTGACACGATGAAGTGTCTGTTATTCCCTCCACCACGTGGGAGAGAAAAGCCTGTGATTCTGAATGGAGCACCACTTGGCACACCTTCCCAGCATCAGTGGGCTTGAAGTGGAGGGAGGCTCCACGGAGGCCCAGACAAAAGGAGAAATAAAGAGAGGTCCTGGGCTGAAAGCTGCTGATGAGATGAGAGAGAGCGACTCCCTGGTCCAGCTGGACTGGGATCAAGCACTCGTCTGTCAGATCCGTCCGGATCTCATATCTCATATAACATGGCCCTTCCTGGGTGGGTGGGTGGGCAAGGAGGACACTGCCATTAAGAGCCTCACATTTGCTGGCAAAGGTGGATTCCTCTCTCTCCTACACATTCATTATCTTATTCTATAAGAAACACAAAGAAATGTTCCAACACCATGAATTGTTTTTTCAATCGTTCTTTTCTCATTGTGTCTGTCGTTTTCTGCATATGGAAGCCTATTGGTCATTTTCAATAAAACGTCACAATACGTTCGATTTGGCTGCTAGGGGGCAAGGAAAACCATTGACAACTACGTGCCCTTTTCAAGGATTGTTAAATAAATGTTACAACTACTTTTTTAATATCATCACCTATTGAGCAAAACAATTGTTCATATTTAGCTCCATCAATGTTATACAGCAAGTAACTGCATGCTTTTCATGATCAGTAAACATCAATGGTCATGTAAAACCTATCCATTTTTCATGTAGCTAGCTAAGTTAACAACATCAATTAGATGTTTCATCAGAGATTAGGCTTTTGGAAAGAGCTTGACATTGTCATAGTAAAGTTGTCAGTCGGACCACTGTCATCAACACTATAGATGGCAAGCAAATCAAACAATATTTGCATGCAGTTTTCAATGGTTTTAGCGGAGCTGTGGGTCTCCTTGCCCCCCAGCAGGAGAATCGAACACTCTGCACGCTACTGTGATGTTTTATTGAAAAGGACTTATGGACAAACTGATTGGCAGCAGTTGAGTACCCACACATTTTCATTGAAGTATGCTCATGTGTATTCAACTACCCTCAACTGCTTCCTATTGTGACAAGGTTATCTTTTTTTACTGCCTTACATTCTACCTGTCTCGCCGGAACAAACTTTCTTAGCTACTTTTTTTGCTGTGTGTCTCCATAACAAGTCCATTGCTGTAGTTCTGGTGGATGAGTGGGCCTTGCCAAAGAAAACAGTGTCTGAGGCAGCAGACAGGCAGGCAGGCAGGCAGGCAGGCAGGCAGTAAGGCAGGCAGGCAGGCAGGCAGGCAGGCAGGCAGGCAGGCAGGCAGGCAGGCAGGCAAGGGTCTGGCAGGAGCAGGTACGTTGGGAATGGGCCCTCCTTGTTCTGTGTGCTCAGTGTTCACAGGCCCGCCTCAGATGGAAAGATCTCCAGGCCGCCCAGGGGACGCCCACTAACACAAAGCCCATTTCTCTGGGAGATTGCTCCACTGTTTGCTGACATGAATAAAGCTGTCGCCTCCTCAGAGCTGCAAATTTACCAAAGGACACACACACACAGATCACCACTGGCCATAGAATTAACAGTCCGAGATGCCCCACACTGAACAGAGAAGCCACAGATATTTTAGAGGCCAGATTAGAAATCAGAGAAAGGGAGCTTGAGGACATTGATATGTGTTTGTCCTCCCCAGCACATTGTGATAGAAAAGCCCTTTCAGGTTTATCATAAAGGAGGACGAGCGCCGATATCTTTCCTCCATCATAGAGTATATGAAGTTCAGGATGGGTGTTCATTTGAAATGCCAAAGGCATTCTGTGTTAAAAAATAGTTGTGTTTGCTTTCAAATGCATTAGACGTATAATAAGGCAGACATTTATCTGCAGCTACAGTTAAATCTTTGGGAAATTGTTTTACAAGCTGTCCAAGGAAAAGTTGTTTGGATTTGCTAGAATAAACGCGTTATTGTGCGTAGTGTATAGTGTATAGTGTGTGTACTGTTGTGTGTGCTGTTATGGAATGGCTTAAGACCACATTGAGCTGTATCCAACACAAACAGTTCCACACATGCCTGAGAACCTCGGACTGAGGGCCGCATTCAGTGATTCACTGGTGTCAAAGGCGTCACCCTTGACCCATGCCACTCAATAACATGGTGCTTGATTGGTTGGTTCTCCTCCCGCGCCATGGGCATAACTACCACTTTGTTTGTCTAGTTTTCTCACTGAGCATTACAGTAGCAAAGGCTAATATCAAAGATGGTGCTGACAGATATGGCAGCTCTGCTTCTAGCTCCTAAGCAACTTTGCAGTATTTTGTTTTTTTGTGTGTTATTTCTTACCAAGCATTTCGCTACACCCCCAATAACATCTGCTAAATATGTGTATGTGACCAATACAATTTGATTTGATTTGATAAAACAGTAATATAACCCATTAACCTAACATAAGCAATGATGAAAACAATTGTAGCTGTGTCCATTATGAATGATGATGAATTGTTGATAAACAGAAATTAGATTAGGTCAGAATAGGACTGTAAAAAAAAGTGATTCAAGTTGATTGAATGGAAACTTTCGTGACATTTAGTTCTCCAGTTACGGTAACCTCCCATGTCTTGTTATTCTTCCCATGTCCCTTTATGGGGTCATTTTCCTCCATGGCTGTGGTAATGGCAGATAGGGGTCCTGCAGGGGGTGGCTGTTCTGGTGCCTGTCTCCAATGAAGCATTCCCTCATCCACCAATCCATAGGCCCTCTGACTGGGCATGGCCAGTGCTTTATCAGAGGGCAATGTTCTGCTGGCCTCGCCTCAGCTTGTTGGCAGCATTGGATGGGGGGATTTGGAATGAGTCACATCAGCAACAGGAGGGAGGTATTGCGATGGTTCTCACAAGTGTCAATTTGAAACTGGGATTGAGTAACATACCATTCCTGTCTGTGTAACATTGTATTTTATAGAAGTGCAATTTATTGGTACTTCAAAGTTAGACATTTACCAAGAAATCCAAAATACATTTCTGCTGTAAACAATAGGTTACATTCTTAGACTTAATAAACATTTTCACACACATAACTATCCTACGCACACAGTGCATTGGGTACAGTAAGTTTGAACAGAGGCTGGTCTGCTCTGTGCTACTCCCTCACTTATCCTTTCTGTGAGAGACAGGTTACTGTCTTTGATGAGCTACACTCTGAGTCTATCCACAGACATGAGACTACCTCTCAACTCTCTTTGAAGTTCTTGCCAGATTTCACAATGTATAAATCATTTGGACCCTGGACACAGTTGTGTTCTTGCCAGTACACTTTTCCTCGCTGAATACGTTCACAGAAAGCCGCAAAAACAATCAGCAACTCTGAACCGCGCTGAATGAACCTCAATGAACCCACATTGTCCCCAAGGTATGCAAATGGAAGCATTATGAGTCATTCATCCTGGTCTCTGCAAGTCTCCACAACGGAGGAAATGGAAAGATTCAGAACAATGTCTCTTCAGTAATAATGAAGCTGATGGCCTATTATGCTGTATTGCAAATCAATATGTGTGGTATTTGGCGGTGGCTGAAGTGGGGAGCGTTGGCAGGAGGCCAGTCCATCTAGCGCTGGGAATGAACAGATGCAGGTGCATCACAACTTGCATTCGCCTGTCAGGGTAAGAAAGGACGGATCAGTAACAATGCCAGCCATCCACTTGAGTGTAATTGTGCAAGGAGGCTCGTACTGAAACCTTCCTTTGTTCAGCAGGTGCTGTGTGTGTGTGTGTGTGTGTGTGTGTGTGTGTGTGTGTGTGTGTGTGTGTGTGTGTGTGTGTGTGTGTGTGTGTGTGTGTGTGTGTGTGTGTGTGTGTGTGTGTGTGTGTGTGTGAGTTGTTGTTGGAATAATATATATTGTATACATGCACAATATATAGCATATGCTTTTGCTGCTTAGGTTTATACATTGAAACTTGGACCCATGGTGTTTATGACTTATGAGTGTTTGAATAACAGCATGTTATCACGAGACTATGTGGAAACCCTCCAATAAACCCTTTATAAACGTATACATTTTTCCAGAAACAATGCTGATGATTCTGACAAAAACTCATACATACAAAACCTTTTACAAAACTGTTTTCATCAACTCATTCAGTACATAACCCTTTTAGTCAACAGTTGCCCAGGCACTCCACTCTGTGACATGTTTTGGTTCCCCACATTTGATTATTCACATGTATACAGACTTGTTTATCAGTTTACCAGTGAAACTGTGACTGCTCTTTTCATGTTAGTATTAAATGTCTGATATGTATAGAATATATATTTATATTGTAAAGTTTCCTAGTGTTTATCCTTTAGTTGTTTGCTTGATACAGTTCTGTTGATCCCCTTGAATTCCAGTATATTTTTTTCCGGCTATTGGATGTTGTTTAGCTGTCATCAAAAGGCGTTTTTCTGTGAAAGTTCTTGTGTTTTGAAGGAGAACTGAATATCGGCATTAAAAATGTAATGGTATATTGCAAAACATCACTTCATAGATTCAGGGCAAGTGTAGGAGCAGATGTTTCTCCAGTGATCTGTAAATAAGGGGAATTGTAGATAAAGACACCGAGGAGGAAGCTGTAAGATATGCAGGAAGCAACAGAGCCCTGTGCCAAATCCACTGGATGAAACTGTGAGGAGAGAGCAGTCATCAACTATTAGGGCACGTATTTGATACTGGCGTCTTGTTTCAGTTCTTCCTCCTCTCCCTTTCTCTTCAGACCCTCCCTCATTCCTGTGTGAACTGGTAGAGAGGGAGACCTTGAAGACTGGGAAAGAAGAAATTAATCATCGGAGAGAGAGAAAAAAAACATCACTAAAGTATGCAGGAGTGAGAAAAACATATATTTAAGAATAACTAGATGAATAATAAGGGAGAAAGGCTGTGTGGGTTATTTCCACTGGGGCTGGTTTATAAAAAGACATATTTGAAAGGAGACTGTGTGCTGCCCTCTGTATGCTTCATATTTAATGACATTTATAACGATTGTTCCTTAATCAGAACAAGTGCTTGTTTAAAATGCTAATCCCTTCTTGTCAGTGACATGCTGTAATTTGCCAGAACAACGCAGTATTATTTCTGTGGTCTTTCTCAGTACTCATCAAGGGCTTTGAGAATGGGACAATGATTGACCACCTGGTCTTGTTACAGTAGCAAAATGTATTAAACACTCACTCTCTTTAGAAAATCAATGTATGATTGTATGAGTTCAACAGGGTCAGGCTTGTGTTTCCATGGAATACGTAATTAGCTTGACCTACAATGCAAGTGACACATTGAGGACCATTCTATAGCTAAATCTTTATATGGTACCCTCTTCCACATTCTATGGATTTCTTATGCATTCTTTTAATTTTTTCAAACAGTGTGAGGTAATGTTTTCTGTTTGACTTTGGGTGTATTCGGCAGATGTGACAAATTACATTTGATTACATTTCTAAATGTGGTTATCACATAATGACAACAGGATAGCTTAGAAATGAATGCATGATGAGTAGTTGTAATGAACACGAGGGGAGACAGAGAGCTGGTTTCAAGCGCAGGGTGTTTATTGCAAAGGGCCACAGGAGGAGGCAGGTAGCTGGGTCAAGGGGCAGGCAGAAGGTCATACACAGGGGTCCAAATGGGCAACAGTACAGGCAGGGAAAAGGCTAGTAATGTAGTCTGGGAGATCAGACAATAGATAACAGGAAATCCGATAGGCTAAAGTACAGGCAGGGAAAAGGCAAAAGGTTTCATTAGTGAGGTAGGCAAAAACTATCATACGTACACGGGAAGGGTAAATCACGAGAAACCCAGCGCTCCGAAAGCCATGTGTCACAAAACAAACAATACCTCCCAGTGATGGGGTGCACAGAACTGAACTAAATAGTGTGTGATAATGACATAAAGGTGTGTGAACAGGTGGTTAGAATTTAGGTGATTGAGATCTGGAGAGTGAGCTGCGTTCGGGGATCTAGGTGTTTGAGAGTGTGAGCTGGAAAGTGGGCTGGAAAGTGAGCTGCGTTCAGGGGATCTACGTGTTTGAGGGTGTGAGTTGGAAGCAGACGTTACAGCAGTAAGCATATAGATATAGAGTATTAAGTTACAGAACCTAAGCTGTCAATCAAATCCCGTTATTGGTCACATGCACATGTTTAGCAGATATTATTGTGGGTGTAGCGAAATGCTTGTGTTCCTAGCTTCGACAGTGTAGTAATATCTAACAATACACAACAATACACAGTAATCTGAATGAAAAATAATGACAATTCTTAATATTAGGACGAGCAATGTCGGAATCCTGAAAGAACATGAAAAAAGGAAATACAATGAATGTTAGATATCAGAAATATAATATAAAATAATATATAATATAAAATATAATACGTTATTTGAGGGAACTGCAATCCTTGTATATTATCTTTGTTCTGCAACCACAGTGCCTTCAGAAAGTATTCACACCCCTTGGCTTTTTACACATTTTGTTGTGTTACAAAGTAGGATTAAAATGTATTTATTTATTTTTTGGTCAATGATCTACACAAAATACTCTATGGGTGCTGTTCAGATCGTTGGGCCTGGGCCTATGGGTGCTGTTCAGATCACTGGGCCTGGGAGTTAGAGGAACCTATAGGTGCTGTTCAGATTGTTGGGCTTGAGAGTTTATTTTTTTATTTAGCTATGCAAGTCAGTTAAGAACAAATTCTTATTTTCAATGACGGCCTAGGAACAGTGGGTTAACTGCCTTGTTCAGGGGCAGAACGACAGATTTGTACCTTGTCAGCTCGGGGATTCAATCTTGCAACCTTTCGGTTACTAGTCCAACGCTCTAACCACTAGGCTACGCTGCCGCCCCAAAGTTAGAGGAGCCTATGGGTGCTGTTCAGATCATTGGGCCTGGGAGTTAGAGGAGCCTATGGGTGCTGTTCAGATCGTTGGGCCTGGGAGTTAGAGGAGCCTATGGGTGCTGTTCAGATCGTTGGGCCTGGGAGTTAGAGGAGCCTATGGGTGCTGTTCAGATCGTTGGGCCTGGGAGTTAGAGGAGCCTATGGGTGCTGTTCAGATCGTTGGGCCTGGGAGTTAGAGGAGCCTATGGGTGCTGTTCAGATCGTTGGGCCTGGGAGTTAGAACTTTCCTGTAATGCAGGAAATGTAAAACTTATTTAAAGGTCCATTACAGACGTTTTTATCTCAATATCAAATAATTTCTGGGTAACAATTAAATACCTTACTGTGATTGTTTTAAATTAAAATGGTGAAAAAGAAACAAAAAAATCTTCTTAGCGAAGAGTAATTTCTCAAACAAGAATTTAACTAGGACTGTCTGGAAATGGTCTGAGTGAGGAGGGAAAAAATGAAAACTAGGCCAAAATTCTAGGTGGTCTTTTCAAACAGCTCGTACACTAAAATGACATTATCATTAAATTCACAATTTCACAGTATTATTCCAACCTAGTGTGGAAATATACACTGAGTGTACAAAACATTAGGAACACCTGCTCTTTCCATGAAAAAGATGGACCAGGTGAATCCAGGTGAATCCAGGTGAAAGCTATGATCCCTTATTGATGTCAGTTGTCAAATCGATTTCAATCAGTGTATATGAAGGGGAGAATGTTAGGTTATATAAGGATTTTTGAGCCTTGAGACAATTGAGACATGGATTGTGTATGTGTGCCGTTCATAGGGTGAATGATGGGCAAGCCAAAAGATGTAAGTGCCATTGAAGGGGGTATGGTAGTAGGTGCCAGGCGCACCAGTTTGAGTTTGTCAAGAACTGCAACGCTGCTGGGTTTCAAGAATGGTTCACCACCCAATGGACATCCAGCCAACTTAACACAACTGTGGAAAGCATTGGAGTCAACGTGGGCCAGCATCCCTGTGGAACGCTTTCGACACCTTGTAGAGTCCATGCCCCAACGAATTGAGTCTGTTCTAAGGGCAGAAGGGGCGGGTGCAACTCAATATTGGGATGGTGCCCTTAATGTTTTGTACATTCAGTGTATACAGTGCCTTGACAAAGTATTCACACCCCTAGACTTTTTCCACATTTTGTTGTGTTACAGCCTGAATTTAAAATGGAAATTTTGTGTTATTGGCCTACACACAACACCCCATAATGTCAGTGAAATTATGTTTTTACACATTTTTACAAATTAATAAAACATTTAAAGCTGAAAGGTCTTGAGTAAATAAGTATACAACCCCTAGTTATGGCAAGCCTAAATAAGTTCAGGAGTAACAATTTGCTTAACCAGTCACATAATAAGTTGCAACAATAGAGTTTAACATGATTTTTTAATAACAGCCTCATCTCTGTACCCCACACATACAATTATCTGTAAGGCCTTTCAGCTGAGCAGTGAATTTCAAACACAGATTCAACCACAAAAATCAGGGAAGTTTTGCCTTGCAAAGAAGGGCACCTACTGGTAGATGGGTAAAAAAAACAGACATTGAATATTCCTTTTATCATGGTGAAGCTATTAAATACACTTTGGATGGTCTACCAATACACCCGGTCACCACAAAGTCACAGGCGTCCTTCCTAACTCAATTGCTGTAGAGGAAAGAAACCGCTCAGGGATTTCACCATGAGGCCAATTTTGACTTTAAAACAGTTAATTAATGGCTGTGATGGAGAAAATTGAGGATGGATCAACAACATTGTAGTTACTCCAAAATACTAACCTAAATGACAGAGTGAAAAGAAGGAAGCCTGTACAGAATACACATATTCCAAAACATGCATCCTGTTTGCTGTACAGGCACTGAAGTAAAACTGCAAAATAAATGTTGTAAAGAAATTAACTTTATGTCCTGAATACAAAATGCTATGTTTGGGGCAAATCCAACACAATACATTACTGAGTACCACTCTTTATATTTTCAAGCATGGTGGGGGCTGCATCATCTTGACAAACATCGACAAGGACTAGGACTATTGTGTGTAGGTAGGCCAGTGATACAAAATCTCAATTTAATCCATTTTAAATTCAGGCTGTAACACATCAAAATGTGGAAAAAGTCAAGGGGTGTGAATACTTTCTGAAGGCACTGTAAGTCAAAACTGTAACTAGGCCACTCAGGAACATTCAATGTCGTCATGGTAAGCAATCCAGTGTATATTTGGTTTTGTGTTTTAGGTTATTGCCCTGCTGAAAGGTACATTTGTCTCCCAGTATCTGTTGGAAAGCAGACTGAACCAGGTTTTCCTCTAGGATTTTACCTGTGCTTCGCTCTATTCCGTTTATTTCTATCCTCAAAAACTCACTAGTCCTTGCAGATGACAAGCATATATTTGTAGTGGCTTGGTGTACAGTATTGATACACCATCCAAAGTGCAATTAATAACTCACAATTCTCAAAAAGATATTCCATTTCAGATTATCTGTGCTTTAAATTCACTGCTCGACTGAGGGACCTCACAGATAATTGAATGTGTGGGGTATAGAGATGAGGTTGTCATTCAAACACTATTATTGCACGCAGTCTTATTATGTAACTTGTGAAGCAAATTTGAACTATGAACTATGAACTATGAACTTCGAACTATGAATTTTAAGAAAATCTTTAAAAAACAAATTCCATTTTGACATTATGGGGTATTGTGTGTAGGCCAATGACACAAAATGTTAATAAAAAAATTCAGGCTGAAACACATTTTTTTTTTTAACTCAAGGGTGTGAATACTTTCTGAAGGCTATACGCACACAATACTATCATTTTATACTTAAGAATTAATTTGATTCAACAGTTGAGTCTCCCCATTTGGCATTTCTGAGAATATTTGACCAAAATCAGTTACCGTTCCCCATCTCTCCAGCTGGCATGTGATGAAATTATTATGCTACAAGTTTATTTGAGCATTAACACATAGGAAGAGAGACCTAGGAATATCTTCTGTTCTGTTTAATTTGTTGCATATGCTTGAGCTCTGAATAATCTCAAGTTATCTGTACAGAGGATGATTTCGTGGTTTTGAAGAGCATTTTAATCAAGGAATCATGGCATTTCCTTACACAACTCATTGGGCAAAGCTTGAGGCGAATCCCCATCCCTATTTACCCGCTAACTCGTGATTAACACAAGCAGGCTGCTTCTCAGAAGAATAGCACCGGGAGAAATGAACCCTGCCTTGTCTCCTGAGTCAATTTATAATTATTATATTGTGTCTCAATTTAACTTCATCAGAGCGTTCTCACAGTACCCATCCACAGAGGGACCT
This sequence comes from Salmo trutta, assembly GCF_901001165.1. NCBI lineage: Eukaryota > Metazoa > Chordata > Actinopteri > Salmoniformes > Salmonidae > Salmo > Salmo trutta. The sequence continues at coordinate 25,017,257 of NC_042968.1, forward strand.
GCCTGATGGATTCAGCTCATTCTGCTGCTCACATAAATTAATTGGATTAAACATTTGATAATCAGTTTCTTTGTGCATCCAACCTTATATCTTCCCTTTCACACACACACACACACACACACACACACACACACACACACACACACACACACACACACACACACACACACACACACACATACTGTACACACACACAAGCATATTCCAGCACACATCCCCCCCTGCAGATCATTGATGGATTCTAAATAGTATCACAGTTTAACGGTCAAGGTGTCAATCCCAGACATCAACTCATTTAACATAATCACTGTCTTCTTAACCTCTACGGGCCACGGTGGCAGTATTGAGAATTTTGAAAAAAATACGTGCCCATTTTTAACTGCCTCCTACAAAAGAAAGAACGGTTCTTATCCAACTCAGTCTTCCTTTTTCTGAGAGGGAAATTGCTGTAACTCAAAGACGTTTAAGCTGACATTTAAACAGATCATCCTCAGTTATTGTATTCATTGTGTGTCTGTTATAGATCAAAATCAATGGAGTCGATATTTGAAGGTTTCTGCTCTATCTGTCCCAGTTTGTGTTTTATCAAGGCTGTCTGATGATGTGTAGTCTGACATGGACACCTCTCTAATTGAGTCCCAGTGTGTAGTTAACCAGATGTCTGACCTTAGCTGACCTCCTCTTAGTCCCTTCCTCAGGCTCTGCTCTCTGCTCAGGGCATTTAGAAGGAGCACAGCACATCAGCCATTTAGCCTGGATGGCTGGCCATGGCCATGCTATGGACCAGACTGTGACTGTCTGTCAGGGGGAAGAGGGAGATTGCTGGGTGGACTGAGTGTCTTGGTAGTGTTTTCTATGATATTTTAGAAGATAAGACATGTTATTGAAGCCAGTACAGAGGCATTAGATTAGCTGGATCCTTGGGCCTCATTTGTCACCTGGAGCCTCCTTGTCACTTTCACTAGTCTAAACATGCTGGATGATGAGGAACCATTTTCAGAGTCCTCTCCTCATCAGAATAAGTAACACTCCAGAGATGCTTAGAAAGAAAGATGAAAATGAGAAGTGTGGGGCTTGTGATTGGTTCAAGGCTGGCAGGAGGAGATGTAAATGAGATGAAAAGAGAGAATGAGAGAGAAAAAGCGAGATTGAGAGGAGGAAGTGAGAGAGGAAGAGAGAGAGAGAGTGTGGAGTGGAGTTCACAGGTCCGGGCTACTCTGTGACACCTGCAGCCCTGCCTGAACCCCCCCGTGTCACCCCCCTCCATGACAGGCTCATGACACGGCAACAACACACCACAACACGCCACTCCACGACCCACTCAATCACAGCCTTGATAATCACATGCTAATTAATTTCCCCTTGTCCCCGGGTCATATCCATCATGTTAACAGCAAATACCACCACACTGCTGGATGTTCACACCCCTCAAGAAACAGGCTAGACAACCATAATTATTCATTTTTTGGTAGGTGGCAGTTTTTCATGGATAGGAGAGGAAGAAATCCTTCTATTGCTTCATTTTGCAGATCATGTCATCAAGGTTTTTCTGTTTTTTTGTTGCGTTTTCATCAAATGCTTTAGCAAATGTTAAAATTGTCAGTATTCTGAAAAACTGCTACAATTATTCATTAGTGCTTATGTTTCTTACCCCCCACTCCCAACACGCAGAATGATTTGTTTTTAATCATGCTGATGTTTTGGTTTTATGTTCTGTGGGGTGGAAACTTTGTGCATCTTTTTAGTAATGAGAGTAAAAATGGGCTGCCATCTGCTTTTCAATTTGCTAAACATTCTGGCTGAATATGTCCTCATGCGGGGTGCAATGCTCCTGAGCATAATGCAAACACAGCTTTCTGATCCTTGATTAAAATTACCAGTATAATGTGACTAGCTACCTTTGAATTGAAGCAATTATTATACCTTTGTTTTTGACATCAAAAGTTGTTCTATATGAATTTCCAGTGCTTCAGTGAGTGTCAGGAAAACGATCCATCCGGCTGAGTTAGTCACAGTGACTTGCTCTACAGTGTCTGAGATCTTGTTTAATTTGAATACATCCATAATCATTACAGCCATTTTGAAAGGACGCTAATAAGGGGCTTTTGCTGAGACTTCAAAATGTTTTACAACAAGCTTGAAACATCAAATATGTGCATAGTTGAATCGTTTTTAAATGCACTCATTAAGGCAATTGAATAATGTTGTGGTGTAGTGATCAGAGAGGATCTTGTGTTCAACAAAGGGTTAAATTATGAGGTGGACCCCTTTGAATACAGATGTCTTTATGTTTATTTTTGTATTTTGTCAATAGTTCTGTCTGTCCTAAAGGGTACAATTGTTTTTAATTGCCTGTAGTCACCTTTGTCATCTTCCTTTGTGAAGTAGCTGTGTTCTACTACGTCTGTACAGGACTTTCTTGGTATATTGAGACTCTGTTGTTATAGTGGCCTTGTGGATACCTGGCTGCCATACAGTCACAGAGACATGACTGTTGGCTGTGTTTAGGACTTTCTCATTGAGAGGAACCAACGTCCTCTCTCAGTCCTCAACTCCCTGAATCATGCTGCTCTGGTCCAGTCAGTCATGGACACCGTTCCACAGTAAAATAAAAGATTTACTGATTATTTGAATATCCATCCACTCACAACTGATAATTTCTCCTCTTAAGTCATATCAAAAGCCTCTTTTAATATGGGTGGCATAGAGCTGCACCAGCCATTAGTGTTTTTCTGACTCTGAATACACCATCAGAACCTGTGTGTGTGTGTGTGTGTGTGTGTGTGTGTGTGTGTGTGTGTGTGTGTGTGTGTGTGTGTGTGTGTGTGTGTGTGTCTGTGTGTGTGTGTGTGTGTGTGTGTGTGTGTGTGTGTGTGTGTCTGTGTGTGTGTGTGTGTGTGTGTGTGTGTGTGTGTGTGTGTGTGTGTGTGTGTGTGTGTGTGTAATAGCTAGGTACCATGCCCTGGAACAGGCGATGGAAAGTTTTCCATAACTTAAAAGGTAAATTGTAAAGCTTATTCATTAGACCAAAGGAAATATCTATGCATTAGCGTAACCTTTTTCATATATACTGTAGTATTGCAATTTGAGCCTTTCAGCCCATGGCGCGGCTGTGAAAAACCAGATAGTTTTGGAGTTATTCTGGAAGGCCTACAGTATATTGATATATGGGCTGGAATATAATTCAATATGTCATTCCTAAGCATTTCCCTCAGAGAATCACTCCTTTCTCTATAATTTACATAGAAGTGCTGTGTGCAAATGCAGTAATAGACACATTTATAACATCAAAAGGATACCATTTTACCATTTTCTTTTCAATCACACAACAGTATGAATAGCTTGTTCCATTGAATCTAACAACGAGGGGCCATTACGCCACGCTAAAGGATGGGTTGCCTCCACTTGCTTTTATGAAAGTGTGTCAAACAATTTACCATGTCTCACATTTGTTCTAAGCAGACGGGGCTGTCAAACAGGTTTGTTTCTAATTTGTCAGCTGAAAGTCGTTTTTATTTCAATTGGTCTGGGTAATCACCAGTGATGTATATATATTTTAATGCAGACTTTTTTTAATACATTAAGTCCACTTCTGCAGAGTTCACAGAGACCCAGAGATGACAACTACAGTCGGCTAATTGCAGTTGGTAAATGATTTGGAAAGGATGACATGCATAGCAGGGATGTGATTGCTGCACATTGAGTGTCTGTTCAAATAGAAGGGTGATGAAAGTGAACGTTTTTACCTCAATCGTGTAATGGCTCCGTTGGAACACTTTGTAGAAAAAGGGTTTCAGTAAAAGACTGGAATGGGAGAGTTCCTCATCTTTCAACCATATTGTATCCAATGCTCTTCACTGCATAGACATTAATTCAAACATGGCTATATAGTGGATGTGAATGGTCAATATGTTTGAAAAAGGCACAACATAAAAGCAATTGTCAGAGGTCTTGTTATCATACATTTGAACTTATCTTATGGCAGATATCATGTTCAGTATAGCTAAATAATTTCAGTTCAGTATAACTAAATCATTTCAGTTCAGTATAACTAAATCATTTCAGTTCAGTATAACTAAATCATTTCAGTTCAGTATAGCTAAATCCTTTCAGTTCAGTATAGCTAAATCATTTCAGTTCAGTATAGCTAAATCCTTTCAGTTCAGTATAGCTAAATCCTTTCAGTTCAGTATAGCTAAATCCTTTCAGTTCAGTATAGCTAAATCATTTCAGTTCAGTATAGCTAAATCATTTCAGTTCAGTATAGCTAAATCCTTTCAGTTCAGTATAGCTAAATCATTTCAGTTCAGTATAGCTAAATTATTTCAGTTCAGTATAGCTAAATCATTTGTTGTTAAATGTTTTGTAAAATATTCAACTAACATAATTTTAATGGATCATATGTTTATACTTATTTTATTACAATTAAAATGTCAATCATTGTATCATGTACGATTCCACATACATTATATACCTTTTGATCTGTTTCTGGAGCCTGACCTGATACTGAGCTGAACACAGACAGACAGACAAACAGACAGACAGACAGACAGACAGACAGACAGACAGACAGACAGACAGACAGACAGACAGACAGACAGACAGACAGACAGACAGCTGGAACAGGTATTATTATGCATGGCTGCTTTTTCAAACGCTTTGTTTACAATTCAGTTAATTAAGTGTAACACATTTACTTACATACCGGGCACCAAAATTATTTTGATAAATAATTAATCAAGATTGTTTATATGAGCAATTATACCATGCTATTAGGATGAGCAATTCAAGACAGTGTAAAGGATTGTCTGTCAATTACAGTTTAGAAGAACTGGCATTGGCTAATATTGTATATCATTAGAAGGTTCCACAGTCAGATTGCCTGGAAGCCACAAAATGAAATGGGATTTTCCCCTGTTTAAACCAACACATCAACCCACCAATCTCGCATAGGCATTTGTTGATATGCATACATACATGAAAATAAGTGTGGCTAACTGCACAGTCTGACTAAGAAGGCATTTAACAGGTGTTAAAATCCATCTTTGTGTCAGTCAGCTAGCTACAGCCTGGAGACATTGTATGTCAAGCTACTGTGTCCGCACCGAGAACAGATCTCATGTTGAATGATTTTAAGATTAGTATTTGCATATATTGATTTTTCCTCTCTCCACCTCATATTTTTCTGTGTAGATTGACATGTATTTATTCAATTTGGCCATTTGTTCCATTGCCCCAAAATACAAATCCATGTCAATGAGTATAGATTCTCTTTATACTACTGAGAATGACCTGGCTATGGGAATACTATTGTAGTGCTACTTTGTGTTGGTCGGTATTTACTCATTTATTTATGCGCCTGAATGTTGCCCAGTTACAAAGTCATCCACAATCCCCTGAGTGTATGTTCTTTATAATCCTGCATCTGGTCAAGCCTATCATTTAAACAAACATCCATCTCTGATCTTATGTCGTGGCCAAAAACTCTTGGATTTCTCTGTAGATAAGTCTTGATTGGATTCAGCTGATATTTAGTGCTGGCTATCAGGTATCCATGGTGGCGTGAAACATCTAAATATCCAGGAGAGATGTTTATAAAATCATCAGAGCCTTCCGGGCGAAGCAACAGCTTAGCTACCATCTGGTCCCAGCCAATCAGAGGAACAGCTGTAACTGCCCTAACTCTTCTCTCTCTGCCCCCTAACACAGCCAAGCTGGCCAGCACACTGTTTAACACACCATACACACAACACAAAATATGTTTAACACACCATACACACAACACAAAATACCACAGCATGCATTTGTGGTGAAGCTTTTACTAAGTAAAGACTGGCACATTTTATTACTTGGTAGTGATGTATAACAGTGATTTGTAATTGGTGTTGCCGGTTGTGTTTTTCCAATTGTTGCCTTTTCCCTTGAAAATGTTTTGGGGTCTGTCAGTAGAACGGGTCTATAATGGTATAGCGTGGATATATCCCTCCCATGATCCTGTGCTTCGTTCTGCCCCATGAGAGAAGCTATCTGCAGTAGTGGCATTAGGTCCTGTGTGAGTGGGAAAACATGAACGCCATTGCACCTGACAGCGTGTTCACTTTAAAAGTCATTGTAGTGACAGGAGAGCTACTTCAGGGTGGATAATTGTATCCTGGGTCTACTGCATGCTGCTTATTATTGATTCATGGGGAGTTCGAATGAACTCCTTGTAAATGTATAAAAATACATTAAGAGTCCATTCTCCTTTGCTAAAATCCCAGCTCCAGCTATCTGCTTTTGTCACTCCGGGCCCGGTCTCTGCCAGCTCGGCTTTTAAGGCTCTGGCAGGCAGGATGGAGCTTATGTTGAACAGAGCTGACAGGTCGGACAGTAATGCAGTTGTCTGGTCTTTTATTTCTTACATGGGATCAGATTTTTAAGCCACAGCACATTAGAATGAAGCGCTCTCTGACTAAGACAGGCCCCACATGAAAGTTGCGCTGCAGCAGCCCTCTGCTGAACATCACTGCTGCTTTTCTTTCTGTTAACTTTCAGATCAAATTGAAGGGAAGATGTTGGGAAAAGTTTAGTGCTGGACTGTTGCAAAATGATGTGAATATTATTATATTAATGATTCCTTAATACATTTATTTTCTCAATTGGCAATCTAATGGAATTATCTTCCCTAGTGGATGCTCTAATACTTGATTTATATTTTCTCATTGACGGTAAATACCAACCAGTACAGATGCATAAACACATATGTACATGTGTGGGAGTTGTTTCCAGCACAGGCAAGGCTTACATGCAGTAACGCACTTAGTGTTTCTGTGATCTCCTCCTCTGTCCTCAGGGCTGGCTAAGTAGGGAGGGATATCCATGGGACTATTTAGGAAAGGGATGAGGGCCAGAAATAACTATGCAGGGATTTTCAATCTGGGCTCCGCACGTGTCCCAACCTAAGACCCAATATGTTCCATTGGTCTCTTTTAACAAGTTTAAAATTACACAACGCTTTGAGTGACATGTTTTGTGCTACCTCTCCCTGTAATTTCTGGTGATGGTATTGTATATTGTTATATCATTGTAAATACACCCAGTACCACAGGATCATGAGGTCACCTCCACAGAGACTGCCAGTGTAATTAGAGCCTGGAGGTTTACTGGCTCTCCCTGCCCAGACCAGAGCCCAGGGCCCAGGGCCCAGAGCCGGGGACAGAAGGGACAGGCCAGCCTGCAAGACAGCTGCTCCTCTTCACATTCACTTATGGGGACACTGACAAAAAAAGAGAGGGGAAAATGACAATATGCCCACGCACAGCTGGAAACCATCAAGAAGGAACGACGTAGGCCCAGCCTTCTAAGCCTGGTCCCACTCTCAGCCTAATAGCTCAGTCTTGGCAACCTCTTTTATTTGTTCATAAAAATGTATAATTCCTGATTTGCTCTCCACATTTTCCAGAGGATAAAGGAATTAAGCAGTAATTTCCTTTTGTTGTAAACGTTAATACTAGAGGACAAAGAATGCTGTTTGATACTGCAGGCTGTGTTTGTTTGATTGGGCTGCTGGGGAAGGGTGTTGAAATCATTTGCCTCGAGGCCACCCGCGAATATACACGTCACCGGATAGAACTAATCCTCCATTACACTTTACAGGCTGTGATTATTTTGGTTTGATGTCGGGCTACTGCAGATTCAGTACTGTATCACTTCCTTATTGAACAGACGGTAGCATTCTATCACAAATTCTCCATTAACTCCAGGGTTGAATTATTGGTTCTCGTGAGAGTAACAATGACAGAAAGAGGAATGTAAAAAAAATATGCAGATTTTGCTAGAGATGAAAGGTTAATAATTATGAACAGAAAGAAATAGCCAATGGAAAAAAGATATCTGACACAGTGAACAAAAACATAATTGTAGGGACAATCATGAGAATAGCCATCAAGAGACTACTTAAATATGGAGATAGGAAGTCATTTATGTGGCTGGGATTAGAACCAAGAAGACTTCCTGAATTGACAGGAAGCCATACACGTGTCGCCACTGAGTGATGGAGGCTGCACAGGAAAGGGGCGTGGCCCCTGAAGGCTTGTGGACTTGGCATGCCCTGACAGCAACATTGTGCGATGAGCTGCTCAGCCTGGCCATTCATCCACACCAGTCTAGTCTCCATCGATAGTGATTAGCATTGTCATCCTCATTTAGCCAGCCTCTGTGCAGATGGCCCATGTGTTGGAGGAGCAAGCCAGCAGTAGAGGGCCCAGCTTTTTTCCCCATAATTGCTCTCTGCCCCTGCTCTCCCTCGCTCTCATCTTCATCCCATAAAATACATGATAGGAAAATAGTTGTAGTGGTTTATCTATTGGATTGTCGAATGTCCAATTTCAGAGTGAACAATGAAGAAATGTCTTGTAATGGTTCTTTTAAATTCCTGGTATTCCAAGATAGAAAACAAAGTAGTGGGCCAGTACAATGCAGAACAACTTTAGTTAACTAATGACAGGTTATATACTGTAGACAGAATACATATAGAAAGACAAGATCAGCCCATGGTATATTTAAGCAATAAGGCCAGAGGAGGTGTGGTCTATAGCCAATATACCACGGCTAAGGACTGTTCTTAGACACAGCTCTTAGCCGTGGTGTATTGGCCATATATCACAAACCCTTACTGCTATTATAAACTGGGTACTAACATGATTAGAGCAGTTAAAATGAATGTTTTGTCATACCCGTGGTATACAGTCTGATATACCACAGCGTTCAGCCAATCAGCATTCAAGGCTTGAACCACCCAGTTTATAATTAATAACAGGACGCACAGCTGCAACACGTTTTGACTGCTAGAGTCCTCTTCAGGCAACGTTGTGGACGGAAGCTGACGTCTCTACTGGTATTAACATGAACTTTTCCTTACAAGAGTATAATATCAATTAAGGGTGAAATGAAACGGCAGTGAAAGGCTGCGTGTTCTTGGTGGAATCAGCTTGTTGCCTTGGCACAGCAGGGGCAACCACAGCCCTTCAGGTGCTGCTCTCTACCAGACTCAGCTATGAGGCCTCCACACCCTGCATAAGGAGTGTCAGGTACCAACGCTGGAGCATGTCAGCTTGAAGCACCTCATCATGCTTGGCTGACTGGACTTCACACCTTTCCCTTCCTCTCCTACCTTAACACCCATAGGCTCCCCACCCACACCAAGCCTCTTTCCTCTCCTCTCCTCTCAAAGCCAAGATGATGGGCCTAATAATTAAAGTGATTGCGTACGGCTGGTGTGCTGCAGTGCATCTGTGTGTGTCAGGCCCCTGACGTGATACAGAGGGACAGCACAACTATTAAATATCCATCATGCCACGCCACATCAGTTCTAATGCCATCAGAAACACATGAGTACATCGGCTAAGCCCCTTCCTTCCACAATGATTAAGTAAGTCTTTAATTTCCAAGACAAATAAAAAATGCAAGATAATTTTATCATAAATGTAAATGACCTGTCTCTTTGGATGACATTTAGCAGGGGTATTGCTGGAGCTAATACAAGACTCTGTATACTTCAGAGAGCAGGGGCTCAGCGCTGGGCTCAGGTCCTTTGGTAGTATTATCATTCTAATGAGGCAGCATATGTTTGTGGTCTGTGTTGTAATGCAGTTGTCTTGTCCTCCCCTTTCATCTGTCTTGTTCAAATGCTGGAGGTTGATTAGACAAATGGATGTGTCTGTACCCATTAGAGTGATTGGGCTGCCCAACTGTTAAGTGTCCCAATCAGGTCCAGGAGACAACAGAGCGGGAAATAGACTGGGTTGCCCTCTCTCCCCTTTGTCAGATTGTGACAGAATATAAACCACATATTTCTGAACTACATTTGACCTCAGTCCATGAAGGCTATTTTAAAATTGAACTGAAGAAAGAAGATACATCGACAATTCTTTATTATCAACTCAGATAATTAAAGACTCATTTTATGTCAAATTGAAAGTTGCACAAACGTATGCGTATTTATAATTTTGCATAATGAAATAACATGTCTTAGATTGCTCATTGTCTGTTAAGATTGTTGTTACATTTACTAATTCCTCTTGGTCTAAATGAGTTGTCTACCTGCTCGTTCGTTAGTGTTATTCTGGGTAAACCTGAGAGGAGTTGATAATTAGACAGGTGTCTCTGTTGTGACCCTCGTGGGTATCCTGAAATGAAACGCAGTCACTCAACAACAACAAAATGCTAATAGCTCCACAAATGGACAGTTTGTGAATACTGACTAGTTAAATAGCCAATACTTCTGTTTGATTGACATCCACCCACTCCCTTCCCCCTTATCGCCCCCTAAAACATGACAGTCTTGCTCAGTGGCCCAGCCCAAAAATATATATCTCTAATCCTACATAATCACACAGTAAAGCCAATCCCATGTATAAGAACACCACAGTAAAGTCCAAAGAGAATGAAGATAATCAATCCATTCTATGGTGGGGCTTTTACAGCAGAAAGGCAGGAAATAATGAAACATAAGGATGCAGACTTAATTTTCACTGCCATAACAGGAGGTTTGGGTCCCTGTGGCAGGGCTCAGGGAAAGATGGTGGTGGAAGGATGGGTGACAGCGCACTTGGTGTGTCAGAACCTTTAGCGGATGTCAGAGCAGGCACACGTTCCTCGCTGCTGCCACCTCCCCTGCTCTCATGTTTATGCAGCGATCGACTGATTTCTTTTGATTCTGCTGTGGAGCTCTTGATTTGGCGCTGACTGGCTGCTGGCAGCCTTTCAACACTCTTCCACAGGTTCAGGGGTTCACTAATCAGGCCTGGGTGGGGCAGGGGTGGTTGTCTCCCTTGGAGCAGGAAAAGAGGGTGTCTCGCGACGCTGTCGGCTCTCTGTTATCCTCGTGCGACCCACAGACTAACTCTACTTCTGGGGAGTGCCAAAAAGTTTTCCCTCCGCTTGAAGTGAGTGGAGTCACTGGCAGACAGACAGAGGCGCTCAGAGGCTTTTGGTGGCCTGATGAACACATGACTTATTCATAGAGGCTTGATACACATATAAACATCTTTAAAGGGCTTGTTTTTGTAGTAGATCAGTGAGCCTTGTCAACATTCCTCAGTTCTCCTTTATTCAACTTTCATTTAAGTTTTGAATCAACCTTAGTGACACAATTTCAGATTTGTACAAAATGATAATCATTTATTATGAAAGGATATTAACATCAGTAGAAAAAACTGTTTGATAATGCAATGTCTTTCTATTGTTTAGGGGAGGATTCAAAGGATGACCCACAGCACACACAACTGGATGTTAGCCAAGCATTAAAGAGTGAGAGAGGTAGAGGCCTACTGTATGTATATACTATTGACCCAGGGCTCATAGCAGGGAATGGGTACATTGAAAGGTAAATCATGATGCTAAGTGAGGGGCTTCTGGGGTCAAATGCAGGGGACTGCTATTTGTGGGGGGGTCTAAGCCCCCATCTGTCAGAACCTAGAGAACCATGGTATGATCGACCAGGCCTGTCAAGTGCACACAGAGAGGGCGAGAAGGCGAGCGAGCGGAGAGGGAGCAAGACAGTTAGCATGACGAGAGTCATACAGATAAATCACAATTCACTCAGGGAGCAGTCACAGTCAATGGCATATTCACTGGCTGCCTCAACAGCTCATTTGATAGCGCTATCGTCGCGCCATTCATTTTTCTGAAGGATGAAAGGCGGGCTAGAAAATGTCATCGGGCAGAGAGGCATCCCGCCTTTTTCCAGGGGGCCTTTCAATTAGACATGCGTTGTAATTAAATGCTGTGTCAGAGGGCTGGCGGGGCCTGACAGATCTATGTCCTGACAGATCTATGTCCTGACAGATCTATGTCCTGGGCTAAGCCACTTACATTCATCATCCTGATGGATAGCTCACCATACAGGAATATTGTTTTTGATTTGTTTTTGTTTTTTGTGGATTGGGGGGATTTCACCACCGCTGCCTGGGCTAATGGATTCCTGTTCCCTTAGTTTTATTTTCCTCCCGTCATTGTTTCAGGTCTATGCAAATATGAATGCAGACCTGTGTTATTTATATACATTGTTCTTCCAGACCTCCCATAATGGGAGTATACAAATCTAACCAATGACCTTCAATTAAATATAAGAAAGATTTAAGCTATTTGATTAGGCTTTATTTTACAGTTTGTAACTGACAGTGGACAGTACATAATAATTGTATTTTTGCAATATTTGGTGCCAGGTAGATTACAATAGGTACATAACAATTGGGTTGAATATTACCAACAAAATAAATCTATCTGAAATAGGATTTGTAAAAATAATACAATTAAACAATTCTGACTGTTTCTAACATTGAACATTGTTTTTCTTACAATAGTCAATCAATTAAGTAGTCAATTGTAAGACAGTAGTTCAACTTTAATGCTATATCAGAATTTCACAGCCCGCTCAAACCAGTCTTCAAGCGCACTCACAGTGCAAGAGAGAGAGAGGCTCACTCACTGTGGCTGCCTCTGATGTCCGATAAGGCTGAGGAGTGTGTGGTGTGTGGTGCTGGTCCAGGCAGAGAGGAGAAGTCTTCATCTGTAGACATGTCTTGGGGACATGGTGTGGCCATCTCTGTACACTGTGTCAGATGTGCTTTCAAGCCCCAGAATGCCCCACACACTTCAAATGGTGTGTGTGTCTCCACTGCCACCTCTCTGTGTGGAGAGATCACCATAGCACCACTACACTGAGGCTAGTGTACTGATAAAGGAGAGGTTGCCGCTACATTGTGTTGACACTATGTACTGTAGTCTACCTACAGTGTTTATATTCTGGAAGACTACTGTAGTTCTCAGTATTCCAGACATACACAAACAATATCCTGTAGTTTACACTTCAACCAAATGCTATAATGAGTGAATGAAGAATAGAATTGAATAGAACATAGAATTTAATTGAATGTTGAATTTATAATAGAGTTTAACATGGAAAAATGTATAGAACATAGCATTGAATAGAATAGAATTGAACATAGAATTGAACATAGAAATGAACAGAACATACAATTGAATAGAATTGAACATAGACTTGAATAGCACACAGAAATATGTACTTCATCTCTATGGGTTGAACAGCAGTAGAGCAGAACTGCTATACTCAGTACTCAGTACCACTTAGTTAACAGACACCCTGGGGAACAAAGGATCTGACAGGAGATTGTAACGAAACAAAACCGATAGAAGCAATGTTTTACATCACACTTAAGCGGCTACATCACAGATGGATGTGACTTCAAAGCCTGGGGTTTCTTTTATTCCTGGGTATTTTCCTCTCCTCGTTTTCTGTCTTTAACAATGAAATAGTACCATGCTCTGTGCCGTGCAACTATTCTGAGATGTCACAGCTGGTGTCAGTGTTTCAAGGCTGGTGCTGTCTATTTTCCTCTTGTACAGTTTAGGTTGGCCAGCTCAGCTGTGGTGATCGCTGCTCCTATCTTGGCTTTTCCTCGTGTGTAATTTGGACTTGGCTTGTGGTGGCAGGGGTAACCAGTGCCTTGCAAGGAACCGAAATAGACAACAAAGGGGAAAAAACACGTGCGCAAGAGAGCTAGCTTCCTTGGAGGTCTCGAACCTAAATGCATGTGAAGAAGGTTGGAGGAGGAGGTCCATATCACAGTACCAACCTCAACTATAAAATCATTGAGCCCTCACCATCACAGCATCCTCACTTTAGCTTGTAGTGTTTGTATTTCTATAATGGGTTGGACATGGCTGTCTCTATTGCTCACATATAGCTGCACCATATGCCTCTGAAAAGAGGCAGCACGTCAATTTCAAAGAAACCTGCTGCTAACAGAAAATTGATGTTCAGGGAGCCCTGACCCCTAATTTTCTTTATTTTTCATTGCTTTGTTAAAAGCCGCCAAGGGAATGCTTGCTGTCATTGCTTTTTACCCTTCTGCTGGCCTGCTGTCCATCTCCCTGGCTGGAGACTCAGTGAAATTGCTGTATACCATAATAGACTTGGCCATTTGGACCAGCACACAATGAATGTTTTTGTAATTTCTGCTGTCACGGGGGCAATGAATGTCCCCGTGTTTGTTTCTCCCCCTCCTTTTGCTTGTTGCCTATGTGTAGAGAGCAATTTACATGGAGACATTAATGTAACTGTCATGTTCTATCCAAGAGCACTGATGCAGAACTGCTAAAAGACAGCCACGCCGCAGTATTGATGCTCATGGCACCAGAGATTGAGCTGCAATACAAAGTTAATGGAATTAAGTAAAGAATTCCCCCATCCACCCATGCAGAGAAAAAATAGGAACATTTAAATAAGCGTTGGCTTGGAAATAAATGGCCAAATGAAACATCTAGAAAGACATTTGCTAAAGTAATTTGTATGAGGTGAAGATTCAGAGGGAGAGAGAGGGGGAGAGAGCGAGAGAGAGAGAGAGATCAGGGAATATGAATATGTGTGTGTTGCTTCTCTTAAAGACTGCAGCATCAGCTGTTTGAGTCTGTTGCCTATTCTGACCTCACATTGTTGCATTTGTTAGGTGGGCAAATGTTTTTATATCATTTATTAATACTGGATGTCCGTTTTTTGTTTTTCTAAAGTTTAATTTTAGCCTTTCAAATCCATTTTGAAGAAGTTTCTATGTTAAAAGTCATTCTACTTCTGTCTCTACTGTTTAACTCCAGTCAAGCAGGAGAACAGTATTGTGTTTCTGTCTACAGTTAGAGTATCAGAGATGACACTGGAGCTTCAGAGCCGGTGTCTTTTGCTGTCAGGAGGTTTGGGAGAGAAGGGGAGAGTTTGGGAGTACCAGGGTCTTGTATCTCTGTATTAAGTGTTCAAAGCCTGCCTTGTTTCCAGGAGGGACCTGGGAGGGACCTGGGGAACCATGGGCCAACAATAAATGGAAGGTAACATGCTGCTGTAGTCTTTAACTCAGAGGACAGACAACTAGGACACACACATGTAGCGCACACACACACACACACCTCACATTACGCCCTTTCAGGAGAAAAAGAAAGAAAGAAAGAAAGAAAGAAAGAAAGAAAGAAAGAAAGAAAGAAAGAAAGGAAAATATGTACATTTATCTTTCTCATAGTTGCAGCCATACAGCCGTTCTCTCTGTAAAGGAAGAGAAGCAGCAGCATTTTCACAGGGTAACATTTTCTTTCTGCTGGCCCTTTTGTATGTTTGAGGAGCTCTTCACATTTGTATTGGATAATGGCCTGACAAGAATATCTGTATTCATTTTGTCTGGTCTATCTGATGTGTGCTGTTACCTACAGTACATTCTCTCTGCCCGGTGCGCTGGCCACCTCATTTTATATATTCTATTATACGGGTACTGTACGGTAACCTGTATAATCTGTCTCAGGAGATTTTCAATGTGTCTTCACTTTTTAAATATGTTATTTGTGTGCTATTGTCATATGAATAAATAAGAAATAACAAAGAAATAATAATGATAATAACCGAATAACATTTGATTATTAACAACAATTAAACAATATAAAGAACAATTTGGAAAGGATTTTTGATTGAAAACTATGTCTCATTTCTCTCCATGCACTACACTCCCTGTGTTCTTCCATTCATCATGTTGATTCATTGATGATGATGATGAGGAGGAGATCACCCGGTCATGGCTCAGCTCAGACCAGTCTGGTAACGTATACCCACCCATACATCAGCAAAGCATAATGTGTCAAAAGGCAAGATTGTGTTACATTTGTCATTAATGATTCATTAATGCCCTATTTATTAATTCATAATCGTTTGCGGAGTTTGGTCTTAATTGCTTGGTATGATTTTGACTTGGATCACAGCCAGCCATCAATTAACTCAACAGCTATTATAATATGACAAAGTGCAAACGGTTTGAGCAGAAAAACGAAAGGAAACGAGTGAGTGACGTCTGTAAATCATGCCTATTCCCTATATAGTGCACTACTTTTCCCAGGGCCCATACGGAAAAGGGTGCACTACACAGGTAAAAGGGAGCCATTTGGGAGGCAGACCTTATTTCAGTGGTGAAGAGAGGCTTGTTCTTATTTATTTGTGACTGGAGAGAAGAGGAGGGATCTGACAGGAGGACCGTCTGAATGACATCAGCCTGGGTATAAAGACTAGAGGCCAGCTCTTTATCATAGTGACAACACCTCCACTACATACCACTGTCTGCTCTGCAACACTAACCTGTGTGTGTGTGTTTGAGCCTGTGTGTGTGTTTGAGCCTGTGTGTGTGTGTGTGTTTGAGCCTGTGTGTGTGTGTGTTTGAGCCTGTGTGTGTGTTTGAGCCTGTGTGTGTGTTTGAGCCTGTGTGTGTGTGAGCCTGTGTGTGAGCCTGTGTGTGAGCCTGTGTGTGAGCCTGTGTGTGTGTGTGTGTGTGTGTGTGTGTGTGTGTGTGTGTGTGTGAGCCCCTCTCCTCTCCACCTGTTGGGTCTGGGTGCTCCTGGGATGTGTTTTTCCTGCTGGCAGAACTAAACCAGGCGTAACGGCACTATCAATGTTTAAGAGACACTGACATGCTTTATTCATTCCTCCTTTACTCGCTGCATTGTCTCTGACATACATATGTTATCATTATAACTGCCCTGAATAAATCATACTGAGAAATAGTCTTCTTTCAAAAGATGAATTAAACAGAGGCTTTTGGGGGGGAAAGCACATTAGTCACAATCCTTTCAACAATCCAGTCTTACAGGATTTGTTATAACAATCAGAGACAGCCTTCAGAGACAGAGCTGTTGAACGTAATGTGCTGTGTAGTTCACTACAGTCTCAATTCAAACACTCTCTTTGGACTCACTCTGGATACCATAATGTTTCAATTTAGAGCACATACTGGGACTGTCCCAAGCCGTTACATTTATCAGGAGCTGAATTATCTGCTAGAAACTTTTAAAGCACCACTGCACAATACAGAGATCATAGTCTGGATGGAACAACATGTTCTCTGGTTATGTATGCCTTTCTGACTCCATTTACTGTGTGTAGTGAAGGTTGGGTGTAGCTGAGTTGCCCAGGACTAAAGAAAGCCCTGGAGGCCCCAGAGTAGTAGAAACACATATTGCTGCTGTTTGGCAGCTACACACAGTGGGAGTGTGATGGCGGAGTTGTTACAGCTTTGTGAGAATGCATTCCATTAGCACTAACACACTGATGGGTCCAGTTAGCGTGTCGAAATCCAGCAGGGATCCACACACACTGACACACACACACCACACACTTATCTTTAATTAAAGCGACGTCGCTGCCTTAACGAGGCGGATGTCACAAGCATTTTCTTTCGTCGCTCTCTCGATTTTTTTCACTCGCCTTTCTGAAAAACGTGCATTGACTGATTGCCAATCCAGTTTCACTTTACTCCTATTACACTGTCTTAATTGTTGCCTCTCAATGTGTAGTGCTCCTCGTATAGTGACTCTCTACTGGTGTGAAACATTGCATAGTCTCAGCTGTACTATCCTGACTGTTGCAGAACAAATATTAGTAATGATGAAAAATAATTTGTGGGAATTTCTGTAGCCTCGTTTTTTCTCCTTCTAAACATGTATCTGGAGTGTAGGCTGTGTGGTACGGCAGTATTAAGATGTATACAGGACTAATTACTGATTAGTATCACAGCATTGAGCAGCCCAGTCATTCAGCAGCCCTCCCTGTAATCTTATCAGTGTTTAATAAGTGTCACTGCATCACATCCCATCTTCCCTCCTCCCTCGCTCCCATTCCTGAGCACAGCTACCCTGCCCCGTTAGCTTCAGGACGCGCACCCGCCCGCTCACTTACCGGGAGAGGGGGAGAATAAAGAGACACACTGTACGTGCACACTCCCCGCTCTTTAAAGAGAGCTGCTTTGAGCACATCACTTAAATGTAATTTAGTGTTTTATTTGAGATTTATTCAGAAATAAGCATAGCATTATAAACAAAGCAAGCTTTCCCTGTGCGTTCCAATAAAGCGAGCGCATTTCACGGCGCTCCTGACAACTCCGACTTCAAACAGGCCAACGTGGGGCGATGAACGCAAGGATAAGGAAGGTAGAGCATAACGATTAGCATGGTACTCTGCTTATCTCTGTCTACTGTAGATGTGCCTATGTCTATATGCATAGCAGACAGCAGCAGTATCCCATCACCCAGGCTAATTAACTCCTTCCCCTTTAAACAACAAAGTGGCGTCTACTTCAAACCGTTCTGTCATATTGAACGGAAATAAATACCTTATGAGTATTTATAATGAAAAGGAATTTTGAAGGTAACGATATATCTCCACAATTGGAAAATCCTGGTTATTCTACCCTTAGTATGGAAATGGGCTGGGGTGGTAGTTCAGGGACTGGTTAGGGTGGTAGGCCTAAATGTTGTGCTCAACACAGTGATATGGAAATGTCTGGGGTGGTAGTTCAGGGATTGGTTTGGGTGGTAGGCCTAAATGTTGTGCTCAACACAGTGATATGGAAATGTCTGGGGTGGTAGTTCAGGGATTGGTTTGGGTGGTAGGCCTAAATGTTGTGCTCAACACAGTGATATGGAAATGTCTGGGGTGGTAGTTCAGGGATTGGTTTGGGTGGTAGGCCTAAATGTTGTACTCAACACAGTTATATGGTGTGATACACATAGGTCTTGGTGTTGTAATGGAAATCTTTACATTATGTGGTCAGAGAGTACACTGAGTATACAAAACATTAATAACACCTGCTCTTTCCATGACATAGACTGACCAGATGAATCCAGGTGAAAGCTATGATCCCTTATTGATGTCACTTGTTAAATCCGCTTAAATCATTGGGGGTGTGGGGTCTTAATATTTGGTACACTCAATGTATGTTTTATATACAGCCTGCTGTAGCCATACACTGATTAAAATAAATGCAGAAAAACAATGAGAATGTTGAAACGATTGGAGGGACAGTAGAGAACAGGAGTACAGCATACCACCTTCAGGACACAGAGGGAAACTGCACAGCACTTCGTTTCTCACCAGGTTTCTCTGTCCTCTTTCGGATAGTGTCTGTGCACCGGGTTTGGTTTATGGCTTTTCTTCTGACCAATGTGATATGACCAGTGTGCATCACTAAAAATTAGAGATGGCAGCCTCAAAGTCAAAACGTTGAACCCACAAGGAAACATACTGTACACACAAACAATCAGATATACTGCCTTATACTGACAAGCACATTAATACATACCAACCCCTGTCCCCACCCCTATGACCCCCATACACACACACACACACACACACACATGCACGCACGCGCACACGCACACGCACACGCACACACACACACACACACACACACACACACACACACACACACACACACACACACACACACACACACACAGGTGGGGCTGGTTTGTCTTTGTCTTGAGGCTCCAGTCCAGTCTCAACCAGCAGCAGGTAAAGTTTCTGCAAATGATGGCCTGAGGGCAGTCTTTGCTGCTCAGTGTTCAATGCTGTTTGAAGCCCTCTGACTGAAATGTATATATTCCCAGGATCACTCATTGAGTTCGTTTTTTCCATTAACCCATTGATACTACCTGCATTGCACAGGCATTTACATGAAACATTGATTCTCCCTGACACTTTCTATATGTTAAAATTGGAGAAGTGCTCTGCATTGTCTCCATACTGAGTGAGTACCTCTTCTAATGTTGTTCTCGGTTTTCATCATTGAAAGCTACTTTGTTCAGTGCTCCCTTCAATATTGACATTTTTATGGATATAAATTAATGTTTGATTTAATTGTGATGACAATATCAGTGCATTCTTTAATGCATGGGTGCTGTTTAGTTGCCAGTAATCAATAATTATGGTCCTATTTCTAAAGTTTCTGTCCTAGCTAAAATATTAGAATTCTCAGATAAGATCTCTGTTATCTTTGAAATGTATTGTAAATGTACATCAGTCGGGTTTTAGACCAGGTCATAGCACTAACTCTGCTGCATCCCTAGTTATGAATGATGTGGTTAACTGTATGGAAAGAAGGCAACATTGTGCTGCCCTCTTCAATGACCTGTCAAAGGCTTTCGATACTGTTGATATTGCTTTCCTCAATTGGCCTAGACCAGGCTGCATGTAACAGGTTAAAAATTACTTGACAGATAGAATTCAATGTTTACAGTTTTTCCCAATTGCTAAAACACAATTTTGCAAACTAGGCTGGTTTTATCAAAATACTTAACACAATTCACAAAACCACACACCCAAACTGCAAAATACCTCATTTAACCTGCAAAATGAAGCAAAACGACATATAGCATTATCAAAATCAAACGTTTGCACGAAATGGCACACACTTCATTCATATTACCTCATTTTTGTCTAACCAACTACACACTGTTGGGCATAATGAAAAGCACTCTCATCTTTAGTATGCTTTGCCATAATACTAAAATAGTTCAAATTGTAGAAAATTCTTCAGATGCACAGAAATATTTGCAGATACACACACATGCTGTTGAAACATTACATTTTTTATTTTTCACCAAACAAGTCAGTGCAACATATGCACAGCAGATATATTTACATTGGACTGAACAAAAATATGCTCATAAAAAAACAGTAAACTGAAAAAGAAAATTGCAGAAAAAATTTGCAGAAAAAATATATTAAAAAAAGTGGCAAGAAAAATAATTAGGCAGCATCTTGCCGCACAGCTGGGTCTGGCCACAACGCCTCGTCCACATCACAGGCAATATCTTCCCTTGCCAGACATCGAGGGAAGAAGCGCCTTGAGTGCCTTATCCATCCCTGAATCACACCCACATCAATCTAATCACATGCCTCTTCCATAGCCTGCACAAGAGGCATGCGCACAAAGGGCTGCCAGTCGTATACCTTCCACCGCCATGCTGAAAATAACTCTTCTATGGGGTTCAGAAATGGTGAGTATGGTGGGAGGTGTGTGTTAGCAATTGGAAAAAAACTGTATCTACTGATGGTGTTAAATCAAGTTTCCTGGATATTACGAAACATGTCCCGCAGGGGTCCTTTCTGGGTCTTGTACTTTTACTGTTTACTTAAACAATGTCGACTTGTCTGTAAAGAAATGTAACCTGCACTTGTATGCCAGATAGTGTTGTGTATGCTATTGCCCCCATGGTTGACCAGGCTCTATCTCAACTACAGTTTGCCTTCATTTTATTACAGAAAAACTTTATTGACCTGAAATTAGTACTGAATGCAGGTAAATCTAAGTATATATTGTTCTCTAGAGCACATAAGAACAACTCTTAGGATTTGAGCATACTGTATGTGTACTTTGGACTGTGTCCATATAGATCATGTCCCTGCTTACAAATATATAGACATCTGGATAGATGAAAAGTTGACTTATTGATGAGTTAGTTAAGAAGCTGAGAATAAAAATTGTCTTCTTCTATAGAAATAGCTAGGTCCTGCGTCTCGCTAAAAATGAGTTAGTCAACGTTCCTATCAGTCCTAGGCTATGGTGACAGCATTTATATGAATGCAGCTGCCACTTCATTAAAGCCTTTTGATTCAGTTTTATTATAACGCTTTATTACGTGTGACAATTTTTGTACTCATCACTTCACTGCCAGAAAGTTGGTTGGCTCTCTTTGATGTCACGTACAGTGCATTCGGAAAGTATTCAGAACCCTTGACTTTTTCGACATTTTGTTATGTTTGTTGCCTTATTCTAAAATGGATTAAATACTTTTTTTCCTCTCACCAATCCACACACAATACCCCATATTGACAAAGCAAAAACATTATTTTTTAAACTTTTGTATTCAGACCCTTTACTCATTACTTTGTTGAAGCACCTTTGGCAGCGATTACAGCCTCAAGTCTTCATGGGTATGACGCTATTGTACAGGCTTGGCACACTTGTATTTGGGGAGTTTCTCCCATTCTTCTCTGCAGATCCTCTCAAGCTCTGTCAGGTCGGATGGGGAGTGTCGCTGCACAGCTATTTTCATTTCTCTCCAGAGATGTTCGATCGGGTTCAAGTCTGGGCTCTGGCTGGGCCATTCAATGACATTCAGAGACGTCTCGGTCTGCCCAATGTATCACACGTCTCTGAATGTCATTGAATGGTCCAGCCAGAGCCCGGACTTGAACCCGATCGAACATCTCTGGAGAGAAAGGAAAATAGCTGTCCACGATCATCTCCTTTGTTTTGTTGACGTTGATTGAGAGGTTATTTTTCTGGCACCACACTCCCATGACCTCACCTCCTCCCTGTAGGCTGTCTCATCATTGTTGGTAATCATGCCCACTACTGTTGTGTTGTCTGCAAACTTGATGATGGAGTTGGAGGCGAGCTTGGCCACGCAGTCATGGATGAACAGGGAGTACAGGAGGGGGCTGAGCATGCACCCTTGTGGGGCCCCAGTGCTGAGGTTCAGCAGAGTGGAGGTGTTGTTTCCTACCTTCATCACTTGGGGGTGGCCCGTCAGGAAGTCCAGGACCCATTTGCACAGGGCGGGGTTCAGACCCAGGGCCTCGAGCTAAATGATGAGCTTGTGGGTACTATGGTGTTGAATGTTGAGCTATAGTCAATGAACAGCATTCTTACATAGGTATTCTTGTGCAGTGCGATGGCGATTGCATCGTCTGTGGATCTATTGGGGCGGTGAGTAAATTGAAGTGGTTCTAGGGTGACAGGTAAGGTAGAGGTGATATGATCCTTGACTAGTTTCTCAAAGCACTTCATGATGACAGAAGTGAGTGCTACGGGGCGATAGTCATTTAGTTCAGTTACCTTTGCTTTCTTGTGTACAGGAACAATGGTGGCCATCTTGAAGCATGTGGGGACAGCAGACTGGGATAGGGAGAGATTGAATATGTACATAAACACACCAGCTAGCTGGTCTGCGCATGCTCTGAGGACGCGGCTAGGGATGCCATCTAGGCCGGCAGCCTTGCGAGGCTTAACACGCTTAAATGTCTTCCTCACATCGGCCATGGAGAAGGAGAGCCCACAGTCCTTGGTAGCAGGCCGCGTCGGTGGAACTGTGTTATCCTCAAAGAGGGCGAAGCTTATCCGGAAGCAAGACGTCGGTGTCCACGAAGTGGCTGGTTTTCCTTTTGTCGTCCGTGATTGTCTATAGACCCTGCCACATACATCTCGTGTCTGAGCCATTGAATTGCGACTCCACTCTGTCTCTATACTGATGTTTTGCCTGTTTAGTTGCCTTGCGGAGGGAATTCTGCCATATTCCCAGTCACCTTGACATGGTTCAATGCGATGGTTTGCACTTTCTGTGTTGCGTGAATGCTGCCATCTATCCACGGTTTCTGGTTAGGGTAGGTTTTAATAGTCACAGTGGGTACAACATCTCCTATACACTTCCTGATAAACTCAGTAATATCGAGGTTAGCTGGCCAGCTATTTTCATCCCCCGCGACGCCATTTCCAAACCTAGCCAACTATTACCGACGAGCAGCATTGTAGAAACTAAATACATTACAAAGGAACGTCTTGATTAGTGTTATGTTAGCTAGCTACATAGCTGCCTTTGTATCATGATAAGGTGTAGCACTGAAACTATCGAGGTTACCTAGCCAGCTACACTTTCAAACAAAGTCAACAACGCAGCCACTGCTAGCTAGCCTACTTCAGCAGCCAGCAGTACTGTATCATTTTAATCATTTTAGTCAAAAATAATTTTGCAACGTAAGCTAACTTTCTGAACATTCGAGACGTCTAGTCCACTTGTCATTCCAATCTCCTTTGCATTAGCGTAGCCTCTTCTGTAGCCTGTCTACTATGTGTCTGTCTATCCCTGTTCTCTCCCCTCTGCACAGGCCATACAAACGCTTCACACCGCGTAGCTGCTGCCACTCTAACCTGGTGGTCCCAGCGCGCACAACCCACGTGGAGTTCCAGGTCTCCGGCAGCCTCTGGAACTGCCGGTCTGCGGCCAACAAGGCAGAGTTCATCTCAGCCTATGCTACCCTCCAGTCCCTCGACTTCTTGGCGCTGACGGAAACATGGATTACCACAGATAACACTGCTACTCCTACTGCTCTCTCCTCGTCTGCCCACGTGTTCTCGCACACCCCGAGAGCTTCTGGTCAGCAGGGTGGTGGCACTGGGATCCTCATCTCTCCCAAGTGGACATTCTCTCTTTCTCCCCTGACCCATCTGTCTATCGCCTCCTTTGAATTCCATGCTGTCACAGTTACCAGCCCTTTCAAGCTTAACATCCTTATCATTTATCGCCCTCCAGGTTCCCTTGGAGAGTTCATCAATGAGCTTGACGACCTTGATAAGTTCCTTTCCTGAGGATGGCTCACCTCTCACAGTTCTGGGTGACTTTAACCTCCCCACGCTTGGATTGCGTCCTACCTGACAGGTCGCTCCTACCAGGTGGCGTGGCGAGAATCTGTCTCCGCACCACGTGCTCTCACCACTGGTGTCCCCCAGAGCTCTGTTCTAGGCCCTCTCCTATTCTCGCTATACACCAAGTCACTTGGCTCTGTCATATCCTCACATGCTCTCTCCTATCATTGCTATGCAGACGACACACAATTAATCTTTTCCTTTCCCCCTTCTGATAACCAGGTGGCGAATCGCATCTCTGCATGTCTGGCAGACATATCAGTGTGGATGACGGATCACCACCTCAAGCTGAACCTCAGCAAGACGGAGCTGCTCTTCCTCCCGGGAAAGGACTGCCCGTTCCATGATCTCGCCATCACGGTTGACAACTCCATTGAGTCCTCCTCCCAGAGTGCTAAGAACCTTGGCGTGACCCTGTCGTTCTCCACTAACATCAAGGCGGTGACCCGATCCTGTAGGTTCATGCTCTACAACATTCGCAGAGTACAACCCTGCCTCACATAGGAAGCGGCGCAGGTCCTAATCCAGGCACTTGTCATCTCCCGTCTGGATTACTGCAACTCGCTGTTGGCTGGGCTCCCTGCCTGTGCCATTAAATCCCTACAACTCATCCAGAACGCTGCAGCCCGTCTGGTGTTCAACCTTCCCAAGTTCTCTCACGTCACCCCGCTCCTCCGCACACTCCACTGGCTTCCAGTTGAAGCTCGCATCCGCTACAAGACCATGGTGCTTGCCTACGGAGCTGTGAGGGGAATGGCACCTCCGTGCCTTCAGGCTCTGATCAGGCCCTACACCCAAACAAGGGCACTGCGTTCATCCACCTCTGGCCTGCTCACCTCCCTACCTCTGAGGAAGCACAGTTCCCGCTCAGCCCAGTCAAAACTGTTCGCTGCTCTGGCACCCCAATGGTGGAACAAGCTCCCTCACGACACCAGGACAGCGGAGTCAATCACCACCTTCCGGAGACACCTGAAACCCCACCTCTTTAAGGAATACCTAGGATAGGATATAGTAATCCTTCTAACCCCCCCCCCCTTAAAAGATTTAGATGTACTATTGTTAAGTGGTTGTTCCACTGGATATCATAAGGTGAATGCACCAATTTGTAAGTCGCTCTGGATAAGAGCGTCTGCTAAATGACTTAAATGTAAATGTAAATGTAAAGTGTGGATTCCGATTGGTCAGACCAGCATTGAATAGTCCTTAGCACGGGTACTTCCTGTTTGAGTTTCTGCCTATAGGAAAGCAGGAGCAAAATGGACTTGTGGTCAGATTTCCCGAAAAGAGGGCGGGGGAGGGCCTTGTAGGCATCCCGGAAGTTTGAGAAGGTCAAGTGTTTTAGCAGCACAAGTTCTACAGTCAATGTGTTGATAGAACTTCGTCAACTTTTTTCTCAAATTTCCTTTGTTAAAATTCCCAGCTCTAATAATTACGGCCTCAGGATATTTGGTTTCCAGTTTGCATAAAGTCCAGTGAAGTTCTTTGAGGGCCATTGTGCTATCGGCTTGAGGGGGAATATACACGGTTGTGACTATAACCGAAGAGAATTCTCTTGGGATATAATACGGTCGGCATTTGATTGTGAGGTATTCTAGGTTGAACAAAAGGACTTGAGTTCCTGTACGTTATCACAATCACACCATGAGCCGTTAATCATGAAATATACACCCCCGCCCTTCTACTTCCCGGAGAGATATTAATTCCTATCTGCGCGATGAACTGAAAACCCAACTGGCTGGACGGACTCAGACAGTATATCCTGAGAGAGCCATGTTTCTGTGAAACAGAGTATGTTACAATCCCTGATGTCTCTCTGGAAAGAAATCCTCGCCTTGAGCTTGTCAACTTTATTATCCAGAGACTGAACATTAGCGAGTAATATACTCAGAAGCGGTGGGTGGTGGGCGCGCCTCCTAAGTCAGACAAGAAGACCACTCCGAGTACCTCTCCTCTGCCGACTGTGTTTTGGGTCGGCCTCCAGAATCAGTTCAATTGCCCGATTCGGGAAAGTTGTATTCCTGGTCATAATGCTGGTAGTGCTGGTGAGTTACCGCCACTCTGAATTCCAATAGTTTTTACAGCGGCTGCATGTAATAACACAAAACATTTTCTTGGCTAATAATTTCAGTTGGAAAACTCCAAGCAGGCTGTCATGAGCCTTTTACTGAGGAGTGGCTTCCGTCTGGCTCTACCATGATGGCCTAATTGGTGGAGTGCTGCAGAGATGGTTGTCTTTCTGGACGGTTCTACCATCTCCACAGAGGAACTCTGGAGCTCTGTCAGGGCGACCATCAAGTTCTTGGTCACCTCGCTGACCAAGGCCCTTCTCCTCCGATTGCTCAGTTTGGCCGGGTGACCAGCTCTAGGAAGAGTCTTGGTGGTTCCAAACTTCTTCCATTTAAGAATGATGGAGGGCACTGTGTTCTTGGGGACCTTCAATGCTGCAGACATTTTTTGCTACCCTTCCCCAGATCAGTGCCTCGACACAATCCTGTTTCTGTGCTCTATGTACAATTCCTTCGACCTCATGGCTTGGTTTTTGCTCTGATATGCACTGTCAACAGTGGAACCTTGTGTGCCTTTCCAAATCATGTCCAATCAATTGAATGTACCACAGGTGGACCCCAATCAAGTTGTACAAACATCTCAAGGATGATCAATGGAAACAGGATGCACCTGGGCTCAATTTAGAGTCTCATAGCAAAGGGTGTGAATACTTCGGTAAATAAGGTATTTCTGTTTTTTATGTTTAATACATTATAAAAAATTATAAAAAACAGTTTTTTGCCTCTTTGTTGTTATGGGCTATTGTGTGTAGATTGATGAGGAAAACAATTAATTGAATACCTTTTAGAATAAGGCTGTAATGTAACAAAATGTGGAAAAAGTCAAGGGGTCTGAATACATTCCGAATGCACTGTAGAGTGATACATTGCTATGTTTTCATTTATAAAGCCCTTTTACAAAAAGTCTCACTGTACCTAACATCATTACTAAACTTTAGACATATGAATTACCACTCCTGGTCTCAGGGATGGATAACTCTGGAAATTCCTTTGGTCTCTACAGAGTTAGGTAAATCAGCTTTTAGTTTTTTTGTACCTTATATGTTTGTTTTTTATGACTGTGTTTTTCTTTCTTTCTGCTTGCATTTTGTATTTATATTTTGATGTGTGTGTTTTCTGTAATTTATGTTATTAAGTTTACATAGTGAAAAACATAATATATATTTTTATGGACTGTATATAGTATAGTTATACTGTTAATGCATTATTAGCTTTTTCTTTTTGCTGTACCAATACTGTAAGTATACACGTGTGTCTCCCTATGTGTTTTCTTGTGTGTATTTATGTAATATATGTCTGTGGTTGTGTGTTTGAAGAAATAGTATGTTGCACCAGTCTGTGTGTATACGTGTGTGTGTTGCGCCAATGTGTTTGTGTGAGCGTCTGTCTGTGTGTCTGCCTGTGTGTGTGTGTGTGTGTGTGTCTAGGGTAGAGAGTGGGGGGTCGAAGGAGGTAGGCTGATGATCTCGGGCTGATTTCTCCCTCTAAGTGTGCAGGATCTGCTTGGCATGCTCTGTGTCTCCCCTCTCGCTGCTATAGGCTCTGCTGGCTATAGCTTGTGGCGCTCCCAGTGGAGCAGGCTCTTTCCACTAACAAAATGCAAAATACAAAATTAATAAAAACACCCTTTGAAACTGACAAACATGCCTCAGGCAAATATCGGCCCGCCGGCTGCTTAAAATTTAATCAGTATTTTTATTTATTTATTTAATTTCCACGGCCATGCTCATCTTTTTAATAACACACTGCAGAGACTGTCTATGTATAAAGTTTCCCTCTGTCAAGAATGACATGTTTAATGGGTCCTGTCAGTTCATGGATTCTCACTCCCCGGGGGGCTGCTAGCTAATAAAATAAGCATTTTTGTTTTATCTCTTAACCTTAGTCCTTGCCCTTTTCTAAGATATGTTTGCTCTTTGGTCCTCTCCTCTGCCTAATGAATGCCTCCCTGTACATGATCATATCAGAAGAAACAGTACACTTGCAAAGCTATACTCAGATATGCCCAAAATCAATATTACAGCCTTGATAGAATTGTCTTACATTGTGTTTTAGTGTGTATTCAAGATGAACAGGAGTGACTAAGATGGTAGGATTGTTGACAGTGGAAAGCAAACAGAGCGTAGCTCAATCCCCAGATCTCTGCGAAACTGCTGTAATATTCATGCTCTCATTCATAATTTAATTATATTAACACGACTTGCAGTGTTGGCCATGACAGTCAAACTCTCATCTGGGTGTCAATCACTACTAGAACACTATCCTAAAGCCAGGAGTAGTGCAACAAAGACAGAAAGACAGCATCAGGAAATGTTTGAGCAAGTTGATGTGTCCCCCCCCAAATCAGCAAGATCATGAGTGAATGGAATAACGTAATAGTACTTTTAAGTATTTCCATGTCCAGTCACATCACCACATAATACGGTACATGAGTACACTTCAGAATCTGAACTACAGGTCTCTTTAACAATAAAATCACTAATGATTATATGTGAAGCAGCCTTTTTATGTAATGGCTTCATTTAAATAAAAATAGATCTTCTGAAACAACCAATATATATATTTTTTTATTTCCTCTTTTGTACTGTGCATTACACGTAAACCGCCTAGCCTCTTGTCCTTACACATAAGTGCATCTCTCTTTGAGATAAATTCCGCATGGCAGGTTTTTCTCCTCCGTGTAAAAAGCTTCCAGTTTTGTGCTACTTCCTCCTCTTCCACAGTAACTTTCTTAGTTATTAATTGAGATGATGAGAGTCAATGCTTTCAGCGGAAAAGTAGCCCAAGACAAGACATACTTGAAGTTCTGAGGCATAAATATTAACGATCAATATATTATGCATATTATTCTTTAAATACCACATCAAATGTGCTTTTTGTGAGTAAATCTTAATTTTGCATATGCTTTTAAGTAATATACATTAAATAATAATTGCCATTAAATTGATGGCAGAGGCAGCTTTGGTGCTGTCAATCAAACTGCCGCAAACCCACTACCATTTCTGTCTCTCATCACTTCTGGCTGTCTGGGCATCATTGTTCGCTCAGAATCAGCAGTTTCTCTCTGGCACTTTAACTCTGGAACACAGTCAGAGCAGGTTAGAGACGTCATCCAAAGTAATGTAGCCTATATTCCAACAAAAAGTGAACTGCAATTTTCAAGCAATGCAGTATTCACCAGTGTTGAAAAGGGTACAGACCAGAGGATACAAATAAACATTTTCTGGTGATACTTGAGTAGTTACAGTATGTCTCTATGATTCAGCACAGACAACAACCCAAGCTGTGTTTCTGTGGCTTTCTTACTCTCCTCTCCTTAATCCAACAGCCTCCTGGTTCAGGTTGACATGCAGGGCCTCAGAACAATGTTGTGTGCATCCAGACCGTTCAGAGCAAAGAGAGACACTTTCTGACTTGAGCAGGTTTATAATCAAACAGTATAAAACACGGCCCAGAGGCCCTCTGGGAGGAGTAGCACAATGACAGGCACACAGAATGGTAAATGATAGCCAGGAGATACCACAACACAGCAACGCTCATGTTTCCTGTGTTTGCCAAAGCCCCTGTTCGCCCATGCAGGCTCAAAGCCTCCCAAACAGCCTGCTAATCCACGCTAACGTCTCTTAACAGGAGGGGAACACCCGCTCCCTGCTCCGCACCCCTCCTGTAGCTCAGCCATGGAAGTCTTTAAGGGGAGGATGGCTTTGATGTGAGCAATTTCTAAGACTAATTATACAAACAGGATAATAACAATGAAGAGTGTGAGCTGTCTGTCTGTTTACCCTCCCTCTGTTTACATCCGCGGCAGCTCCTTGAGCCATACACACACGCACGCACACACACACACACACACACACACACACACACACACACACACACACACACACACACACACACACACACACACACACACACACGCAGAGCTAATTCTCAGTTGTTTCTTTCTGCAAATCATAACAACAACAAACAACAATAAAAGCCTGACATCAAGGAGAGAAATCATTATGCGTAGTTAAAAAATCCTAAAAGGCATAATGTCTCTGTTCTGACTTCCTCCTTACTGGCTTCTTCCTGGATTTAGTTGATAAGGATGTTGGAGTTCTGCATAGCTGCAGGACAATGCTAGTATTATCATGCCAACACTGTCCCGTGGGTAATATATCTGGTTGTTTTTTTGTTGATACTGTATGTGCTCTGTGGTTGATACTCATATGCTCTGTGGTTCATCAGCTAAATTGGCTCTCATGTCATTATTTCCTCTCCAAGGTGTAGGTGGTTGGTTGATTGTACTGGGACTCAGGTCAGATCTGTTGGAAGTTCTTCTTTCCCTTTTAAAGGTCTCGATTGAAAGGTCTGAGATAATAAGCTCTTTTTCTCTCTGACGTTTGTTTGAATTCTTGTAAAGATTACAAAACCTCAGATGTACTTTGAAAAGTCAGGAAAACGGTAGTAAATATTTTATTTGAAACATTGCTTTTTTGTCCAACTGACTAGGAATGGATGGCATGTATCCACCCTTCATTTAGTGGCTAGCTATTCGATGTTTATTTCGCCGCATGCATTAGCAGCACATTTTGGAATCACAGCACTCTTCTGATCCAAATAATGAGCCTTTAATTATTGACAGCAGATTAATTTTTAACAAAGGTGCTGAGGTTTCACTTGGTTGGCCTTATATGGAGAAGTATTAGGGAAGACATGCAGTGTCCATGACGCAAATCCCCCCTCCCCTCCTCCCAGCTCTCCTCTCCGCTCTCCTCTCCGCTCTCCTCCCAGCTCTCCTCTCAGCTCTCCTCTCAGCTCTCCTCTCAGCACTCCTCTCAGCTGTCCCAGCTCTCATCTCAGCTCTCATCTCAGCTCTCCTCTCAGCTCTCGTCCCAGCTCTCCTCTCAGCTCTCCTCTCAGCTCTCCTCTCAGCTCTCCTCTCAGCTCTTCTCTCCTCTCAGCTCTCCTCTCAGCTCTCCTCTCAGCTCTCCTCGCAGCTCTCCTCCCAGCTCTCCTCTCAGCTCTCCTCTCAGCTCTCCTCTCAGCTCTCCTCGCAACTCTCCTCCCAGCTCTCCTCTCAGCTCTCGTCCCAGCTCTCCTCTCAGCTCTCATCCCAGCTTTCCTCTCAGCTCTCCTCTCAGCTCTCCTCTCAGTTCTCGTCCCAGCTCTCCTCTCAGCTCTCCTCTCAGCTCTCCTCTCAGCTCTCCTCTCCGCTCTCCTCTCCACTCTCCTCCCAGCTCTCCTCTCAGCTCTCATCCCATCTCTTCTCTCAGCTCTCCTCTCAGCTATCGTCCCAGCTCTCCTCTCAGCTCTCCTCTCAGCTCTCCTCTCAGCTCTCGTCCCAGCTCTCCTCTCAGCTCTCCTCTCCGCTCTCCTCTCCGCTCTCCTCTCAGCTCTCCTCCCATCTCTCCTCTCAGCTCTCCTCTCCTCTCAGCTCTCCTCTCAGCTCTTCTCTCCTCTCAGCTCTCCTCTCAGCTCTCCTCTCAACTTTCCTCTCAGCTCTCCTCTCAGCTCTCCTCGCAACTCTCCTCCCAGCTCTCCTCTCAGCTCTCGTCCCAGCTCTCCTCTCAGCTCTCGTCCCAGCTTTTCTCTCAGCTCTCCTCTCAGCTCTCCTCTCAGTTCTCGTCCCAGCTCTCCTCTCAGCTCTCCTCTCAGCTCTCCTCTCAGCTCTCCTCCCATCTCTCCTCTCAGCTCTCCTCTCAGCTCTCCTCTCCGCTCTCCTCTCAGCTCTCCTCTCCGCTCTCCTCTCCGCTCTCCTCCCAGCTCTCCTCCCAGCTCTCCTCTCCGCTCTCCTCTCCGCTCTCCTCTCAGCTCTCCTCTCAGCTCTCCTCTCAGCTCTCCTCTCAGCTCTCCTCCCATCTCTCCTCTCAGCTCTCCTCTCAGCTCTCCTCTCAGCTCCCCCAGAGTGCCCGTACCATGCCAGGGTAAAAATACAGATGCACAGGGGCATATTCGGTTGTCCACGCCAATTTTTACAAATTTTGTGTGAATGCCAATTCCATTAAAATCACACAATTCTGTCATCAAAGTTCACTTTTGAAATTGAAAACCGGTGTAGCCTCAACCAATGACACACCCAGTCCCAATATCAGCTACATTTGTGTGATTTGTCCAGTTCATGTACAGTGCCATATCCTATCGTACTTCACTTACAAAATGGAAAAATATGAAGTGATGTGGGATGAAACCAAGTGAAGTTGATGGGTCCCAGATGGGTCAGATACAGTTCTGTCTTTATTTTCTATACAGAACTACACGTCATTGGTATCATTGGCTGTTTGGAGTTGAGCAAACTGAGTTGTGACGGACTGCCTTTGCCAGGCATTGTAGGATCCCACTTGGAGGCCAGATGAAGATCAAACAGCCTAAAGAACTGCAGGAAAACTCTATACCCAGAGAAAGCTATACCCAGAGAGAGAGAGAGAGAGAGAGAGACTGCAGCCCCTAGTGGGTCTGCCACTCATATGTGTCTCTGTCTGCCTGCAGTCCTTTCCCCTCCCTGAAGACGAGTGGTCCTTAAGATCTCATCTGTTGTGAAATGCTAAAAGGCCCTTAAGATACCAGGATGACAGACCATGAGAAAAGCAGCATCAGAAGATAACAATGGTTTCTCTTCTTGTTTTCTGGTCTATAGAAGACATCTCCAGTCACGAGAGAGACCGGAGGGGGAATTAATGAAGTTTGAGAAGTTGCCGTTTGGAAAGCTTATACATACATGTGTTTAGTGTGTCCCCACTTGCTCCTCCTAAGACAAACAAGGACATCTGATGTCTATATGTGCAAACAATTTCCTAAAGTGACTCACACTCACATTGTACTGTAAGCCCCAGTTCAGGTCAATCTCCATTAGTATCGTCTTTTTAAAGGCCCATTGTTTGGATGGAGCTGTCTTGAGCCTAATGATGATAGCCGACCCGCCATGATGAGGACATTCCGCTGTAGCCTCCAGGGCAGCACTTCCATCCCGCTTTGGCTGCTCTCCGCCTTGCAAATGTCTTTAAAATGCCAGTGTTTTACAGTGGAGCTGTGTGTGTAAATCAGGGGCTGGACCATGCCTCCTCTCGGGGCCTGTCCTCACTGTTCCAACTGTTCCAGCTGGGTCCTTTGTAGTGGTACTGTATATCTTCCATTCTAGACCCTGCACTGGAAGTGACCCACACCAGCTGACATCTTAATTCAATCTTTAGGATCCTGTTAAAACCCTTTATTGGGTGGGAGAAATATGGGTTTGTTCTGAAGCCAGGAAGTTCACCAACCTCCCTTTGCTGCATTCCCTCTGCAGAGCCACACACACAACATATTGTATCCATTTTTAGGGGCTTTTGTTGTGTGT
Organism: Salmo trutta; assembly: GCF_901001165.1. Classification (NCBI taxonomy): domain Eukaryota; kingdom Metazoa; phylum Chordata; class Actinopteri; order Salmoniformes; family Salmonidae; genus Salmo; species Salmo trutta. The sequence goes on from NC_042968.1 coordinate 25,050,928, forward strand.
GTTTTGCCATAAACACTCATCATTACTATAGTTGTTTAGGCTCTGGGTCTAAACCCCCACCAGCTCTGCTCTGGGTAGGATGGTTAATGCATCCCAATCCTCCCAGGCCTCACAGCCCCTTGCAATGCCTCAGCTGAGAAATGCCATTACAGACCATAATGAAGAATGAAATCAGTTACACCATCACAGCCACACATGGCCAACATTTAATTTGCACAACTGAAGGTCAGCCTGAATGTTTTTCAGACGATGTTTGTGATCCTGGTGTACAGTATTTGGTTATAAATTAAATCTCTGGGATGATTCTGCATGAACAGTATGTAGTTATCAAAGAAAATTCTCCCCTTCCAAAAAGGAAAGGGCGTACAATGTTTCATAAACTTGTGTGTAATGTATGAACGATGTGTGTCTTTACCAACAAGCAGGGAATTGACAAAGGAAACTGATAAGTCATTCAGATTGAAATGAGGTGTGGTGAAAAGGCTGTTTTATTATCCGCTGCCATACTGTCACACAATGTACAATTAGTCCTCATACATCACAATGCTCCCGAGTAAGACAGAGCACAAGTGTTGCTCCAATTTGCGGATCATTTAGTCTTTTCACACGCGTTTCGCCTTTGAGAAAACAGCAGGAATCAAAGCTGGAGGAAGATGAAAACAGAGAGAGAGGGATAAAAGTCATGCAAATGACTTTTGTTATTGCGCTGTGATTTTTATTTGAATTGTAAGTGATCATTCTGCCTTTTAGTTACAGCTGTCAGCCCTCATTAATGTGCATTATAAATTGCATCAAAGTGCATAAGGCTGCGTGTGATTAATTTATACAGCAGCACTTCATATAGGAGGGAGATGTGCAGGTGTAGCAGGAAGCCTCCTAGCTGCTTAGAGAAGCCTAATGGTTTAGGTTGGGTGGCACTCAGGCTCCTTAACACTCCGTATGCTGTGTGTCAGAGCTCTGGCATGTGACAGTCACACAAGCCCTATCTCCATATCTCTCTCAAGACCTGGAGAGAATTATACGCTCATATGCATCCACTAACATGCTGACCAACGTAATCCACAAAATCATTTTTCCTTCCTCAATGAGAATCAGTCATGGCCTGATTAGAGTCATTGAGTGATTACCATTTTTAACCTCATGTCATTTCCAATCAACATCTGTAACCAAGGAAAAGTCGCTGTATTAATCTTGATTCTGGTCTGTTAGATTTCAGACCTGCCCACACTAAAAAATATATGTAGTTTACTATAGAATACTATAGTACTTACTAGATAATGATATAGTATTCTGTAGTAAACAGTAGTAAACTGTAGTATACTGTAGAATGCTATAATACACTTTGTAGTATCCCTCAATCCCTCAATCATAGTACTTACTATATAATTTTGTAGGTCTGCTATTTTTTACCCTGTCCTCATCCCCCCCATCTATTTACACTGTAGACCTAATGGCAGTTTTTAACAGTGGTTTAATTTCTTAATTTGTTGTGAAACAGGTAATAAAAAGTTGTGTTTTAATTGTCTCTGTACAGCACTAATGGCTGGGGTTTGTTTTTGTGTACAGGGGAGGAGGGCTTACACGTTACCCTATTTGGATGCTCATTATCAATCATTATACTCCTCTACTTCACTGATATTGTTAACCTGTACTGAAGCATGTCTGTATCTTACCTTACCATTCTGCTGTATGGACACAACCCTGAATCATGCACTTCAGCTGCTCTCAAATGTCTGCTCAATGTCTTGGTGATGAGTATGTTGGTGAAAGCTGATGTCTGCTGCCTCTCTTGATGCACAACAATGCAGGCATGTTTCAATATAGACACTAATGTATACTAATTAAAAGGAGCCAGCGAAGAGCCTCTTGAATTGTTATCAGTAGTTGCATTTTTCGACATGAACACTATCCTTCGTCAGACTAATGCTCTGGTCCTTTTCATTATATTTCAAAAATATATATATAAATACACATTTTTTAAATTTGGGATGATGGCTTATAGAACTTTATTTTCAATAGAACAGAGAATACTGAAAATATCAATGGTCACTCATTTTGCACTCCTAATGGCCTTGTGTACTCATAGGAGCGGATCAATATAATTCAACCATATTGTGTATATAAAGTATTAAGCTGTAGTTTGGGCATCTCAGCGTGATAGATGTGGAGGTCTCCCTGTGTTGTCCTCTGATGAAACCCTGTCTCTTCTATCGCTCCTATTCAGCAACACCAACCCATTTCCTCCTCTGAGGCCTCTCAGAAAGCAGGAGGGATTCAAACAAACATGTCAAAAACCCTTTCAACAAAGACCAGGGTTCACCATCTCGTGTCTGGGTTAGTTTGGGCCCTGTTCCAGCCTGTTTAAAACAGAGGGGCATTGTTGCTTCCCATTTATCTGAAACAGAATAAGCAGCAACCCCTTTCCCTCTACCTCCCAGTCCCTGCACACCCAGCCTATTCTTGTTACATTAAAGGAGAACCTGTGAATGTGCTCTCAGAAGCCTAAAGAGTGAGATGTTTTCGGCTAACATCAAGCCGCTAATGATTTTAATGAGAGCTCCTTCTAGATTCATATTTTTTTCATAGAGTACATCACACAGTAAAACAAAATCAATAAGTAACATTAATTAGAGGCCTTTTAGAGGCCTTCTGCTGCATTTTCTTCTCTTTTTCCCCTCTGCCTTGCCAGATGAGCGGCGCTGTGCTGTATTTAAACCAAATTATTTGACATTTAGATGCAAGAGGAGCTGAGGAAAACAGGACCAAACACAGGGACAGTTTTTGACAGGTCTTTGTCACACAGGAGAGAAGAAAGGGACTGGCTGTGAGATGCTACTTTGAAGCGCCGGAAATTTGTAATGAAAAATTTAAGCGACAAGAGAGAAGAGGAGGGAGGGGTTTAGGGGGGCAAGCGTAGCCATTCATTTGGCTCTGCATACATTAGGGGGTGTAATTCAAAGGTTTTGCTATGTGTTTTTGTAATTTTGGCTCTAATAAATATCTTAGAGAATTGCTTTGATATTCCAAGATTGTCTGTGTGGCGGGTAGGCATCCATGAAGAGAGAAGGGGGGATAATCAGCTGCCTCCTGGCACTAATGGGAAGGTCATTGCTCTCTAATTATCACAGGCAGCTAGGCCTCAGCCCTTCAAAGGGCCCCAGGAACACACCCGCACACAGACAATGCTTTTTCTCTGAGGGCGCGCACACACACATGCACCCACACACACTGATTCTACTTAGATGTATTTTATTTAACTTTTATTTTAACAGGGAGCCATAGAAAATGTTTAATTGCATTGCACTAGATACTGTTTCTCATCAACTATTGCCTTGCACATCATTGATGTCTGCTTGACTTGTTTAGCATTTTGTCATCACTCATATTTTGATTAAAGTTGTTTTAATTTGTCTCTTACTTCAATCCTTGCTTCAGAAAAAACATTTATTCATAGCATGTTTTTAAAATTATTAGTATACCTTTGAAATGCAAAATAAGTGTGAAGTTTTGCCTATCACAGCCATTAAACTATGTAAATGTTTGAAAGTCATGATTGGCCTCATGGTGAAATCCCTGAGCAGTTTCCTTCCTCTCCGGCAACTGAGTTAGGAAGGATGCCTGTATAGGTGCAGTGACTAGGTTTATTGATACACCATCAAAAGTGTAATTAACAGCTTCACCATGCTCAAAGGGAAATTCAATGTCTTTTTTATTTTTATCCGTCTACCAATAGGTGCACTTCTTCGCGAGGCAATGGAAAACCTCCCTGGTTTTGTGGTTGAATCTATGTTGGAAATTCACTGCTCAACTGAGGGACCTTAAAGATTTTTAAAATGTATTTCACCTTTATTTAACCAGGTAGGCTACTTGAGAACAAGTTCTCATTTACAACTGCGACCTGGCCAAGATAAAGCAAAGCAGTTCGACACATACAACAACACAGAGTTACACATGGAATAAACAAACATACAGTCAATAATACAGTAGAAAAAGTATATATACGGTGTGTGCAAATGAGGTAAGATAAGGGAGGTAAGGCAATAAATAGGTCATGGTGGCGAAATAATTACAATAAAGCAATTAAACACTGGAATGGTAGATGTGCAGAAGATGAATGTGCAAGTAGAGTTATTGGGGTGCAAAGGAGAAAGATAAATAAATAAATACAGTGTGGGGATGAGGTAGTTGGATGGGCTATTTACAGATGGGCTATGTACAGGTGCAGTGATCTGTGAGCTGCTCTGACAGCTGGTGCTTAAAGTTAGTGAGGGAGATGTGAGTCTCCAGCTTCAGTGATTTTTGCAGTTCGTTCCAGTCATTGGCAGCAGAGAACTGGAAGGAAAGGCGTCCAAAAGGAATTGGCTTAGGGGGTGACCAGTGAAATATACCTGCTGGAGCGCGTGCTACCGGTGGGTGCTGCTATGGTGACCAGTGAGCAGAGATAAGGCGGGGCTTTACCTAGCAGAGACTTGTAGATGACCTGGAGCCAGTGGGTTTGGCAACGAGTATGAAGCGAGGGCCAGCCAACGAGAGCGTACAGGTCGCAGTGGTGCGTAGTATATGGGGCTTTGGTGACAAAACAGATGGCACTGTGATAGACTGCATCCAATTTGTTGAGTAGAGTGTTGGAGGCTATTTTGTAAATGACATCGCCGAAATCGAGGATCGGTAGAATGCTCAGTTTTACGAGGGTATGTTCGGCAGCATGAGTGAAGGATGCTTTGTTGCAAAATAGGAAGCCGATTCTAGATTTAATTTTGGATTGGAAATGCTTAATATGAGTCTGGAAGGAGAGTTTACAGTCTAACCAGACACCTAGGTATTTGTAGCTGTCCAAATATTCTAAGTCAGAACCGTCCAGAGTAGTGATACTGGACGGGCGGGCAGGTGAGGACAGCAATCGGTTGAAGAGCATGCATTTAGTTTTACTTGCATTTAAGAGCAGTTGGAGGGCAAGGAAGGAGAGTTGTATTGCATTGAAGCTCGTCTGGAGGTTAGTTAACACAGTGTCCAAAGAAGGGCCAGAGGTATACAGAAGGGTGTCGTCTGCGTAGAGGTGGATCAAAGAATCACCAGCCGCAAGAGCTGCATCATTGATGTATACAGAGAAGAGAGTCGGCCCGAGAATTAAACCCTGTGGCATCCCCATAGAGACTGCCAGAGGTCCAGACAACAGGCCCTCTGATTTTAAGCACTGGACTCTATCAGAGAAGTAGTTGGTGAACCAGGCGAGGCAGTCATTTGAGAAACCAAGGCTGTTGAGTCTGCCGATAAGAATGTGGTGATTGACAGAGTCGAAAGCTTTGGCCAGGTCGATGAATACGGCTGCACAGTACTGTCTCTTATCGATGGCGGTTATGATATTGTTTTTATCACTGCACCCATGACCAGCTCTGAAACCAGATTGCATTGCGGAGAAGATTCGAAATGGTCGGTAATCTGTTTGTTAACTTGGCAACGATAGACAGCTGCCTCTGATTGGAAACCATACCCGGCCAAAACATAGAAAACAAAACATAGAATGCCCACCCACCTATCACACCCTGACCTAACTAAACAGAGAAAACACATCTCTCCTAGGTCAGAGCGTGACAGTATGTCTGTGTTATTCTGTGTGTGTGTGTGTGTGTGTGTGTGTGTGTGTGTGTGTGTGTGTGTGTGTGTGTGTGTGTGTGTGTGTGTGTGTGTGTGTGTGTGTGTGTGTGTGTGTGTGTTTTAATGGGAGAGAACTGACATGGGTTGGTTTATGTGATCTGAGCTATCATCACCAGTGTATCAGGATCACTGAGACTGGCTTATTGTCCACATCCATTAACCTGATCCAACCAAGGCTTATTATCCACATCCATTAACCTGATCCAACCAAGGCTTATTATCCACATCCATTAACCTGATCCAACCAAGGCTTATTAGCTTATTATCCACATCCATTGACCTGATCCAACCAAGGCGCATTATCCACATCCATTAACCTGATCCAACCAAGGCTTATTATCCACATCCATTAACCTGATCCAACCAAGGCGCATTATCCACATCCATTAACCTGATCCAACCAAGGCTTATTATCCACATCCATTAACCTGATCCAACCAAGGCGTATTATCCACATCCATTAACCTGATCCAACCAAGGCGTATTATCCACATCCATTAACCTGATCCAACCAAGGCTTATTGTCCACATCCATTAACCTGATCCAACCAAGGCTTATTGTCCACATCCATTAACCTGATCCAACCAAGGCGTATTATCCACATCCATTAACCTGATCCAACCAAGGCTTATTATCCACATCCATTAACCTGATCCAACCAAGGCGTATTATCCACATCCATTAACCTGATCCAACCAAGGCTTATTATCCACATCCATTAACCTGATCCAACCAAGGCGTATTATCCACATCCATTAACCTGATCCAACCAAGGCTTATTATCCACATCCATTAACCTGATCCAACCAAGGCTTATTATCCACATCCATTAACCTGATCCAACCAAGGCTTATTATCCACATCCATTAACCTGATCCAACCAAGGCTTATTGTCCACATCCAATAACCAAGGCTTATTACTTTGTCATGCACAAAGTAGATGTCCTAACCGACTTGCCAAAACTATAGTTTATGAACAAGATATTTGTGGAGTGGTTGAAAAACGAGTTTTAATGACTTCAACCCAAGTGTATGTAAACTTCCCACTTCAACTGTAGTATTACATTTACATTTAAGTCATTTAGCAGACGCTCTTATCCAGAGCGACTTACAAATTGGTGCATTCACCTTACGATATCCAGTGGAACAACCACTTTACAATAGTGCATCTAAATCTTTTGGGGGGGGGGGTTAGAAGGATTACTTTATCCTATCCCAGGTATTCCTTAAAGAGGTGGGGTTTCAGGTGTCTCCGGAAGGTGGTGATTGACTCCGCTGTCCTGGCGTCGTGAGGGAGCTTGTTCCACCATTGGGGTGCCAGAGCAGCGAACAGTTTTGACTGGGCTGAGCGGGAACTGTGCTTCCTCAGAGGTAGGGAGGCGAGCAGGCCAGAGGTGGATGAACGCAGTGCCCTTGTTTGGGTGTAGGGCCTGATCAGAGCCTGAAGGTACGGAGGTGCCGTTCCCCTCACAGCTCCGTAGGCAAGCACCATGGACTTGTAGCGGATGCGAGCTTCAACTGGAAGCCAGTGGAGAGAGCGGAGGAGCGGGGTGACGTGAGAGAACTTGGGAAGGTTGAACACCAGACGGGCTGCGGCGTTCTGGATGAGTTGTAGGGGTTTAATGGCACAGGCAGGGAGCCCAGCCAACAGTGAGTTGCAGTAATCCAGATGGGAGATGACAAGTGCCTGGACTAGGACCTGCGCCGCTTCCTGTGTGAGGCAGGGTCGTACTCTGCGAATGTTGTAGAGCATGAACCTACAGGATCGGGTCACCGCCTTGATGTTAGTGGAGAACGACAGGGTGTTGTCCAGGGTCACGCCAAGGTTCTTAGCACTCTGGGAGGAGGACACAAGGTAGTTGTCAACCGTGATGGTGAGATCATGGAATGGGCAGTCCTTCCCCGGGAGGAGGAGCAGCTCCGTCTTGCCGAGGTTCAGCTTGAGGTGGTGAGCCGTCATCCACACTGATATGTCTGCCAGACATGCAGAGATGCGATTCGCCACCTGGTTATCAGAAGGGGGAAAGGAGAAGATTAATTGTGTGTCGTCTGCGTAGCAATGATAGGAGAGACCATGTGAGGATATGACCGAGCCAAGTGACTTGGTGTAGAGTGAGAATAGGAGAGGGCCTAGAACAGAGCCCTGGGGGACACCAGTGGTGAGAGCACGTGGTGCGGAGACAGATTCTCGCCACGCCACCTGGTAGGAGCGACCTGTCAGGTAGGATGCAATCCAAGCGTGGGCCGCGCCGGAGATGCCCAGCTCGGAGAGGGTGGAGAGGAGGATCTGATGGTTCACGGTATCAAAGGCAGCAGATAGGTCTAGAAGGATGAGAGCAGAGGAGAGAGAGTTAGCTTTAGCAGTGCGGAGAGCCTCCGTGACACAGAGAAGAGCAGTCTCAGTTGAATGCCCAGTCTTGAAACCTGACTGATTAGGATCAAGAAGGTTATTCTGAGAGAGATAGCAGGAGAGCTGGCCAAGGACGGCACGTTCAAGAGTTTTGGAGAGAAAAGAAAGAAGGGATACTGGTCTGTAGTTGTTGATATCGGAGGGATCGAGTGTAGGTTTTTTCAGAAGGGGTGCAACTCTCGCTCTCTTGAAGACGGAAGGGACGTAGCCAGCGGTCAAGGATGAGTTGATGAGCGAGGTGAGGTAGGGGAGAAGGTCTCTGGAAATGGTCTGGAGAAGAGAGGAGGGGATAGGGTCAAGTGGGCAGGTTGTTGGGCAGCCGGCCGTCACGAGACGCGAGATTTCATCTGGAGAGAGAGGGGAGAAAGAGGTCAAAGCACAGGGTAGGGCAGTGTGAGCAGGACCAGCGGTGTCGTTTGGCTTAGCAAACGAGGATCGGATGTCATCAGCCTTCTTTTCAAAATGGTTGACGAAGTCATCCGCAGAGAGAGAGGAGGGGGGGGAGGGGGAGGAGGATTCAGGAGGGAGGAGAAGGTAGCAAAGAGCTTCCTAGGGTTAGAGGCAGATGCTTGGAATTTAGAGTGGTAGAAAGTGGCTTTAGCAGCAGAGACAGAAGAGGAAAATGTAGAGAGGAGGGCGTGAAAGGATGCCAGGTCCGCAGGGAGGCGAGTTTTCCTCCATTTCCGCTCGGCTGCCCGGAGCCCTGTTCTGTGAGCTCGCAGTGAGTCGTCGAGCCACGGCGCAGGAGTGGAGGACCGAGCCGGCCTGGAGGATAGGGGACAGAGAAAATCGAAGGATGCAGAAAGGGAGGAGAGGAGGGTTGAGGAGGCAGAATCAGGAGATAGGTTGGAGAAGGTTTGAGCAGAGGGAAGAGATGATAGGATGGAAGAGGAGAGAGTAGCGGGAGAGAGAGAGCGAAGGTTGGGACGGCGCAATACCATCCGAGTAGGGGCAGAGTGAGAAGTGTTGGATGAGAGCGAGAGGGAAAAGGATACAAGGTAGTGGTCGGAGACTTGGAGGGGAGTTGCAATGAGATTAGTGGAAGAACAGCATCTAGTAAAGATGAGGTCAAGCGTATTGCCTGCCTTGTGAGTAGGGGGGGAAGGTGAGAGGGTGAGGTCAAAGGAGGAGAGGAGTGGAAGGAAGGAGGCAGAGAGGAATGAGTCAAAGGTAGACGTGGGGAGGTTAAAGTCACCCAGAACTATGAGAGGTGAGCCATCCTCAGGGAAGGAACTTATCAAGGCATCAAGCTCATTGATGAACTCTCCAAGGGAACCTGGAGGGCAATAAATGATAAGGATGTTAAGCTTGAAAGGGCTGGTAACTGTGACAGCATGGAATTCAAATGAGGAGATAGACAGATGGGTCAGGGGAGAAAGAGAGAATGTCCACTTGGAAGAGATGAGGATTCCAGTGCCACCACCCCGCTGGCTCGATGCTCTAGGGGTATGCGAGAACACGTAGGCAGACGAGGAGAGAGCAGTAGGAGTAGCAGTGTTATCTGTGGTAATCCATGTTTCCGTCAGCGCCAGGAAGTCTAGGGACTGGAGGGTAGCATAGGCTGAGATGAACTCAGCCTTGTTGGCCGCAGACCGGCAGTTCCAGAGGCTGCCGGAGACCTGGAACTCCACGTGGGTCGTGCGCGCTGGGACCACCAGGTTAGAGTGTCAGCGGCCACGCGGTGTGAAGCGTTTGTATGGCCTGTGCAGAGGGGAGAGAACAGGGATAGACAGACACATAGTTGACAAGCTACAGAAGAGGCTACGCTAATGCAAAGGAGATTGGAATGACAAGTGGACTACACGTCTCGAATGTTCAGAAAGTTAAGCTTACGTTGCGAAAATCTTATTGACTAAAATGACGAAAATGCTAGTTGTAATGTAATAGTTTCTACAGTGCTGCTAGTCGGTAGAGGTTGGCTATTATACAAAAGCAACTTTGTAGCTAGCTAACATAACATAACACTAATCAAGACGTTCCTTTGTAATGTATTTAGTTTCTACAATGCTACAATGCTGCTCGTCGGTAATAGTTGGCTGAGTATGGAACAATGGCGTCGCGGGGGACGGAAATAGCTGGCTAGCTAACCTAGCTAGCCTCGATAATTACTAAACTACACAATTATCAAGCTATGACAAAGACAGCTATGTAGCTAGCTAGCTAACACTGCACTAGTCAAATCGTTCCGTTGTAATGTAATAGTTTCTACAGTGCTGCTAGTCGGTAGAGGTTGGCTATTATACAAGAGCAACTTTGTAGCTAGCTAACATAACATAACACTAATCAAGACGTTCCTTTGTAACGTATTTAGTTTCTACAATGCTGCTCGTCGGTAATAGTTGGCTGGGTATGGAACAATGGCGTCGCGGGGGACGGAAATAGCTGGCTAGCTAACCTAGCTATTACTAAACTACACAATTATCAAGCTATGACAAAGACAGCTATGTAGCTAGCTAGCTAACACTGCACTAGTCAAATCGTTCCGTTGTAATGTATTAGTATCTACAGCGCTGCTAGTCGGTAACGGTTGGCTAGCTAGCGGTGTTGACTAGCTAGCAGCTAGCAGCCAGCAGTGTTGACTACGTTAGGAGGACGGAAAAAAATATATAGCTGGCCTCGATAATTACTCTAATTACTCTAAACTACACAATTATCTTTGATAGCTAAGAAAAAATTGTTCAGATCAAACAAACCAAACCGTTGTAATGTAAAGAAGTGTAATATTACCTGTGGAGCGAAGCGAAGTGCGACTGCTCGCTCCGGACCGGAAGTACATCGTTTTAGTATGTTCTACGGATTAAACTGCAGTAATTTATGTTTGAGATTATGTGAACATGACTGGGCATTCAAACATATCTGTATCCATTCATCATCAATAGCGTCTCCCAGGTCTTCCTCACATTTTTGTTTTACATGTTTGTGTCATCGAGAAAATCCTCTATCAACCCTTGATACAGTTTGGAAATCAACTTTAGACGTTTGTCTTAAAATAGTTTAAATCTTTGAAGCTTCTGGATTGTCCAGTGTTTGCTACCCAGACAGAATAAAGTGTTGCATCTGCAAAAGTTCACCTCAGTGCCATCACAGACTGATCTTCCCTGGTTGCCTGACCCTGCTGAGACCCCTGTCACCACCTGATCCTTCTCAGATGGGGCATTACAAAGAATTACATTCATACATTATATTATCCAGGAATAGAATCAATGCTTCAATAATTGAAATTACCATTATTCCCAGCTCCCAGACTGTAGCCTACCCATCAACTCCAGGTTGGAACTTTGTATCCATTCAGTGGTTGTTATAATATAATGCAAAATTCAATCCATAGACTGGCCTTCTCTGGCTGTCTGACCCTGCTGGGACACCTGTCACCATCTGATCCTGCTAAGGCATGATGAGCATAGTGTTGTGTACTGACTGTGCACCATGACAGTGAAGCCTGTAGAGCTGTTTATACCATGTCAGTGTGACTAGCAGGGAATTAGCTGGGGAAACTGACAGGTCAATAACGTTACATTGCTATACTGACTAATAAAAACTCACATTGTGCTGTCAAAAAAATGTCAGAATATCGGTCTTCAATCGTTTGGTTTCATCGTTTGATTCAGGTCTAGTGATTGTGGCAAAAATAATAACTAAAGTTAGTGAGAACTAGCCAAGTTAATTTACTTCTGTTGAAACGGGACAAAACAAAGGCTACAAAACATTTCCATACACACAAGAGCTGTTAGATACTGCTACCTGACAGATAGCTAGAGGCTAGAGCTGAACTGGCTGTGTTAGCAGCTAGTTAAATAGTGAATTCACTTCAGACAGAACTTCAGTCAAGAGGGGATGAAACATGTAATGCATTAGCTAATGTTACATGTCAGTTAACCTACTAACTCATCACTGGGAATAAATACACATTTTTCTGGTAAGTAAAACAGCAGTTACCTTGCCAGCGACATCAGTCAAATAAAGAGTAGCCAGTTTCTGTTCTGCTTCCTTTCACAACTCGGAGAAAAAGCACAACACACAGACATCAGCTGCCTCTGTTCGCATGCTATGTGGTGTCCACACGGTCCTAAATCCAGCCAGCTGAAACCGCAAAACAGACTACCCAACCGCTCTGAGGCGTCCGCATGGTCCTAAAGCACATCAACTCCGCTTTCTTATCACAGTGCAATGATAAAACTGGGGGGGACAACAATGCAATTTGAGAATGAATGTGTGTGTGTGTGTGTGTGTGTGTGTGTGTGGGGGGGGTGGTCATGTCCCCCCGTCCCCAGTGAAAGTTGCATCCCTGTTAGTACCCCCTCTACTTTACCACTGAACTTATTTCGGCTTGCATAACAAATGGGTTGAATACTTATTGACTCAAGGTATTTCAGCTTTTTACTGTTAATTAAATTGTAAAACATTTTGAAAAACATAATTCCACTTTGACATTATGGGGCATTGTGTGTAAGCCAGTGACCAACAATCTCAATTCAATCAATTTTAAATTCAGGCTGTAACACAGCAAAATGTGGAAAAAGTCAAGGGCACTGTATGTACATTTATACAAATGTCATGAATCATTGTGTACCTTGTAAATGTTTAATCAATGTGGAATTTTTCGAATTATCAAGAAATACAATTATTATAGTGTGTAACGGTGTCATTAGCAGAGGGGTAAAATGATCATGTGCAGGAATATGATTTTGTACATGTTGTATGCTCTTGGATCTGGTAATGATCTCTGTCATTGTGTCCTAGCCTCTATTCTCCATGTAGAAAGCTGAAGGCCTGCAGAGCTATTGCTGCTGCTAGAGCCGCCTGTAATAACAGTTCACCCATGGTAATGTCACATACTGTCTGTGTGTTTACAAGCCCAAGCCCTGCTCTTTGACAGCTTGGTGGTTAGATAGTGTGTGTGCTGTAGATGTTGCAGGCCCTGAAAATAAACCCCTCACTGTTTCCCATTTCTTTATTCTGCATTGATTCAAAGCTCAAAGCTTATTCTTAGTAAATAAGCTAAGCTTGATGAGTCCCAGAGAGATGTTCCATAGAGTCTGCTTTGCTGTTTTAGGATACTTAAAGAAAGTTCTGTAATGTCCAAACTAATCGCTTTGCTTTAATTCTGCTGATCCTCACCCTTTGAGATCCTTAACTGATAATTTTTCACTTTCAGTGTCAACAGCAGCATCCTATTGGAGCATACTACCTCTCTAGTTCCTTTCTGTTTTCATGTCAACCAATGGGGGGAAAGCGTGAGATAAGACATGCTCAATCTATTCATGTTGCGTTTATTTCAAAATAATTAGAATGTTGGAGAGTAGTCTCAGGCCTTTGTGTAACGATGCAGAGAAACAAATTATCATTTATTTATAAGGAGAAACAGGATTGAGAAATTGTATGCATGTTTCATTATTAATGACATTTTTCGACAGTCTTAATTTATACAATCCTGTGATATTTTAACTTGACTAAGAAGAAGGAGAAGGAAAATGTTTGCGTTGCTATTTTGGCTGATTTGTCAGAAAGATGGAAGCTGTGGAGCCTCCCACACAACGCCAGAACACACAATGAATAAAGCAGGAAATTAGTAGCATATGGATGGGCTCTCAGCTCTCATGCTCCCAATGGCTCCCCAGTAAATTATTGTCTCTGAATTAATCTAATTAAGAATTGTACAGTACTGTTTGCCAGTGAAATGCAATCATTCGGGCAGCAGGGCATTTCTCAATGACTGTAGAAATGGTACAACATAGAGTAGAGTATTACTGTATTCTCTGTGAGATGTCTAGGAATAGACAGGTTTAGAAAGAGTGAAAAATGTCACTAGACAGGCTCCCATCAGCATTGTGTAATTGTTTCACAGTGTTTCGAGAGCAAAGAGTGGATTGTGCCTGTAGCGATGCTGCTGTGCCCATGTTTACAAGTCACAACCGAGTTATAACACAATATTGGACACAGATGGGAACTATCCAAGATGTCCTCGGTTGCTCAAGAGAATATGGACAATTTTCTGACCACTTCAAAACAGAGGCCTACACTCTACCAGAGCTGCTCACGGCCCAGAAGTACTTTACACTATCCAGAAGTACAATCACAATGCAAGACATCTCCATCAATTTCCCACTCTATTTCAGTCTAGTTAAAGCAGTCCTTGTGGAGGGGAGTAAGGAAAGAAAGAGGCAAAAGCTGCTTCCGCCTCACTTCCCTTACAGTCTTATCAATCGACCGTCACCCCGGCCCAGCCTGTGTGTGCTTGCGACCTCTAATGGACCTCCTCTTACATCAGCCCAGGCTGAGGCACCATCACAGCCCCTTCTCTCCAACATGGCAGCCATTAGCCACCATGATGGGGGGAAGAGGAGTCAGGCATGCTGCACGGCAGTCCCCTGGCTTCCTGTGACTGGAGTGTCGCACGGCGTGGCCCTCTCCCCGGGGCCAGGCCTGGATCTATGCACTCCGACAAGCCACCTCTTTCTCTTCCCTCCCGGTGTCCCGACGAGCCTATTATCATGAGGTCCTGTGAATATTGTGCATTCTGGGAAGTGGCACATAAAAGAATGATCAGGCAAAGCTTTCAGACAGAAGTCGTCTGTGAAGACTGGCTCTTTGTTGAACAAAATGGAAATGTAGCGGCAAGGGTGCACCTATTGAAAGCCCTTGTGGAGACACTAGCGCTCGCACATGGCATTATGTGCCTCATTATTTATATGGGGCTGTCAGCTAATATTGCATGGGGCTCTCACCAGAGCACTTTCTGCCATCCTTGAAAGTCAGAGCAAGAGGAACCTTTAGTTCCTCAGACGACAGGGGCCTTCTCACAAGGGAGAGCTCTGAAGAATTCATTCTTTACTCCTATTGACATAATGCATCCGTGCCATGTGGCATAAGCATTCTTTTAATCTCACTCCACTGACTTACTCTTCCTTTGCTTTGCTTGAACTCCTGGCACGAACCACATCTCTTTTTTTATGGAACATTGAGAAAATAATACCATCTGTTGTTACGTCAGTAGTACTTGGGGTTTTCAATACCTGTAATCTCACCTCAGTTCACATCACTAGAGTTATGAATAGACCAAAACCACTCCGAAGTATCCATAGTAGAGGAATGTATATTATCTAAGTAGTGCTGCTGAAGGGGTTAACAGTTATCTTCTACATCCTGGTGCCTCATTTCTATTGCAAATAGCTGCAGGAGGGGGAGCTTGCCTGGGCATGAAAGGGTTATTAAGGGCATTGTTCACTCATCTGGAGATAGGGACATTTTTTATGCAAGAGCGACCCCTGATTAGAGGGTGAGTTTTAATGGCAACTAATTAGCCAACCTCTTTAGCCCTGGCATAATGATCAAACGAGCTGTCATCAGGTACCTGATACAATGATCCGCTCACTCTTGATACGATATTTCATTCCTCTGCAATTACTCTGCCCCCACTGCACCACGTGTGTTTATTGCCTGGAGCACACATGTCAAATTAAAGAGCAGCTTATGCACCTGATATTTAATTATTGCCTGCTGCACCGCTGTGCACAATGGGGAAATGTCAAAGCCAGCAATCTACAGTACTTCAAGCAGCAGAGCAGTGCGCTGCGATCACCGAGCACTCACGCTCGGCTCACACTCTCACACATTGAATTTAAATATTGAATATGAATGTGAACTTTCTCCTGCTTGTCCTTGTTCATTTGGCTTCATGCTAATCTTTGTCACTCACTGTGGAACAGCTTTGACATGGTAGGAATGAACTGTAATTTGGCTGTAACTGAGGATAAGTGCCTATGTTTCAGTGATAAAATAGCACAAAAGAAAAATATGAATCAGTCAAAATATATAGTATAATCTCCCTGTATATTGAATTTCCTTTTACCTTTAATAGCAATTACATTACATCAATTTGCCTGGCTTTTATTATCCATATGAAAATTCACTTTTTTCCTCATGTCAGGGAAATGACTGTAAATACTGTGATTTAACTCCCCCTTAATGATCAAAATGATCAATTTCCACTTGATACATTTGTGATAAACTCAAATATCCCTAAACACTTAATGAATCTATAGGAATAGAATCCTGATCATCCTGGTCATGAATATGAATGTGTATTACATAGTATGAGGGCATGCTGAGTATATAAGTAGCCCATCTGTTTTTAATGATGATAATGGTGGCAGGATCCTTCTATAATGAGGCCTGTAATTCAGAAGATAATGAATTTATTTTACAAACCATGAAAGTTTTGTTCTTCTTCAACTAGCATTTGAGATCATTCCCTTCCAAGCCCTGTGACGTTTCCTCTGATGTTCGCATTATGATTTACAGCTGTGTAAAATCTAATTCTGATTATCATTCTGCCTATAACAGTGTTTATCCTGTCCCTTTTTAAAGACCTTAAATAGCTCTTTTTAAATGTACTTATTCTTCCCGTTTATTTAAACATTATGCTGTGGTCAAAGTGTTAAATTCTTGCCGTTTCCTCTTCCCGAGGACCCAGGCGCTGTTCCACTGATGTTAGAATGTGTTGGTCACCTAATTATACACATCTTGAAAACAGATTGTCATTTTGGAACAGATTCTAGATTTCTTTCATTTCCTCATTTTTATTTTCTCCTTGGAGAATCCTATTTTATTCTGCAGTTCCTAACTGACTCAGTATTGCACTTAAAATATCAAAAGTGTTGTAAACACGATAATTAGCAGATATTTTCGACCTCTGTCCAACTGACTAAGCTAATTGTTCTCTCGTTTCATTGCTTTCACTTTATCCACCATTTCAGCACTGTGTGTATGTCTCTGTGTCATATATAGTATTACACAGGATTGTTCTCCTATCAAAGTTGTGATCCTCTGGTATAGCTGACACACTTTACCTAGATATCCTTACGTCTATATATTTATGTATTAAATAAAGCTATCCCTATAATTCTATTGTGTCACACTTTCACATGAGCAATGTAATTGGATCACTTGACTGCTTTATGGAGTCTAATGCTTTATGAATTTAATGGATTAATATATGAATTGCTACAGGCCTGATAAATTAGTGAGTTGACATTGCTGCCACAATTGACTTAAAAGCCCCCTCATGTGTTTATGTCATGGCCGATTATTATTTGATGCAGAAATTGAAATAACGTCTGGTCAAGCTCCTATAACTTACAAAGTTGATCACGTATGTGTTCTATTCTCTGTAGCAGGAGGAGGACAGCAGAGTGGCAGGGACAGGAAGGCCCCTCTTCCTGTGACGAGGTGAAACACATCAAACATGCATAACACTTCCGACCAGAACATGGAAAGCATAGAACCATTCTGGAACAGATAGCAGGGCTCTGTGACAGTTGGCATTCTGCTGTGATGATGGTCTGGTTTATTGTAGGAGTGAGAGGCTGTATGACAGGCCAGGACAGCCCTGCTGCTCCCTCCCAGTCCCTTCCTGGAAGAAACATCATTTAACACAGAGACACACGGCACACAGAGTCTCTGGCAGCATCTCAAATGGCATCCTATTCTCTATATAGTGCTCTACTTTTGACCAGAGCCCTATGGACCCTGATTAAAAGTACTGCATTAACTAGGGAATAGGGTACCATTTAAGATGCAGGCTCTGTCTGTCTGAGACCCCAGTGGGCTGCTATCCTCTCCTCTCCTCTCACAACTGAGCCGGGTTAACACCTGCTCCAGACTGTCATCTCAGACAAATGATGATGAATGGAAGAAGTTTAAAGAAATAATTGATTGTTTGTGTCAGGGAATTCCCTGTAGATTTTCCAAACGCCTCATCGTTTATTGTGTGCATGAAATGTGTGTGTATGTGTGTGTTTCTGTGTGGGTTTACTTCTTTCAAAGGTAATGAGAGAACATGCTGTCTGGTCCTGAGGAGCAGTGTGTGTGTGTGTGTGTGTGTGTGTGTGTGTGTGTGTGTGTGTGTGTGTGTGTGTGTGTGTGTGTGTGTGTGTGTGTGTGTGTGTGTGTGTGTGTGTGTGTGTGTGCGCGTGTGTATGTGTAGTCTAACGGGGTGTCTTCAGTACAGTGTGTAAAGATGCTGACAGCCGGCCTCTAGTGGGGGCTTTGTCTAGGCTGAGGCATACATGGCCTAGGGACAACTCTCTAAGTCCTATGTTATCCCTCTAAGTCCTCCACACATTTTAAACAGGCCCCAGAAAAAAGCAGGATAAAGACCAACTCTGTTGATAATAACAAAACCATTGATTCTGTCAGTGAATAAAATGTCTTAACTATTTTTTGTTGTTTTAGTCAAATTAATTCCGATTGACTTTTGCGTGCACTGAGAGAACTAACTAACAAGCGATCGGAGTGTAATGGAATTACAGTGCTCTTACTTTGTGCAATCCTCTTAAAGTCTGTTTTTCTGTAATTACTATTTTACAAACATGCTGTCTGTGTAAATAAAACCTTTAACAGGGTAGGCAGAGAGTCAGTGCTTTGGTTAGCCCTGAATCCTCTGTAGGAGAGCCGTGTTGAAGAGAGCACCTGTTCAGTAGATGCAGAGATGGAATGTAGCCTGTGGAAGTTGCTTCAGTGTGCCCCAGATGCCAATATAACACAGATGTCACGGTGCTGGTCCAAAACCACAATCACAACATATGGTAATTGCTGCAGAATTATTTTCTGGCCAGCTTCTAACCAGGGGCTGATAAAATAGAGAAGTCAGCTACCGATGCTTCCTGGAATGAATTACTGCCAAATCTAACTACACAAAACGTAGGTCCCATGAAGGAAGGGCCACCAGGTACAGCCATTAGCGTTGGTGATAGCCATAGCAATCTGAATGGCTAAGGGTGAATGATTCCACAGATGTGCTCTCCAACATGTTAGTCTCTTCACAAAGAGGATTGCTTGCAATCCTCCCAGTGCATGCCCTGGTGGACATCCTCCTGGATCTACAGTATATGTGGTGTGAATTTTAATACACACTGAATGGTGATTGATATCCACATGACAGGTGGCCTACTGTATGGGGTTAGGGGGCATGGAGAAAGAGTTCGTTGATACATTTCAGAACTATAAAAGTTTCTAGCATTGTAAAAAGTAATGTTAGGGCAAAAAGGTGTGCTGATACAGGTCAGATCCCCATGAAACTGATACAGGTCAGGTCCCCATGAAACTGATACAGGTCAGGTCCCCATGAAACTGATACAGGTCAGGTCCCTGTGAAACTGATTCAGGTCAGGTCCCTGTGAAACTGGTACAGGTCAGGTCCCCATGAAACTGATTCAGGTCAGGTCCCTGTGAAACTGGTACAGGTCAGGTCCCCATGAAACTGGTACAGGTCAGGTCCCCATGAAACTGATTCAGGTCAGGTCCCTGTGAAACTGGTACAGGTCAGGTCCCCATGAAACTGATACAGGTCAGGTCCCCATGAAACTGGTACAGGTCAGGTCCCCATGAAACTGATTCAGGTCAGGTCCCTGTGAAACTGGTACAGGTCAGGTCCCCATGAAACTGATACAGGTCAGGTCCCCATGAAACTGATACAGGTCAGGTCCCTGTGAAACTGATACAGGTCAGGTCCCCATGAAACTGATTCAGGTCAGATCCCCGTGAAACTGATATAGGTCAGGTCCCCGTGAAACTGATACAGGTCAGGTCCCTGTGAAACCGGTACAGGTCAGGTGCCTGTGAAACTGATACAGGTCAGGTCCCCATGAAACTGGCACAGGTCAGGTCCCTGTGAAACTGATACAGGTCAGGTCCCTGTGAAACTGATACAGGTCAGGTCCCCATGAAACTGATACAGGTCAGGTCCCCATGAAACTGATACAGGTCAGGTCCCTGTGAAACTGGTACAGGTCAGGTCCCCATGAAACTGATACAGGTCAGGTCCCCATGAAACTGATACAGGTCAGGTCCCTGTGAAACTGATACAGGTCAGGTCCCCGTGAAACTGATACAGGTCAGGTCCCCATGAAACTGATACAGGTCAGGTCCCCATGAAACTGATACAGGTCAGGTCCCTGTGAAACTGATACAGGTCAGGTCCCCATGAAACTGATACAGGTCAGGTCCCTGTGAAACCGGTACAGGTCAGGTCCCTGTGAAACCGGTACAGGTCAGGTCCCCATGAAACTGATACAGGTCAGGTCCCCGTGAAACTGATACAGGTCAGGTCCCTGTGAAACCGGTACAGGTCAGGTCCCTGTGAAACTGATACAGGTCAGGTCCCCATGAAACTGGCACAGGTCAGGTCCCTGTGAAACTGATACAGGTCAGGTCCCTGTGAAACTGATACAGGTCAGGTCCCCATGAAACTGATACAGGTCAGGTCCCTGTGAAACCGGTACAGGTCAGGTCCCTGTGAAACTGATACAGGTCAGGTCCCCATGAAACTGGCACAGGTCAGGTCCCTGTGAAACCGATACAGGTCAGGTCCCCATGAAACTGATACAGGTCAGGTCCCTGTGAAACTGATACAGGTCAGATCTCCATGAAACTGTTACAGGTCAGATCTCCATGAAACTGGGAAGGCGATCATGACTCAAACATGGCCTTGTCTTTGTCAGGAGAATTAAACTGCTATTTTCTGTTGTAATTTCCTGCACTTTGAAAAAACTCAACATTGAAAGTCTTTTAAACCTGTTGCCAACTGTGATTTATAAGTGAAATAAAGAACCACAGAAGGTGGTGTTGTACATCAGATTATCTTTTCTACATATATTGATGGAGGAAATGTGTGTTGTCATTGAAGCAGTATATTCTCCTTTAAGCAACTAAAGAAAATGTGGCCTTGCCTGTACGGTTTATCCTCCTCTGACAGCGCAAATAAGGCCTTGGTTCCCCCAAAAAGCTTCCCATTCAAATTCACTCACTTCCCATTGATGTTGTTGTTGATGCACATTTAAAGCATAGATATAGTTTGTGAAGCATTTAGCAGTATCCTGGAACAACGTTTCATCTCACTCAAATGAGTGTGAGGCACTCGTCGCTGAGCTTTCTTACTTGTAAATGTTCTGATGTAGTTGTTGTTTTTCTCTGGCAGTGAGTGTTTGCAGAGTGTGTGGAATGTGTTTCCGTTCCAGCACAGTTGAATTCAGTCATTATTCATCCATAGCCCACTACCAGGCGACCAAGCTTGAAAATGAACCCTGTTCCCTTTTTCTCAACTGAGGGTTTTTACAGTCTGGAGTAAACACACTCACACACACAAGCACAACTGCACGCGCACAGACACACACACACACAGGCGCGGACACACACACACAGGCACACATACACACATGCATGCACCACACATACAGTACATGCACACACACGCACGCACCAAGTTATGAGGATTTGAGGACTTTGTGCATTGCTGAAATCACTTCTTGTTGTTCTCTGCTGAGTTTTTGGCTCCACCATCTGGTCTTTTGAGGCAAGGAACAAACATTACTTTATTGTAACATGCAAACAAAATCAGTCATGGCATTTAAAAATAATTATTACACTACGATTTGAAGTTCATCGAAGACATACAACTGATTATGTTTAGAGACAATAAATGCACATTGTTCTGTTGTTTTTTACTGCTTTCAATTAAATGAATGCAATTCTCTACCTTATATCAATATACTGGTTATATTTTTTTAAACAATGGAAACAAAATACACTTTTCAGCAACCAGAGTCCTTAGCTGATAAATCAGTGGTTTAGTATTGAAGCAGTGTGTCTGGCTGCATTGTATCATGTGATCATGTGCCTCTACTGTTCATGGCCCAGGAGTAATTGTCTCAATGACTGTATTGATCACAGCAGGATGAAAATGCCATGAAAATGTCAACTGTGGAGTTCATTGACTGGGCAGTAGAATTGGGGATTCCTCTGGTACATTGTTGGGTAAATAAAAACAGCATCTAATTAGAGGAACGTAAATAAGTGTCTGATCTTTGTAAGGAAGAGAGAAGAGGAGGGGGGGGCAAGGCTGTGTACGGCTGTCTTCAGAAAGCTGCATGTATCGATTGGTGGAAATTAGATTGGTGAAAAGAGGTGTTTGCCCATCAGGGGGTTGCCTGGTAAAGAGGGGAGGCTGTCTCACTTAAAAAGACCCATGTTATGATGGCCTTTATTAAGACTCTTCATTTACTTTTGAAATCAGGGTGGGGGGATTGGTCCTGGCAGATTATAGAGAGCTGCTGCTTACACTCCTACTGAAGTCATCCTTGTGTGTGTGTGTGTGTGTGTGTGTGTGTGTGTGTGTGTGTGTGTGTGTGTGTATGTGTGTGTGTGTGTGTGTGTGTGTGTGTGTGTGTGTGTGTGTGTGTGTGTGTGTGTGTGTGTGTGTGTGTGTGTGTGCATGTCGGTGACTGTGTTTTCATGTTTTTGACTAAAAATCAATTTAAGCAATAACAGACCTTAGGTGACTTCAATGTGTCTGTTCTCGAACCAGTTTTTCACTAACATGAAAAAGACAACCCATTTTCTTTACGGTCTTAATATTTTAAATCAGTTTTATACAATCCAATACGATACATTACGATCTCAAAGACATCTAAAGGGAAGGAGAATAGATTTGGTCAATCAATGTAGTTATTTTTAACGTCTCTCTTTAAAGGCTATCTTCCAATACCCTGGTTACTGTTGCTGTGTTGAACTCGGTGACCCAGACAAACCAAGTTAGAGGCTGTAAACAATCTGTGTACATCTGTCTGTCTGCAAACACTAGCCGTCTCTCACCTCACTTCTGAAGAGCTCTCCTAACACCATTATTGGATTCCTTCTGACCTTTCTCAAATGTGGGCACAAGCACAATAGCACAACAGCAAGCTTTACTCAAGAGGGAGGCAGATACCAGTCTGGCCTGTGGGGGGACTGTTGTGGAACTGTGTACGATACAAAGGCATCTGTTTCTATGGCTTAAATACATACAGTATACTTTTGAATAGTTTTGGGATCCAAACGGTTTCAAATCAATGCTATCTTAGTGCATCCAGCTAACACACAAAACAGTGTGTGTGTGCATGCGTGTGTGTGTGTGCATGGTGTGTGATATCTGAGGTGTGTGTGTGTTATTGCGAGAGGATGAGATGAAACATGGAGAGGGGCGCTTCCATACATGTCTCTCTAGGCATGAAATTGAAAATGGACTTAAACGTGGGTTTACCCCCCTATCCCCCAATCCAACCCCTCCCAATCTTGATGTGCGTTGTGGCGGCCCTGTGTTTGCTCAGCTGAACGTAAAGACTGTTTGTTTTGAAGAGTGTCGGGTACTTCCTCGACCACATGCTCTTCAATCGCCGCTCGCCATGCCGCCGCAGCTCTCTGGCTGACAGAGTGGCCTCTCTTCTATTACAGCGATGTTGGGGAGCTAACCATGCAGAAAGCAGCGGGCTTTAAAAAAAATGGTTTCCCTTTTAAATGGATGAGCATTGAACACTCTGCCCTTCTCCCTGGTGATTGCTTCTTTCTCCAGACTAAAATGGCTTTGGATTCTTATGTAAACTGACTGGCTCCAGATGAAGCCCTTAACAGCTGGACTCCTGCCAGCTGGGGGATTGGAAGCTCACCTAATGATAAATAAATGTGCTCACATTTTTACACGCAAAATATCAGTGCAACAGACACCAACGCCCCCACGGCAAAAAAAAAAATCCATCTAGGATTCTAGAAGCCTTTGATGTGTGATATTCTGTTTGATTTTCCGATTTTAAATTATGTGTGCATTATTTACATGAGCTGTTATGGTGTCTTTAGCAACAGTGTGTACATTGTTTTGCCAGGGTTGAGTTCTGGCCATGTGCCCCTAAACTGTGGGTACAGGGTGCCAGGGAGCAGAGAGGTGTGGAAGCGGCAGGGTGCCATGCTGGGGTGTGTGTACGTGTGTTTGTCTGTGTTTGGAGGGAGTATTTTCCCTGCAATGTGTGCCGAAGAGGGAATAGTCGGAAGTGGAATGATGGAATCAGTCTACAGTCTATGTGCAGTACTGTATCAATCAATCAAACACACTTTCTTTATATAGCACATTTTTTACAACAAATGTATTTCAAGCTGCTTAACAAATAAAATAATAAAAAGTGAGAAAGATAAAATACAAAAAATATATCTATTATTAGACATGGATAAAAATTCAGAGATAAATACTTAAAAAAAAAAAGGTCAAATAAAAGATGATATGAGAGACTAATGCAGCGGGATATGAGGGGATCAAATAAATTAAATATATAGAAAGAGATACAATTTTTTTTTAAGTAGATCAAATGGCTGAGACAACAAGAAGGACCCTAAGTAAAAAAAGCCAATAAAGGTATGTCTTAAGATGTTTAAACATGTAAACGGTTTCTGAGGGCCTCAGATTTTCTGGCAGACTGTTCCAAAGTCCAGGACCATAGTGACTGACGGACAGCCTCACCAAAAGTTTTGGTTCTGACCTTCGGCATTATGCCAACCTATTAATTCACTATAAAGCATCATATGACACAAGTGACAGAGATGGCCGCCTCGCTTCGCGTTCCTAGGAAACTATGCAGTATTTTGTTTGTTTATGTGTTATTTCTTACATTCTTACCCTAGGAAATCTTAGGTTTTACTACATACAGTAGGGAGGAACTATTGGATATAAGAGCAACGGCAACTCACCAACATTACGACCAGGAATACGACTTTCCCGAAGCGGATCCTCTGTTTGGTCCACCACCCAGGACAATGGATCAGATCCCAGCCGGCGACTCAAAACAATGGCGCCGCAGAAGGGGCAGAGGAGTGGTCTTCTGGTCAGGCTCCGTAGACGGGCACATCGCGCACCGCTCCCGAGCATACTACTCGCCAATGTCCAGTCTCTTGACAACAAGGTAGATGAAATCCGAGCAAGGGTTGCCTTCCAGAGAGACATCAGAGTTTGTAACGTTCTTTGTTTCACGGAAACATGGCTCACTCGGGATACGTCATCAGAGTCGGTACAGCCACCTGGTTTCTCCACACATCGCGCCAACAGAAACAAACATCTCTCTGGTAAGAAGAAGGGCAGGGGTGTATGCTTTATGATTAACGAGACATGGAGTGATCATAACAACATACAGGAACTCAAGTCCTTTTGTTCACCTGACCTAGAATTCCTTACAATCAAATGCCGACCTCATTATCTACCAAGAGAATTCTCTTCGATCATAATCACAGTCGTGTATATCCCCCCCAAGCAGACACATCAACGGCCCTGAAAGAACTTCATTTGACTCTATGTAAACTGGAAACCACATATCCTGAGGCTGCATTTATTGTTGCTGGGGATTTTAACAAGGCTAATCTGAAAACAAGGCTCCCTAAATTTTATCTGCATATCAAATGCGCGACCCGGCCTGGAAAAACCCTGGATCATTATTATTCTAACTTCCGTGACGCATACAAATCCCTTCCCCGCCCTCCTTTTGGAAAATCTGACCACGACTCCATTTTGTTGCTCCCAGCCTATAGACAGAAACTAAAACAGGAAGCGCCCATGCTCAGGTCTGTTCAACGCTGGTCCGATCAATCAGATTCCACGCTTCAAGATTGCTTCGATCACGTGGACTGGGATATGTTCCGCATAGCATCGGACAATAACATTGATGAATACGCTGATAGGGTGAGCGAGTTTATCGGTGATGTACCAACAGCATCTATTAAAACCTTCCCCAACCAGAAACCGTGGATTGATGGCAGCATTCGCGCAAAACTGAAACCGCGAACCACTGCTTTTAATCAGGGCAAGGTGACCGGAAACATGACCGAATACAAACAGTGTAGCTATTCCCTCCGCAAGGCAATCAAACAAGCTTAGCGTCAGTATAGAGACAAAGTAGAGTCGCAATTCAACGGCTCTGACATGAGAGGTTTGTGGCAGGGTCTACAGTCAATCACGGACTACAAAAGGAAAACAAGCCCCATCGCGGACCACGATGTCCTGCTCCCAGACAAACTAAACAACTTCTTTGCCCACTTTGAGGACAATACAGTGCCACTGACACAGCCCGCTACCAAAACCTGTGGGCTCTCCTTCACTGCAGCTAATGTGAGTAAAACATTTAAACGTGTTAACCCTCGCAAGGCTGCTGGCCCAGACGGCATCCCCAGCCGCATCCTCAGAGCATGCGCAGACCAGCTGGCTGGTGAGTTTACGGACATATTCAATCAATCCTTATCCCAGTCTGCTGTTCCCAAATGCTTCAAGAGGGCTACCATTGTTCTGGTTCCCAAGAAAGCTAAGGTAACTGAGCAAAATGACTATCGCCATGTAGCACTCACTTCCGTCATCATGAAGTGCTTTGAGAGACTAGTCAAGGATCATATCACCTCCACCTTACCTGACACCCTAGACCATCTCCAATTTGCTTACCGCCCCAATAGGTCCACAGACGACACAATCGCAATCACACTGCACACTGCCATAACCCATCTGGACAAGAGGAATACCTATGTAAGAAAGCTGTTCATCGACTATAGCTCAGCATTTAACACCATAGTACCCTCCAAACTCGTCATTAAGCTCGAGACCCTGGGTCTGAACCCCGCCCTGTGCAACTGGGTCCTGGACTTCCTGGCTGGCCACCCCCAGGTGGTGAGGGTAGGAAACAACATCTCCACCCCGCTGATCCTCAACACTGGGGCCCCACAAGGGTGCGTTCTCAGCCCTCTCCTGTACTCCCTGTTCACCCATGACTGCGTGGCCATGCACGCCTCCAACTCAATCATCAAGTTTGCAGACGACACTACAGTGGTAGGCTTGATTACCAACAACGACGAGACGGCCGACAGGGAGGAGATGAGGGCCCTCGGAGTGTGGTGTCAGGAAAATAACCTCACACTCAACGTCAACAAAACAAAGGAGATCATCGTGGATTTCAGGAAACAGCAGAGGGAGCACCCCCCATCCACATCGATGGGACAGTAGTGGAGAAGGTGGAAAGTTTTAAGTTCCTCGGCGTACACATCACGGACAAACTGAAAGGGTCCACCCACACAGACAGTGTGGTGAAGAAGGCGCAACAGTGCCTCTTCAACCTCAGGAGGCTGAAGAAATTTGGCTTGTCACCAAAAACACTCACAAACTTTTACAGGTGCACAATCAAGAGCATCCTGTTGGGCTGTATCACCACCTGGTATGGCCACTGCTCCGCCCACAACCGTAAGGCTCTCCAGAGGGTGGTGAGGTCTGCACAACGCATCACCGGGGGCAAACTACCTGCCCTCCAGGACACCTACACCACCCGATGTCACAGGAAGGCCAAAAATATCATCAAGGACAACAACCACCCGAGCCACTGCCTGTTCACCCTGCTATCATCCAGAAGGCGAGGTCAGTACAGGTGCATCAAAGCGGGGACCGAGAGACTGAAAAACAGCTTCTATGTCAAGGCCATCAGACTGTTTAACAGCCATCACTAACTTTGAGTGGCTGCTGCCAACATACTGACTCATCTCTAGCCACTTTAATAATGAAAAATGGATGTAATAAATGTATCACTAGCCACTTTAAACAATGGCACTTTATATAATGTTTACATACCCTACATTACTAATTTCATATGTATATACTGTACTCTATACCATCTACTGCATCTTGCCTATGCCGTTCGGCATTTGCTCATTCATATATTTTTATGTACATATTCTTATTCTTTCCTTTACACTTGTGTGTATATGTGAAATTGTTAGATTACTTGTTAGATATTACTGCATGGTCAGAACTAGAAGCACAAGCATTTTGCTACACTCGCATTAACATCTGCTAACCATGTGTATGTGACAAATAAGAAAAATTGATTTTGATTTGATTAATGGTACGTATTATATGATGCAGTTATAGGAAGCTCTGAGTTTTGTTTTTAAATACTAAATCAGAGGAAGTGGAAGCTTAGATAGCACCTATGGCTGTGTTGGAGGTTTGGATGAGGGGAACAGCGGTGAGAGACAGACACATCCATGTGGATGTACAGTGAGGAAGCAGAAGACGCACGCAGATTGAATAATTACAACTGTACAACACAGTGAGTGCATGTATGTGCGTGCGTCCTTGCATGCGTGTGTGAAGCTGAACTGCACGGTGTGTGTGTGTGTGTGTGTGTGTGTGTGTGTGTGTGTGTGTGTGTGTGTGTGTGTGTGTGTGTGTGTGTGTGTGTGTGTGTGTGTGTGTGTGTGTGTGTGTGTGTGTGTGTGAGAAGAGGGAGGATAGGAAGTGTCACCTCCTGCTGTTTTTCATATTCCTCCAGACTCAACACAGACATCCTCCCTCTACTGAGGGGAGAGGAGACTAACACCAGAGAAAAACACTTTCATATTCCTCCAGATCCAACACAGACATCCTCCCTCTACTGAGGGGAGAGGAGACTAACACCAGAGAGAAACACTTTCATATTCCTCCAGACTCAACACAGACATCCTCCCTCTACTGAGGGGAGAGCAGACTAACACCAGAGAGAAACACTTTCATATTCCTCCAGACTCAACACAGACATCCTCTCTCTACTGAGGGGAGAGCAGACTAACACCAGAGAAAAACACCAGGAATACAGCGCTAAGACTTGTCCCTGGAAGAGACAGATTGCAGATCTATGGAGGCCCCAGTCATGCCATTGAGTAGTTTCAGATCACAGATGATATGATCACTTAGTGAGTGTAGTAGACATTTTGATGCAAAGTGACTTACAGGGAACACGCTATAGTCAGTGGCTGTATGTGGCCCATGCATGTCTCAAACCCAGAACTCTGTGCTTAACAGCACCATTCTCAAACTAACAGAGCTAGAATTGTGGGTCACCACGCCCAGAGTTTGATGTTGTGTCAAAAGCACTTATGTAATTCCAGCTCCAAGGTCTGACCCTAGCATATTGTCAACATTGTGATTATGACGTGGTAGTGACAAGTACACAGACGACGTCGTTCAAATGAGAAGATAGTGATGATGTGCCTTTTGGAGTCTAGATGATAAGCCAGAACAGATGTATGGCTTCACATTCTACTGATGCACTGTGTACTCTGGAGTTAATTTGATAGGAGATGCAAAAAGGAGATCTCCTGGTCACAGGATGTGTTTACACAGGCAGCCCAATTCAGATATGCTGCCAATTATTTGCATATCTGATACCTATCTGATCTTTCCCTAATGTTTAAACAGAAAAAAAGAACATTTACAGTGCCTTCAGAGAGTATTCACACCCCTTGACTTTTTCTTTTCATTTTGTTGTGTTACAGCCTGATTACATTGAGATTTTGTGTCACTGTGTAACGTCCGTCGTTAGGAATGGACCAAGGCGCAGCGGGATTGTGGACACATGTTTATTAAATAAAACACGTAAAGCATCCACTTGAAACAAACAATAAACAGTACTTACGACAGCAACAGTCTTGCAGGCACATACAATGCAGTGCATGGACAACTACCCACAACCCCAAAGAAAAACACACACACCTATATAGGACTTCCAATCAAAGGCAACTCAACACACCTGCCTTCAATTGGAAGTCCCAATCACCAACACAAACATTCACACACACAAAACTGCCACGTCCTGACCCCAAAACTAATACAATAGCTCCATCTGCTGGTCAGGACGTGACACACTGGCTTAAAACACAATACCCCATACTGTCAAAGTGGAATAATGTTTTTAGAAATGTTTACAAATTAAGTTCAAATGAAAAGCTGAAATGTCTTGAGTCAATAAGTATTCAACCCCTTTGTTATAGCAAGCCTAAATAAGCTCAGGAGTAAAACATTGCTTAACAAGTCACATAATAAGTTGTATGGACTCACTCTGTGTGCAATAATAGTGTTTAATTTTTTTTTATGACTACCTCATCTCTGTACCCCACACATACAAGTATCTATAAGGTCCCTCAGTCGAACAATGAATTTCAGACCTGGGATGTTTTCCAATGCTTCGCAAAGATGGGCACAGACAGTTGAAGTCGGAAGTTTACATACACTTAGGTTGGAGTCATTAAAACTCGTTTTTCAACCACTCAACAAATTTCTTGTTAACAAACTATAGTTTTGGCAAGTCGGTTAGGACATCTACTTTGTGCATGACTCAAGTAATTTTTCCAACAATTGTTTACAGACAGATTATTTCACTTATAATTCACTGTATCACAATTCCAGTGGGTCAGAAGTTTACATACACTAAGTTGACTGTGCCTTTAAACAGCTTGGAAAATTCCAGAAAATTATGTCATGGCTTTAGAAGCATCTGATAGGCTAGTTGACATCATTTGAGTCAATTGGAGGTGTACCTGTGGATGTATTTCAAGGCCTACCTTCAAACTCAGTGCCTCTTTGCTTGACATCATGGGAAAATCAAAAGAAATCAGCCAAGACTTCAGAAAAAGAAATGTAGACCTCCACAAATCTGGTTCATCCTTGGGAGCAATTTCCAAACGCCTGAAGGTACCACGTTCATCTGTACAAACAATAGTACGCAAGTATAAACACCATGGGACCACGCAGTCGTCATACCGCTCAAGAAGGAGACGCGTTCTGTCTCCTAGAGATGAACGTACTTTGGTGCGAAAACTGCAAATCAATCCCAGAACAACAGCAAAGGACCTTGTGAAGATGCTGGCGGAAACAGGTACAAAAGTATCTATATTCACAGTAAAACGAGTCCTATATCGACATAACCTGAAAGGCCGCTTAGCAAGGAAGAAGCCACTGCTCAAAACCCACCATAAAAAAGCCAGACTACGGTTTTCAACTGCACATGGGGACAAAGATCGTACTTTTTGGAGAAATGTCCTCTGGTCTGATGATACAAAAATAAAACTGTTTGGCCATAATGACCATCGTTATTTTTGGAGGAAAAAGGGGGAGGCTTGCAAGCCGAAGACCACTATCCCAACCGTGATGCACGGGGGTGGCAGTATCATGTTGTGGGGGTGCTTGCTGCAGGAGGGACTGCTGCACTTCACAAAATAGATGGCATCATGAGGGAGGAAAATTATGTGGATATGTCTCAAGACATCAGTCAGGAATTTTAAGCTTGGTCGCAAATGGGTCTTCCAAATGGACAATGACCCCAAGCATACCAAAGTTGTGGCAAAATGGCTTAAGGACAACAAAGTCAAGGTATTGGAGTGGCCATCACAAAGCCCTGACCTCAATCCTATAGAACATTTGTGGGCAGAACTGAAAAAGCGTGTGTGAGCAAGGAGACCTACAAACCTGACTCAGTTACACCAGCTCTGTCAGGAGGAATGGATCAAAATTCACCCAACTTATTGTGGGAAACTTGTGGAAGGCTACCCGAAACGTTTGATCCAAGTTAAACAATTTAAAGGCAATGCTACCAAATACTAATTGAGTGTAAGTAAACTTATGACCCACTGGGAATGTGATGAAAGAAATAAAAGCTGAAATAAATCATTCTCTCTACTATTATTCTGACATTTCACATTCTTAAAATAAAGTGGTGATCCTAACTGACCTAAGACAGGGAATTTTTACTAGGATTAAATGTCAGGAATTGTGAAACACTGAGTTTAAATGTATTTGGCTAAGGTTTATGTAAACCTCCGACTTCAACTGTATTGGTAGTTGGGTAAAAAAAAGAAGCAGACATTGAATATCCCTTTGAGCCTGGTGAAGTTATTAATTACACTTTGGATGTTGTGCCAATACACCTAGTCACTACAAAGATACAGGTGTCCTTTCTAACTCAGTTGACGGAGAGGAAGGAAACTGCTCAGGGATTTCCCCAAGAGGCCAATGCTGGCTTTAAAACAGTTAGAGTTTAATGGCTGTATAAGAATATTTTGAAGATACAGTGCCTTGCAAAAGTATTCATCCCCCTTGGTGTTTTTCCTATTTTGTAACATTGCAACCTGTAATTTAAATTGATTTTTATTAGGATTTCATGTAATGGACATACACAATATAAATTGGTGAAGTGAAATGAAAAAAACAACTTGTTTCAAAAAATAAATACAAATTAAAAACAGAAAAGTGGTGCGTGCATATGTATTCACCCCCTTTGCTATAAAGCCCCTAAATAACATCTGGTGCAACCAATTACCTTCAGAAGTCACATAATTAGTTAAATAAATTCCACCTGTGTGCAAAGTATCATATGATCTGTCAAAGGATCTCAGTATATATACATCTGTTCTGAAAGGCCCCAGAGTCTGCAACACCACAAAGCAATGGGCACCATGAAGACCAAGGAGCTGTCCAAACAGGTCAGGGACAAAGTTGCGTGTTGTAGAAGAAGTTCCTTTGTTCTCTCTATGTGTCTCTTTCTGCATGGCCAGGGGGAGAGAGTCTCCTCCAGGAATTTACAACCTGAGATAACAGAACCTGAGTGTAGGAGAGGAGAAAGGGGGAAGCCACTAGCTATACCCAAAGAGGGCCACGTCATGATACCACGGAGCACCATTAAATCCATTATTAAAAATTGAAAGAATATGGCACCACCACAAACCTGCCAAGAGAGGACCGCCCACCAAAACTCACAGACCAGACAAGGAGGGCATTAATCAGAGAGGCAACAAAGAGACCAAAGATAACCCTGAAGGAGCTGCAAATCTCCACAGTGGAGATTGGACTATCTGTCCATAGGACCACTTTAAGCCGTACACTCCACAGAGCTGGGCTTTACGGAAGAGTGGCCAGAAAAAAAGCCATTGCTTAAAGAAAAAAATAAGCAAACACGTTTGGTGTTCGCCAAAAGGTTTCTGGGAGACTCCCCAAACATAAGGAAGAAGGTGCTCTGGTCAGATGAGACTAAAATGTTATGTCTGGCACAAACCCAACACAATACATCACCCATACCCATACCCATCACCCAAGGGGGTACATGTGCTGTTATTGGTGCTGAATGCTGTACTTATATACCTGATCATTCTGAGGAAATAACTGATCTAATCCAAAAGATCAGGACTGAGGGCACTAAATATCATGATTACAATCCAGATGATTTAGGCTTAGTCTTGTGGTTGTCTTCCACATTCGGTACATGGGAAAGTTTTTTGGTGGGCATGATACTTCCAATAGTGGGAGTTGTGGTTATTTTTCTCATCCTGATCCAGGTTATCAAGTGTGCTATTGCCCGATGTTTGTCTGCTAAAATCCGACGGTTACATGATCGGGGATATCATAAGATTCATCAACCGTGTCCTTTTGTAGATGGGTGTCAGTGGTGTTCACAAGAATGTGGTGGGGATCATAAGGGTCTTCATCATCACACCAAGCCTCGGGATTGTGGTCAATGTGCCAGTGGTAACTGTCCTCAGAGCTGTAATGAACCATGCTCTGTCAGGTGTGGTATCACACCTGTTAAGACCTCTTTTCTATAACTTTGTGTGAAATCTATTTCTTATTGCAAGTAAAATTTGCCCTTTGTGTTTTATAAAAATGCAAGCTGTTTGATGTGAATGATTTTATGCTTACTGCTAATATTTTTATTCTGTCTATTTTTTCATGTTTTCTATTGTTTTCTAAAAATACATTTTAAGTATTTTATTTTTTTAATGGTCTAGGGGGGAGTATAAGAATATTTTGAAGATAAATACACAACGCAGAAAATGGGAGGACTAGAATTAACGATCAATAGGAGTTGGTTTTCAGTTCAACATCTGTTTAGAATCTGTGGGATGTCAGTCCTGGACTCAGAGCTACATGTGTCATATTTTCATTGGTCTGTACATTGAGTCTGGAGCAGGATACTTGTTATTTGGCCATTGGCCCAGTTGTACTGCAAGGACTTCTGATTGGTCAACTCCAGGCTACATGGCATCCTGTTCCTTTGTTCTGTGGAGAAAAGCTGAGGACAGGGGAGACTGAACATCTACCTCCCAGCATAACATCTATGATTTGTCCTTCTCAAATAAATCTATTTTTCTCACCCTGATTTTCTCTGGGATTTGTGTTATTGAAGAATAACATCAACTGCTAACAGCTGTGATAGGAGAAAAGGATGGATCAACAACATTGTAGTTTCTCCACAATACTAACCCAATTGACAGATTGGAAATAAGGAAGCCTATACCGAATACAAATATTCCAAAACATGCATCTGGTTTGCAATAAGGCGCTAAAGTAAAACTGCAACAAATGTGTCAAAGAAATTAACTTAATGTCCTGAATACAAAGCGTTATGTGTGGGGCAAATCCAACACAACACATCACTGAGTACCACTCATCATAATTTTAAGCATGGTGGTGGCTGCATCCTGTTATTGGTATGCTTGTCATCGGCAAGTACCAGGGAGTTGTTTGGGGGGGATAAAAATAAACGGAATAGAGCTAAACTAGGCAGAATCCTAGAGGAAAACCTGGTTCTGTCTGCTTTCCAATAGATACTGGGAGACAAATTCACCTTTCAGAAGGAAAATAAGCTAAAATACAAAGCCGAATATACACTGGAATTGCTTACCAAGCTAGCATTGAATGTTCCTGAGTGGCCTAGTTACAGTTTTGACTTAAATTGGCTTGAAAATCTATGGCAAGACTTGACAGAGCTGAAGAATAATCTGTAAATATTGTACAATGTAGGTGTTACAAGCTCTTAGAGACTTACCCACAAAGACTTACAGCTGTAATCACTGCCAAAGGTGGTTCTAACACGTATTGACTCAGGGGTGTGAATACTTATGTAAATTAGATATTTATGTACTTCATTTACAATACATTTGCAAAGATGTCTAAAAATGTGTTTTCACTTTGTCATTATGGGGTATTGTGTGTTTTTATTTTATTTAATCCATTTTGAATTCAGGCTGTAGTAACACAACAAAATGTGGAATAAGTCAAGGGGAGTTCATACTTTCTGAAGGCACTGTATACCACCTCCATATGTGGATCTGATTTCTGATACAAACCCGATCCTCCATATGCGACCTCTGTCTGCACCGCCGATCAGATCTTTTTGCTCTGAAGTGTTTTTTTATGAACATGACCTTCCATTACCATGACAACCAACCCAATATTTAAAGGAACAGTGACAGAGCATTGCATTTGTGTACTACTTCAGAGGTTACATCAGTGTGAATGCGCAAATCTGATATGGGTCACATGTAAAACTGAGTGTGCACACAGTCAGAAAATATTGGATATAGAAATAAAACCAGATTTGGGTTCTTAGGGTGGCTGTGTAAACACAGCCATAGAGGTACATTTCAAATCAAAGTTATAGTGAAAGTGAGAGCCCCAAGCACACCAGCTAGCATACCACCAGTCTGCCTTGTTTTCCCCATACAATTCTTTCACACAACACTGTTTTAAACATCAAAGTAATTGGCAATTTGTAAGGTACTTAATATCTCAGTTCTCCCATAAGTGCATGATTAAAGGCTCATTTGTATAATTGCATTGAAACAAGAGGATAATGAGTGCTTGGCTTTGTTGTTCTTGCGTTCATGCCTTCACACAATAAAGTGCCATTAACTTACATGTAATTCATAAGCTTTTCCACTCAGTGGCAAGAAGTGATTATGACAATGACGCCCACCACCCATTTTAAACCACCATTATTTACCATAACAAAGTCGCTGAATAAAGAGGGGTGCAATAAGCCACAGGATACACAGAACAGTGCAACACGAGCCAAGTGGAAATTGGAAGTTTTCAATTCCTTACATAATTTATGATCTGCTGTATCCCAGGAGATTTCCCCCAAAAGAGTAAATAAAAGCATTATATTGTAGTGCTAGCCTGCCCCTCTGTGTCGGGATGTTAATCCCCATTAAGGGTAGAGTCTGGGAGGCTTTGAGGGTAATTAGCTAACATGCTCGGGAATGTTGGCGGGGCTTGGCAGGTGCGTTTGATCAGTGGCATTAGGCGACATCACTGTTGACAGGGTGGGATGGCAGGGAGAGGGAGGTGGAAAGGCAAGGGATGGAGGAAAGAACTGGAGAGGGGGTAGACTTTGACTCATTTGGTCAATGTAGATATTTTAATAGATAAAAGTAGGCCTGGCCTACAAAGAAAATATTAATGTTAATGAGTTAATTTCAGATTACCTGCATTTACTGTCAATCTAAATGACTTTGAGGAGGATTTCTAAATTAGCACTTGAGAAAACAAATAAAGGCACAGTTATATGGTTGATATTGACTGCCTGTTTTGATTCCAATAAGAAACAACCTCAAATTCAGATTATTATTCTGCAGGTTAAAGGGCATACCGTAAAATGACAGTACCCTAGCATACCGTAAAATGACAGTGCCCTAGCATACTGTAAAATGACAATCCCCTAGCATACCGTAAAATGACAGTGCCCTAGCATACCGTAAAATGACAGTACCCTAGCATAATGTAAAACGACAGTACCCTAGCATACCGTAACAAGACAGTGCCCTAGTACAGTGCATTCGGAAAGTATTCAGACCCCTTGACTTTTTCCACATTTTGTTACGTTACAGCCCGATTAAAAAAAAATAGTTTTTAAATCCCTCATCAATCACATACAATACCCCATTAAGATAAAGCAAAAACAGGTTTTTAGACATTTTTACAAATGTAGATAAAATATATGAAATATCACATTAACATAAGTATTCAGACCCTTTACTCAGTACTTTGATGAAGCACCTTTGGCAGCGATTACAGACCTGAGTCTTCTTGTGTATGACTCTACAAGCTTGGTACACCTGTATTTGGGGAGTTTCTCCCATTCTTCTCTGCAGATCCTCTCAAACTCTGTCAGGTTGGATGCACAGCTATTTTCAGGTCTCTCCAGAAATGTTCAATCGGGTTCAAGTCCGGGCTCTGGCTGGGCCAATCAAGGACATTAAGAGACTTTTCCCAAAGCCACTCCTGCATTGTCTTGGCTGTGTGCTTAGGGTCGTTCTCCTGTTGGAAGGTGAACCTTCACCCCAGTCTGACGTCCTGAGCGATCTGGAGCAGGTTTTCATCAAGGATCTCTCTGTACTTTGCTCCGTTAATCTTTCCCTCGATTCTGGTCTCCCAGTCCCTGCCGCTGAAAAACATCCCCACAAAATGATGCTTTTTTAATTTTTTTATAATTATTATTTTTTTCTTTCTTTCTGTGCAGCGGACTGTATTCCGTTTTTATTGCCAACAATAAACTTTCTTCAAACGATATATAGCCTGGATAGGGATCAAGGTTTAACTAAACACAGACTACCATTTAGACAACTAGCCGGTTGAACCCAGAAGACGTTGTTGTTGACTGGGGTACTGCTGAAGGGCCTTCTTGCTCTGGTCAACATCCAGGTATCTGTGACATTCCTCACCCTATTATCTGACCATAACAAAACTCCTCCAATCCCAAAGCGTCCATCAACAACCACTATTTGTGAGGCATCTTATATTGATCTGGCAGTTTAAAAGTAAAAATGAAAAAAAATCATATTTGGAAGCTTTCGAAATAACATGCCTGGTACAATATTCAAATCATAAAAGGAAAAAGGAATACTGCCACCTGCTGGACAACATCAAAATGTTTTTTTTTTGGTTTCTTATGTTGGACAAAAACATTTCAGCAGTATAATAAGTGTAATACAAAATGTATATTGTAGCCTGTAATTGTAACCCTTCACGAATACAATTGTGGATGCTGAGAAAATGAGAATAGCACAAAAACTTAAGTCAATATTTTTTCCTTATAAAGAAGTCTGCATGGGCATGTTGGAGCAATACAGAACATGAATAAACAATCTAAAGTGCTGCATGCTAGCAGATTAACTTTAATCCTGACTGACTATAAAGAAAGCCACAAATATTCAATAGTATTCATGATTATGATATAGTTGTCAAACAATACACTTTTTTTTTGAGAAGTAAAAAAGGAATTTGTTGAGAGAGATTACAGCTACAACAAAGTAAATCAAATTCCATAATTAGGAAGAGACTGTGCCAGGTTTCCTCCAGACGTGACGCTTGGCATTCAGGCCAAAGAGTTCAATCTTGGTTTCATCAGACCAGAGAATCTTGTTTTTCATAGTCCTTTAGGTGCCTTTTGGCAAACTCCAGGCGGGCTGTCATGTGTCTTTTACTGAGGAGTGGCTTCCATCTGGACACTCTAATGTACCATAAAGGCCTGATTGGTGGAGTGCTGCAGAGATGGTTGTCCTTCTGGAAGGTTCTCCCATCTCCACAGAGGAACTGGAGCTCTGTCAGAGTGACGATTGAGTTCTTGGTCACCTCCCTGACCAAGGCCCTTCTCCCCCAATTGCTCAGTTTGGCCGGGTGGCCAACTCTAGGAAGAGTCTTGGTGGTTCCAAAGTTCTTCCATTTAACCCTTGTGTGGTGTTCATGTTTTTGTTATTCACCCAATGTTAGCGGGTCTGATGGACCCACAATATTATTGGGTTTTAAAACAATACAGCCATAATAATTTATGTAAACATACGTAATACTTAATACTTAGATGTTGACTTCTATCAATTAATAGTTGACATTTACCTCTGCTAGATAACATTTATCAATAAAATAAAATGTGATTTATTGTAAACAAAAATCAATTATAATCAAGACATGGGCGGAAAAAATAATGTTTATCTTGAACAAATATAAATGAAACAAGGTGTTCATCACTATTGATGTTTATTGCTTTGAACTGAACAAATTGGAAGGACACATTTTACATGCAGTATTTTATGGAAATTGTAAATGAGCCCCATTGAAAACAAATTAAGGCCAGTCTACACACCACATGAGGGACAGAGTTTTACTATGTGTGTGTTGCATATGTATTTCTTGCACTTGATGCATGTGTACTGTGTCTTCCTGTCCTTCTTGGGTCCACACACATCACAGCACTTCTTCTTGTTGCTACCGACTGAAATCTAGAATGATGAAAACACTTAGTTCAGGAATTTTACTAACATCTCACTCACATATATAGTTACAGCAGACCAAGGTAGGAGAGTCAGACACACACACATGCAACAACATCACTCACATATATAGTTACAGCAGGCCAAGGTAGGAGAGTCAGACACACACACATGCAACAACATCACTCACATATATAGTTACAGCAGACCAAGGTAGGAGAGTCAGACACACACACATGCAACAACATCACTCACATATATAGTTACAGCAGGCCAAGGTAGGAGAGTCAGACACACACACATGCAACAACATCACTCACATATATAGTTACAGCAGGCCAAGGTAAAAGAGTCAGACACACACATATGCAACATCACTCACACTTACTTCCGGTATTGGAGTTGTTGGTTCTGTGGGTCGGGCGGATGGGGCACCAGCATCCTCCTCCTGAATCCTCCTCAAGATGGCTGCAGAGGCTGAGGTCCTTGGGAAATGTTGCCTCTTGTGGATTTGAGGTCTTACCCAGATTTGAGGCTTTGCCCAGCTCCTCGAGAAAGAGCCGTCTCCTCTGGAACTTCCCTCTGTTCCAATCTAGGTTCAACGCCATCCAGATGACAAACGCGTTGTATGCCTAGATGTCCAAAATGTTAAAGAATATCACAAGTGGTCAGCGTAGGGTTCTTCTTTTGCAGCTCTAGCCAGTCACCAGCTTGTCTAAATGGTCCACCCCTCCTTTTGTGACATTGTAATCCATTATGATTTCTGTTTTTTGATGTTCCAGGCCACAGATTCTCCCATCCCTATACAGCGTACTCATGAGTACCACATTTTTGCCTTTCTTTGGCACGTAGGACACTAGGGACGTGTCGGCCGTGAAAACAAACTTAGAGGAATTGATAGGCCTGTTCCGTGTATTCAACAGCTGAGGTGGGAGCTCTGGCTTGTTTTTTCGTGTCCCAGCTTGTGTGAAGTAAAAAAGTTATTGCATGTGATGTTGTGGCCAAGGAGTCCCTGTGTCATGTCCAGGACAACCTGCATCCCTTGGTTCTTCTCAGGGTCTCCTCCATCTGGCTTCCCCGTATACACTTGCAAGTTCCATGCATATGATGAAGCAGCATCACAGGCAGCCCATTCCATATTTTGCGGGGTTAGACGGTATGTACTGCCTGAAGGGGCAGCGGTCCCTAAATGGCATAAGCTGCTCATCAACAGTAACGTTGGGCCCAGGGTTATAAAACAGGGGAAGGCGGTCCACCCACTTGTCCCACACTGACCTGATTGCAGCTAGCTTGTCTCTCTGCCGCAGAGCTGGTCTGGTGCCTCGGGTATCGAAGAGGATAATCCTGGAAATAATGTGGAAGTTTTCCAGAGACATTGTTGAACGGAAAAGTTCTCTGCCAGTTCAAATCAAGTCAAATACATTTTTATTTGTCACATGTGCCGAATACAACAGGTGTTGTACAGTGAAATGCTTACTTACAAGCCCTTAACCAACAATTCTTAAGAAGATTAAAAAAGTAAAAAATTGAAAATAAAAGTTACAAATAATTAAACAGCAGCAGTAAAATAACAATTGCGAGACTATATACAGTGAGGGAAAACAGTATTTTATCCCCTGCTGATTTTGTATGTTTGCCCACTGACAAAGAAATGATCAGTCTATAATTTTAATGGTAGGTTTATTTGAACAGTGAGAGACAGAATAACAGCAAAAAAATCCAGAAAAACGCATGTCAAAAATGTTATAAATTGATTTTCATTTTAATGAGGGAAATAAGTATTTGACCCCTCTACAAAACATGACTTAGTACTTGGTGGCAATCACAGAGGTCAGACGTTTCTTGTAGTTGGCCACCAGGTTTGCACACATCTCAGGAGGGATTTTGTCCCACTCCTCTTTGCAGATCTTCTCCAAGTCATTAAGGTTTCGAGGCTGACGTTTGGCAACTCAAACCTTCAGCTCCTTCCACAGATTTTTGACATGCGTTTTTCTGGATTTTTTTGTTGTTATTCTGTCTCTCACTGTTCAAATAAACCTACCATTAAAATTATAGACTGATAATTTCTTTGTCAGTGGGCAAACGTACAAAATCAGCAGGGGATCAAATAATGTTTCCCCTCACTATACAGGGGGTACCGGTACAGAGTCAATGTGCAGGGGCACAGGTTTTTTGAGGTAATTGAGGTAATATGTACATGTAGGTAGAGTTAAGTGACTATGCATAGATAATTAACAGAGAGTAGCAGCAGTGTAAAATAGGGGTCTGGGTAGCCCTTTGATTAGGTGTTCAGGAGTCTTATGGGGTAGAAGGGGTAGAAGCTGTTAAGATGCCTTTTGGAGCTAGACTTGGCGCTCTGGTACCGCTTAGCTGAGCGGTAGCTGAGAGAACAGTCTATGACTAGGGTGGCTGGAGTCTTTGACAATTTTTAGGGCCTTCCTCTGACACCGCCTGGTATAGAGGTCCTGGATGGCAGGATGCTTGGCCCCAGTGATGTACTGGGCCGTACACACTACCCTATGTAGTGCCTTGCAATCGGAGGCTGAGCAGTTGCCATACCAGGCAGTGATGCAGCCAGTCAGGATGCTCTCTATGGTGCAGCTGTAGAACCTTTTGAGGATATAAGGACCTATGCCAAATCTTTTCAGTCTCCTGAGGGGGAATAGGCATTGTCATGCCCTCTTCATGACTGTCTTAGTGTGTTTGGACAATGTTAGTTTGTTGGTGATGTGCACACCATGGAACTTGAAACTCTCAACCTGTCGTGATCACGTTGAGGGAGAGGTTGTTGTCCTGGCACCACACGGCCAGTTCTCTGACCTCCTCCCTATAGGCTGTCTTGTCGTTGTTGGTGATCAGGCCTACCACTGTTCTGTCATCGGCAAACTTGATGATGGTGTTGGAGTCGTGCCTGGCCATGCAGTCAGTTTCTGCATTCCACAGGGATTCTGTGGATTCCTCATTGGATCTGAAAACACCAGCAAGGATAAGAACCCCAAGTATGCATGTAAATGAATTTGGTCCATCTCCTTCCATCTCTCCGTAAAAACATCACCTTCTCTCCATATTAGTACAGTCCAGAATGATTTTCTGGATGGTGTCTGGGATGAACAGTTCAAAAGACTTTATGTCCTGCACATGAGTAACCGCCATCTGTGATGGCCCTGGTTGCATCCTTATCACATTGGCAGCCATGCAATGTGGCTCATTCCTTGGGCAAGAAGATCATTCAATTTAAAAAAAATGTTGACATCCATTTTTCTCCTCCTGCAGGCTTCTGATGAGCTGGTTGCTGATGGGCTGGTCCTGGGGCTGGCTGAGGGTCAATCTCATCCTCTTCTTCCAATTCACTGTCAGACTCCAAATTGGCAGAGACATGATCCTCATATTCGGAAAATTCTTCATCTTCCAAAGTGGAAGACCCTCTTTCCACACTAGCTTCTCGCTCTGCAAAAATGATTTCCTAGGCCCTCTGAGCAGAGATTATTTTTGCCATACTGATTGATTGTGGTAAGAAGGCACAGATGCAAAGCTAATTATTTGTTGTGTCCCTCCCCCAATTTGCACCTGGCTGGGGTAGAGTGTGGGAAAATACTGCATTTTTGACAATGTATCGAAATAATGTATAATAATAACATCGTGCAGGTTCCCGCAAGACATTGTGCAGTTTCACATACTACAAAGGGTAAAGAGGGCGAGAAAAGCGGGAGACAGGCAGACAGGCAGGGTTCTTGGTACTATGTTGAAACAGCAGGCCCAGGGAGGAGGAAGACAGAGTGAAGGCACACAGCAAACCTTTTTGTTTAATTTTTACTTGTTTTCACCTACACACACACTTTTCCACTCTTTTGTTACCCTCGGGCCCAGTGGACCCGAACACCACATATGTAATATAAATGCGTAAGTATCATTGTATCATTTTTCTTTTAGACACATTGAAAATGGGTCCCACAGACCCGAACACCACACAAGGGTTAAGAATGATGGAGGCCACTGTGTTCAATGCTGGGACCTTCAATGCTGCAGAAATTTGTTGGTACCCTTCCCCTGTGCCTCAAAACAATCCTGTCTCGGAGCTCTATGGACAATTCCTTTGACCTCATGGCTTGGTTTTTGCTTTGACATGGACTGTCAACTGTGTGACCTTACAGTATAATGACAGGTGTGTGCCTTTTCAATTCATGTCCAATCAATTGAATTTACCACAGGTGGTCTCCAATCAAGTTGTAGAAACATCTCAAGGATGATCAATGGAAACAGGATGCACTTGAGCTCAATTTCGAGTCTCATAGCAAAGGGTCTGAATACTTATGTAAATAAGGTATTTCTGTATTTTTTAATACATTTTAATAAATTCTGAAAACGTATTTTCACTTTGTCGTTATGGGGTATTGTGTCTACATTGATGAGGATTTGTATTTTATTTAATCCATTTTAGAGTAAGGTTGTAAAGTAACAAAATATAGAAAAAATGGAAGGGGTCTGAATACTATCCGAATGTACTGTATACCGTAAGAAGACAGTGCCCTAGCATACCTAATTAGAGATGGGTTTTATTCAGTACTGTAAAAAATCTCAATTCCCTCTGAAAGTCATTAAAACACTTTCCAATTATTACTGTTCACATTACTGTTTTGTTATCACATTCAAAAAAGACAAATATAGAGAAAACTATGTGCAATATAAGATATCATACATGTTCTGTAGGACACAAGTGAGGCTAGCACACTGAAAACCTAATGTAATCTAATATGGATGAGTTATTAATGTCATTGTGCAGATTATCAAAGGTAACACGGGAGAACAATGAGCACCAATTAGCAGAGCTATGCCAGAGCTCATTTGCAGATGCCAGCAGCATAGTTTATGTATAAATGCTAATATTTGAAAGTCAAATTAAAGTTGAAAAGGCTTTTAATAACTGTTAATTAACTACACTCATGTTTTGTTTTTCCCCTCGACAAACTTGAATCGAGTGAAACATTCGGCAGGGTTCGTATTTAACATTTCGGACCACAAAGATACATTTCAAAGCTTTGAGTTATGCTTTTGATGTGGGTATTCTCTGTAGATTAGATATTATTTTAAGATCCCTTTGTTTAAAAATTCATTTTTAATATCCCTGCATAAAATGCATGCCAATTCCCTACATAACCAACCATTGGTGCAATTAACATCTTCGATCGAGCTCATATTCCTGATAATTAATACAGACTCAGCGGCTCCCCTGTGATCGCTCGCAGGGTTTGACTCTTCCACAGCACCCCGTTCATTTAGAGAATGAGTTTCATCCTAATGAAAATGGAATGTGAAACTTTAATGAACAGTTCTCAACAGTCATGATAATAAAAACTATGAAACAACACCAAGTCCAGCTCAACATAGCCAGCCCACTAAGCATGTGTAGCGACATCAAACCAATTAAGACTGATGATAAATATTAACACTAGTGGGTATTGAGACAGCATGACTGGAAAGCCAAGCTGAAAACAAGTGTATGTGAATGCCTCATCATTAAAACTGTGTTGCAGCGCACTGCAGAGCAATGATAGAGGTTTATACAAATCACTAGATAGGATCTGTCTGTGGGATTGAACAAGGCACTGGTATGACTTTTAAGAGTTTAGATATGAATAGATACCGTCTACCTTTGTGTGAATTTTGCAGGAGCCATGTTATTGGCAAGTAAAGGGTCCTGACAATTCAGAATTTCTGGTTGCAGATTGTGATCGTAATAAATTCAAATTTATATTGTATGCATACATTTTTTCAAAGGTCAAAATGTTCTTTGTTTAGCCTGCTGTAGTAGCAGTTCTTTGCGATGTAAGTCACCTTGTTGTTTTTCAGCTCTCACTCCTCCAGTGGAAACATGATGGGAAACAAGAGAAGCATTTTAGAAGTGGCCTCTAAAATGGTGTCTGTACATCATGAACACATACGGTTAGCTTCCTCACGGGAGTCCCAAAGTGCTTTCACTACATCTTTGAACACGGGCTTGGGTATGGAGGCAGACAGTGGGGTCACGGGCTTGGGTATGGAGGCAGACAGTGGGGTCACAGGCTTAGGTATGGATGCAGACAGTGGGGTCACGGGCTTGGGTATGGAGGCAGACAGTGGGGTCATGGGCTTGGGTATGGAGGCAGACAGTGGGGTCATGGGCTTGGGTATGGAGGCAGACAGTGGGGTCATGGGCTTGGGTATGGAGGCAGACAGTGGGGTCACGGACTTGGGTATGGAGGCAG
The DNA here is from genome assembly GCF_901001165.1 of Salmo trutta. Taxonomy (NCBI): domain Eukaryota; kingdom Metazoa; phylum Chordata; class Actinopteri; order Salmoniformes; family Salmonidae; genus Salmo; species Salmo trutta. The sequence continues at coordinate 25,095,914 of NC_042968.1, forward strand.
ACAGTGGGGTCATGGGCTTGGGTATGGAGGCAGACAGTGAGGTCACGGGCTTAGGTATGGATGCAGACAGTGGGGTCACGGGCTTGGGTATGGAGGCAGACAGTGGGGTCACGGGCTTGGGTATGGAGGCAGACAGTGGAGTCACGGGCTTGGGCATGGAGGCAGACAGTGGGGTCACGGGCTTGGGTATGGATGCAGACAGTGGGGTCACGAGCTTGGGTATGGAGGCAGACAGTTGGGTCACGGGCTTGGGTATGGAGGCAGACAGTGGGGTCACGGGCTTAGGTATGGATACAGACAGTGGGGTCACGGGCTTGGGTATGGAGGCAGACAGTGGGGTCACGGGCTTGGGTATGGGTATGGAGGCAGACAGTGGGGTCACGGGCTTGGGTATGGAGGCAGACAGTGGAGTCACAGGCTTGGGAATGGAGGCAAACAGTGGAGTCACGGCTCCAGAGCATCAACAAATCATCACACAGTGTATTCTCTCTGTAGTGAGCAGTGGTACAAGCATGCATGATGTGCACATGCCAACCTCCGCTGATCTCGAGTCAGTTAGACCTGAACAGTGGATCATTAATGGATGCTGATCACAGAGTTCCCTACAGGTTCTGGGTCAGTTTTTGTCCTCTGGGAAAGGTTTCATCAGAGGAAGGTTGCTGACTGTATTTCAATACTTCTCTCTGACAACAAAGACTGCAGACCCAAAAACTTGCATCAATCTACTGGGAGGATTGGACTGGGAGGAGTGTTAATGGACTATTCTCTCTCCTAAGGGTTTAGATGTAATGATCCCCTAAGAAAGATCAATTACAGCGAGGATTTGAACATAAAGGTTCTGCGAGGAGGGAAAAAAACAGCTCCCTTCAAACTGCATATCTAAAATGTCTTGTCAGCTCCAATGAACTTGTTCAACAGTGTTTCAACAGCACTGAATACCCTCTGACACTCTACAAGGGAACCGTGGAGAGTTTGGGCAGAACTTTGCCGGAGCACATCAAATAGGATGTGCAACATGATGGATACAGTTGCTAAACTGTTGTCATGTTGACTTTGGATCGCAGCACAGTTTTTGTCTTTTACTTTGCAGTACGTCCACGTCACATACTCTATCATTACATACCAAAGAAAAGTCTATTTCCCTCAGTGCTGAGGCCCATTTTTTACCAGACCTTGCCAGCCCTGATAAATTCTGAAAGGTAGATTACTTCAGATCCCCATATCATTCCATTGCACCCACAGGTAGTTTGGACTGTAACTTCACCACACACTTGACTAACCAGAAATACAAGAGGTGTACAGTAAATATGTAAAAGATGTCATGTACTCGCTCAAAATTAATCTAACTTCCCTGAACTATACAAAGGCCAGAGATAGGAAAGTTTGAGGCAGGCAAAAGGCACAGGCGCTAATAAATAGGCCGCATTAACGAATGCTTTTTAATATCAGCGTCTTAATGGGGTGACTGTTGAATTATCTATAGGCCTCAGTGAATCAAAAAGGACCATCAAACCAGAACTTGAGAGCAGTGTCTTGTAATTGAATAATACATTACATGTGGCAATTATTTCTGTTAGAACCAGACTGAGAAATCAATAACCAAGGGATCAAATCAGTGACTGTGGAGCTCTTGTCTCCTTCCCCCCAGTGGCCAATTACATCATGGCAGTTGCACAGTGTCCCCGCTCCTCACTTCTAGGGACCCGGAACACAGCTAGGAAGGAGGGTGTCACTGATGTGGATTCCAATGACCATTCAATCCAATCTCAGGCATTCTAAAGAGAAAAATGGGTGGAGATTCAAGTGTCATTAGAATAGGTGCTGTTTGTCTCTGAGACAACTTTTGGGTTGATATTTGTGGGCAACATTAAAAAAAATGCTATCATTGTTATAAAGTCTTAGAGATCAAGACATGTTCACTAATAAAAAGTGATGGGGAGTATTGCAATCTTTGTTGAGATAATATGCGCTCATTGCACGGCCTGACCTGCAGTTTTAAATGATGCATCAGTATTTCCCTTCAGGCAGTATCAGGCCATGACGTGCAGGGTGTATAGAGGTCTGTTTAATGAACATGTCCCATTACACACAGGAGGATGCATCATGCCCAACAACACACAGGTGGCACTGGAACCACCCCTGTCCACCTCGATGGTCGGTTGGTATAGAGAATGCAATTTGCTTTTGTCTGAAATATTCACGTCTTTTAAAAAGCCAGATATCAGGTCTCATTAAATGTTGATGCCGCGGTTTGGTGGGTGAAGAGAACACTGGGTACATCAAAGGCTTGTTATGGCCAGTGAATACTAATACAGAAAGGCTCCTGTCAGTGTAACATCCCCAACATGAAGGACACCCAACAGCCCCCACTCTGCTCTGACACTGTGTGTGTGCCCACCTCAGCCCTGTCTGTTGCCCTATACAACCCAGAGAGACAAAGAAAAAACACAGGATTCTCCATCCCAGCCCAGTACATTAGTATGGAGAGTGTGGTTTCCCTCTTCTTTTGGCCGAAGTAGGCTAATATTCCCTCTTTTTGTTTACTTCCACAGAAGTGCAGAGTTCTTAATTCCCAGCGATATCCTTTCTATTTGACTCATGGGATTTGGTCAAATGTATTCCCCTGCTCACCTCTCTGACTCTCCTCCTACACTACTTCACACATTGTGTGTTCTTGTTTTCTGAGGAACGGGGCTTTGCTTTCTCTCGTCTGAGGGTGGCTAATCAAAAACCTTTTGACAGTCAATACAGCACAACAAACATTCTCCTAGGTGCTGGTAGCCTCCAGTCACAGGATATTTGTGTTCCAGGTTAGATTGATTAGTACTCTCATGTGCATCTTGTGCGTTTGTGTGTGCGTGTGTGTGCACCCCTGTGTGTGTGTTTGTAATAACATCTCCCTCTCTTTTAGTATAAAGAAAACCTAACGCTCCCCACAAGTTAATATTTTACTTTGGTGAAGGACATGAGTGCTTTAAAGCTGTAATTCTCCATGATGGAGCTGAGGGAGACTATAGAAAAGCAGTGAACCTTGCCAAAGGCACAATGTGAGTCCTGAATCAACACAAATAGTGGAACAGGCCTCATCAAAACAGTCCTTCACCTCCAGGATCTGCTCATGTCTGAAAGCCTGCTTTAACATCTTCCTGTCTATAGGTGAGTTCTTGAGCGGTAAATAGAAATATACAGATGCCCTAATAACAGGTGCAATGTAAAACCCTACTGTCACGACTTCTGCCGAAGTCGGTCCCTCTCCTTGTTCGGGCGGCGTTCGGCGGTCGACGTCACCAGCTTTCTAGCCATCGCCGATCCATTTTTCATTTTCCATTTGTTTTGTCTTTGTTTTCTACACACCTGGTTTCTATTCCCCAATTACATGTTCATTATTTAACCCTCTGTTTCCCCCATGTTTGTGTGCGTGTTTGTTTATAATGTTCAGGTCGTTACCTGTTGGCTGGTATTGTTTGCCGGGTTCGTTATTACGCCCGTTATTTACGAGTGACCGGTAACTTCACGCACCTTTAATATTTGTTTTATACCGGTGTTTTTCGTCGAATAAATTACCTTGTACACTCATCTCTGCTCTCCTGTGGCTGATTCCATGCACCAGTTACCCACAGCCTGACAGAAACACGCACTTCAAATGGAGTCAGCAGGAGCAGTTGCCCCGGTACCAGGGGTTGAGGAGCATGTCTAGCAGCATGAGGCGATGCTACAACATCTCGGCACCGCCATGGATCGCTTCCTACAGATGATGGAGCGCTGGGAGAGAAGAGGAGTTCCTCCAGCGCCTCCACCAGCACCACCAAGGACACCACTAATCACCCCTCCTTCATCCGGTTCCAGTGGGATTCGGCTCTCCCTTCCGAGGGAGTACAATAGGAAGGCAGCGGGATGTCAGGGTTTCCTACTCCAACTGGAGCTCTACCTGGCGACCGTGAACCCGGCTCCTTCAGGCCGCAAGAGCATGTCCGCCCTCGTCTCCTGTCTCTCAGGGAAAGCCCTGGATTGGGCCAACGCCATATGGGAGGAAGGAGGAGCGGTGCTGGACCAATTCGAGGATTCACCGCTTTCATCACCGCTTCAGGGCAGTCTTTGACCACCCGCCTGAGGGTAGAGCGGCGGGTGAACGTCTTGTGCACCTGAGTCAGGGGATGAGGAGCGCACAGGAGTTCGCATTAGTATTCCGGACCTTGGCTGCAGGCGCGGGGTGGAACGACGGGGCCCTGATCGATCACTACCATTGTAGTTTGTGTGAGGACGTCCGTCGGGAGTTGGCCTGTAGGGACACAACTCTGACCTTCGACCAGCTGGTGGACATGTCCATAAGGTTGGATAACCTACTGGCTAGCCGCGGACATCCAGATCGGGGTCTGTCGATTCCATCCCCCAGCACCACCACTCCGACGCCCATGGAGCTGGGAGGTGCTGCAATTAGGGCGACCGGAGGAGGGGTCGATTCATGCACCATCTGTGGCCGCAGAGGGCACACTGCCAGTCAGTGCTGGGGAGGTTCCTCTAGGAGTCGAGGCAGCAGGCAGGGCACTCTCGTGTCATCCCAGGTGAGTCGGTACCAGGCTCACCCAGAGCCCCCTGTTGCTCACATGTTTTTGTTTATTAATTTTCCTGAGTTTTCCCCGCATTCCTAGCAGAAGGCACTCGTAGATTCAGGCGCAGCTGGGAATTTTATTGACAGATCATTTGCCCATAGTTTAGGGATCCCCATTGTTCCTGTGGATATGTCTTTCCCTGTGCACGCCCTAGATAGTCGACCATTAGGGTCAGGGCTAATTAGGGAGGCCAACACTCCACTGGGCATGGTTACGCAGGAGGGTCACAAGGAGAGAATCAGTCTCTTCCTTATTGATTCTCCTGCGTTTCCTGTGGTGCTGGGCCTACCCTGGTTGGCCTGTCATGACCCCACTATTTCGTGGCAACAGAAGGCTCTCACAGAGTGGTCACGTAAGTGCTCGGGAAGGTGTTTAGGGGTTTCCGTCGGTGCTACTACGGTGGAAAGTCCAGACCAGGTCTCCACCGTGCGCATCCCCTCTGAATATGCCGATTTGGCCCTCGCCTTCTGTAAAAAGAAGGCGACTCAGTTACCACCCCATCAACGGGGGATTGTGCGATAAATCTTCTGGTAGACGCAGCACTTCCCAGGAGTCATGTGTATCCACTGTCGCAAGAGGAGACGGCGGCTATGGAAACATATGTCTCCGAATCTCTCGGGCAGGGGTACATTCGGCCCTCCACTTCACCTGCCTTCTCGAGTTTCTTTTTTGTGAAGAAGAAGGATGTAGGTCTGCGCCCGTGTATTGACTATCGAGGCATCAACCAAATCACTGTGCGGTATAGTTACCCGCTGCCTCTCATCGCCAGTGTGATCAAGTCAATGCACGGGGCGCGCTTCTTCACAAAATTGGATCTCAGGAGCGCTTACAACCTGGTGCGTATCCGGGAGGGGGACGAGTGTAAGACGGCATTTAGTACCACCTCAGGGCACTATGAGTACCTCGTCATGTCGTACGGGTTGATGAATGCTCCATCAGTCTTCCAGGCCTTTGTAGACAAGATTTTCCGGGACCTGCACGGGCAGGGTGTAGTGGTGTTTTTCGACGACATTCTGATATACTCCGCTACACGCGCCGAGCATGTGTCCCTGGTGCGCAAGGTGCTTGGTCGACTGTTGGCGCATGACCTGTACGTCAAGGCTGAGAAATGCTTGTTTTTTCAACAGTCTGTCTCCTTCCTAGGGTACCGCATTTCCACTTCAGGGGTGGAGATGGAGAGTGACCGCATTTCAGCCGTGCGTAATTGGCCGACTCCCACCACGGTAAAGGAGGTGCAGCGTTTTTAGGGTTTGCCAACTATTACCAGAGGTTTATCCGGGGTTTTGGTCAGGTAGCGGCTCCTATTACCTCACTGCTGAAGGGGGGACCGGTGCGTTTGCAGTGGTCGGCTGAGGCGGACAGGGCTTTTGGTCGTCTGAAGGCTCTGTTTCCCTCGGCTCCGGTGCTGGCTCATCCGGATCCCTCTTTGGCATTCATAGTGGAGGTGGACGTGTCCGAGGCTGGCCACCAAAGCTCTGCCCCTGTGCCTTCTTTTCGAAGAAGCTCAGCCTGGCAGAGAGAAACTATGACGTGGGGGACCGGGAGCTGTTGGCTGTCGTCAAGGCTTTGAAGGCATGGAGACATTGGCTTGAGGGGGCTAAACACCCTTTTCTCATCTGGACCGACCACCGCAATCTGGAGTACATCTGGGCGGCGAGGAGACTGAACCCTCGCCAGGCAAGGTGGGCCATGTTCTTTACCCGTTTTGTCTTCACCCTGTCCTACAGACCAGGTTCCCAGAATGCTAAGGCAGACGCACTGTCCTGGCTGTATGACACAGAGGAGCGGCCCATGGATCCCACTCCCATACTCCCAGCCTCTTGCCTGGTGGCACCGGTAGTGTGGGAGCTGGACGCGGACATCAAGCGGGCGTTACGTACAGAGCCCACTCCCCCCAGTGTCCAGCTGGGCGTCTGTACATTCCGTCTGCTGTCCGCGACCGTTTGATCTATTGGGCCCATACGTCACCCTCCTCTGGTCATCGGGGAATCGGTCGGACAGTGCGCTGTCTTAGTGGGAAGTATTGGTGGTCCACTTTAGCTAAGGACGTGAGGGTTTATGTCTCCTCCTGCTCGGTGTGCGCCCAGTGCAAGGCCCCTAGGCACTTGCCCAGGGGGAAGTTGCAACCCTTACCCATTCCACAACGGCCATGGTCGCACCTGTCGGTGGATTTCCTAACGGATCTTCCTCCATCACAGGGTAACACCACGATCCTGGTCATTGTGGATTGGTTTTCTAAGTCCTGTCGTCTCCTCCCTTTGCCCGGTCTCCCTACGGCCCTACAGATGAGGAGGCCCTGTTTACACATGTCTTCCAGCACTACGGGGTGCCTGAGAACATAGTATCTGATCGAGGTCCCCAGTTCACATCAAGGATCTGGAGGGCGTTCATGGAACGTCTGGGGGTCTCGGTCAGCCTTACCTCGAGTTTTCACCCCGAGAGTAACGGGCAGGTGGAGAGAGTGAACCAGGATGTGGGTAGGTTTCTGCGGTCGTATTGCCAGGACTGGCCGGGGGAGTGGGCGGCGTTTCTGCCTAGGGTATGAACGCCACCCACTCCCCCGGCAGAAATGGCCCAGAACTCATGCCGCCACTCCTCTACTAACCTCTCCCCCTTCCAGTGCGTACTGGGGTACCAGCCAGTGCTGGCGCCGTGGCATCAGAGCCAGATCGGGGTTCCTGCGGTGGATGACTGGTTTAAGCGCTCAGCGGAGACATGGGACCCCGCTCATATGCACCTTCAGCGGGCCGTGAGGCGTCAGAAAGCGAGCGCAGACCGGCGCCGCAGTGAGGCCCCGGTGTTCGTACCGGGGAACCGGGTCTGGCTCTCGACCCGAAACCTGCCCCTCCGCCTGCCCTGCCGGAAGCTGGTTTGTGGGGCCATTCAAAGTCCCGAGGAGACTGAATGAGGTTTGCTACAGGTTACAGCTTCCGCCAGATTACCGTATTAACGCCTCGTTCCATGTGTCTCTCCTCAGGCTGATGGTGGCTGGTCCACTCCAGGAGTCTGAGGTGCGGGAGGTTCCTCCGCCCCCTCTGGACATCAAGGGGGCCCCGGCGTATGTAGTTCGAGCCATACTGGACTCAAGGCATCGGGCAAGGGGCCTTCATTACCTCATGGAGTGGGAGGGGTACAGTCCGGAGGAGAGATGCTGGGTGCCGGTGGAGGACGTATTGGACCCTTCGATACTGCGGGATTTCCACCGTCTCCATCCGGATCGCCCTGCGCCTCGTCCTCCGGGTTGTCCCCGAGGTCGGTGTCGGCGCGCTGCTGGAGCCGCGTGTCAGGGGGGGTACTGTCACAACTTCCGCAGAAGTCGGTCCCTCTCCCGGTTCGGGAGGCGTTCGGCGGTCGACGCCACCAGCTTTCTAGCCATCGCCAATCCATTTTTCATTTTCCATTTGTTTTGTCTTTGTTTTCTACACACCTGGATTCAATTCCCCAATTACATGTACATTATTTAACCCTCCTTTTCCCCCATGTTTGTGTGCGTGTTTGTTTATAATGTTCAGGTCGTTACCTGTTGGCTGGTATTGTTTGCCGGGTTCGTTATTACGCCCGTTATTTACGAGTGACCGGTAACTTCACGCACCTTTAGTAGTTGTTTTATACTGGTGCTGTTCGTGGAATAAATGACCTTGTACACTCATCTCTGCTCTCCTGCGCCTGATTCCATGCACCAGTTACCCACAGCCTGACACCTACATATAAATCCAAAGGCTGCTTTTTCAATGCCTGTATATCTAGGTAATGTTAAACGGTTACTCCCATGGTTAAATTAAGGGTTACTCCATCAGGCATTAAAACAACCCTTTGTTAATCATGAACAATCTGCCTTCTTAGAGGACAGATGACACAGACTAAAGTCAGCTGTTCATGTCTGAGGTCTCTACCTCTAAAGAGGAGTACAGGGAGGTCTTCTGTGCCCATTTCTACTGTGACCCAGATGGAGAGACGAGAGCCGCCAAGGGCCCCTGTGAGGAAGGTGGAGGACAGCGCGTAGCTGCGGTGGTCACGCATGGTGAACTGCGGAGAGGAGAGATGTGGCACTCAAGAAATAAAAATCATGGGCAGGACTGCGGCACTACGCTGCTCTGATGTGGAGAGGGAGAGAGCCGCACTGGAGCGAGTTTTACAGAAGGTTAAAACATCCACAGGCTACTTGAATGAAGACGTGCACAACCAAAGGACTTAACATCAAAAGAGCCTGTGTTTTCAGCTATTCTGTGTGGTGGGTTGGCTTTGCATATTTTATGGCAGTCGGGTTCAGATCCATGCTCCCCTCTCTATTGATATGAGCAGAAACCTGGTTACAAATGTATTTTAATGAAAGGGATTCTCTTTTTTGAGATTCAACCTCTTGTTTGACCACTGTGTAGAATTTCAATCATTTCTTTACAGTAGAACTAGCAGGGAACCCTACTAACTAGTGGAAGTCTGTGCCCCTGTGCAGTTCCCTGTGCAGTTCCCTGTGCAGTTGTTACCCTGAAGGGCAGAAGGAGAGTGAGAAGACAGGGTTGGTTTCTCCACATAAAAGACTACTGCTGACCTATGGTTCCAGCCAGGTCTTTAAAGAAATGGATGACAATCAAAAGGACAAATGTGACGGGAATCCCATGTGAGGTAACACATGAATGCGAAGCGCGGCCCGCTGGTTCTGTGATGTCTTTGACCTGGTAGTTCAAAGCTGCTGCTGGACCTTTGGACCTCTCTCAGTGTGTGTGCCTCAGACAAAGGCTTTGTTCATATTAAAGTAAACCCACCACATTGTTCCTTTGAGCAACACAGCACCTTTCAGAAAGCACAGGGATGATACTGCTGCTGCAGACCTAGACAAATCTACATTTTGTCTGCAGAAAGTTTGTTTGAGATTCTACTGAATCATACTTTCCATTGAAATGTTCATTCTCTGTGATGTTGTTTCTCTCCAAGGCAATGAACCTGTTTTATGATTGGTGAAGCATTCCCTTCTCTCACCCTTTCGTTTGCTTGCGAACATGTGAGGAATTCATTGAGCTTCCACTCCGTTTAAATCTGTCCACTGAACTCAACTAAGATACACCTCAGCAGCACACGGCTCACCTATTTAAAACATAACCTATAGCGTTCATTCATTAAATGTACAGTTTTCTCAACAAGTGCATCCTTGTGATGAGCCACACAAGTGCACCTCTGTTTGTGGGGAGAGAGAGGCACAAGGCAGGGTGGTGTGTGGTGCTACAGGAAGCCCGTTACGGTGTAGCACAAGGGGCGGGAGGTGCTCTCTCTAGCCTACGGTAATAGTTAACCGTGTCAAAGCAGAGAACAGAGGCCCTGGCTCAGGAAGGCGGCTCGTGGTGCCTCTATTTCTCCAGAGACACAAGGGTGAGCAGGGCTTTGATCTTGAAAGTGTGGCTGGAAGACAATATACTGGAAGCATGTGATCCTCTGTGTCTTTGGTGGGGATGGTGTCTGATGGAAGGTAGGACTATGCTAATGGTGCCCTGCCTCACTGTGCTCAGCAAAGCAAAGCCTCTGTGTTGCTGTGTACACTACCTAGTGGACTATACACACTAATGGGAAGAACTGTCCTCAGCACTACGATAATAGCAGAACCGAACAAACTACTGGGTGTATGAAACTATGTGATGTTATCATGTGAACTTTATATGTCTACAGCAGGAATATGGTAAGCAGTGTGGTCAGGTGGTTGTATCACTGGCTGGATGATATTACCTGGACTATCCAGAAATGCAAAGCCACAATTACTTATTTAGGAAGGTAGAATCAACCAATGACCATACACACTGTGAATACTGGCTCCACATAAAACATTATTGTGACCTTAATACATGTGTGATCACAAGACGCACGTTCCCACAATAAGGGCATGCCAACCAATTTATTACCCATGGAGATCCCTCGAACTCCACGCTAATGAGTTATCTGACAATTAAACCCTCGTGCAGCACATCTCCTTTAAGAGCACATTAAGATGCTCCTCTTTATCAAACATACTGGTACAAGCTTTGTCTGTCAATTACAATTAGGCCTCAGTGATGATGGCCCTTCTGGAATGTATATACAGTATTCATATGTGAACACAGGCCTGCTTTACACTACGGAGTACACAGGGCATTCCAACGATTTGCACAAAGGGGGCCTTCAAATCAGAGCGGCTGGGCTTTGACAGCTGCACAACGCCGGCCTTGGGAAGCCTGTTTAATGTTGGCTTTAGGATATCCATTCAACATGATAAATGGGTCCCTACGGGTCTGGGATGGCTGGGTGGGCCTGGGGGTCTGACGTCACCATGGGTGACCTGGCCGCTGTACTGTGAGGGGTGTGGTGGTGGAGACATATGGTGAGGGCTGTTGTACCACAACAACCATACGTACAACAGCTTATCAGTGCCAAGGGGCCTGGTTGGTAGGGAGACTTTAATCAATTAAATGATACATCTAGGTTGATACATCGGTGTTGTTGATGTATAATTTAACAGTCTATTTTACTGATGGGGAGGTTGCCATTCATTTTTAAATATTTGCGTAAAAGTTGCGGGATTTCTTTGCATAGTTCACTTTCATATGCCAAACTTTATAAAATAATCATGACAACAAAATTGGACTGAGCAACAAAGACTTCCTAGGTTATCAGCTTGTTGGGTTGCACATGAGAATTAATCCGAGAAGGTCTGTCGACGAGTTTAGTTAGACATTACCAGCTGATGAACTGGTAATGGTGAGTAAAAGGCCTCTTCCCTGGTCATTCCAACGCAGTGTAAAAGGCCTCTTCCCTGGTCATTCCAACACAGAGTAAAAGTCCTCTTCCCTGGTTATTCCAACACAGTGTAAAAGGTCTCTTCCCTGGTCATTCCAACACAGTGTAAACATCCTCTTCCCTGGTCATTCCAACACAGTGTAAAAGGCCTCTTCCCAGGTCATTTCAATACAGTGTAAAAGGCCTTTTCCCTGGTCATTACAACACAGTGTAAAAGGCCTCTTCCCTGGTCATTCCAACACATTGTAAAATGCCTTTTCCCTGGTCATTCCAACACAGTGTAAAATGCCTTTTCCCTGGTCATTCCAACACAGTGTAAAAATCCTCTTCCCTGGTCATTCCAACACAGTGTAAAAGTCTTCTTACTGCAAGACAACACATACCAATCAAACTAATCAAAACATCCTCACCTGTAAAGCAGAAAAATACACACAGTTACAATACCTTAGTGATTTTCTGTGATTCCAAAGCATCTTACCTTAGTAACCCTCCTACTGGAAGTGTTTTTATTTATCTTAAGAAGATTAACTTTCTATAAAAAATGTATGTCATAAAGCTGGCAATGTAGCAAAAGGAAAAACGAATAAATAGTTCCTAAACAACACTGACTTGATTTGTGGTCTTATGTAGGGTGGAATTTTGGAGATGCATGGCTCTTTGCTGCCACCCTGAGGGGTTTGACGGGTATCACATGTTTGGGCTCCGAGGGTTATCACTATCTCTGAGCCTTCTCTTATTTCAAATGTATTTCCATTGAATGTGGCCATCATCTCACTCTCTCCTTGTGGAATAGCTGTATCTGACATTACATTTGAGACACTGAAACGTGGCTAAGTAATGGTGTGTACATTCACTATGGATGAGGGTCATTTGGATTTGAGTATATCTGATAATAGATTATGAGAAAATGCCCTTGGCCCTCACAGTACCAAACCGGTCACTAATGCACAATTTGAAGACAAATTGTGTAGCTCTTCATCTCACTCCTCTCTTTTGATATAGAAACCCTCATTTTATCGGGCACAATTAAAGGCCATGGTTATGATTATTTTAAGTTCAATGCCATGCGCAGCAATTTCAGAGTTCATCTTGAAAATCTTGAAAGTCTTTGGAAACTTCAATTGGAGGATATCCAGATCAAATACAAAAGTTTCATTCAGCACTGACATGCAGGAAGGCAAATTAGGCCATGAAATTACATGAAATGAAACCCAGCAGACTCCAGTGTTCATCATGGTGCATTATGAATATGATATGAATGTGGTGTATTATTGAATAGGTTCCTCTTGTAGGCGGAATGGAGGCGGACAGAGCAGAGAGACTGGTGTGTTTTGAGTTTTAAAAAGTGTGAAGGCTGTGTTCATATGGTGATATTTGATGGTCATACCTTTGGTCAATGGATGACCAGAAAGATGTTAACTTTCTAAGTAACATAGTTAATTTTAATTAACCCTGCCCATTTATTCAATAAATTGTAAGTAGAATATTTTAGCAACATTAAAACAGTTGTGTAGTACTGTATGTGTGCACTGCACAGTACGCATGTGTGCCACTGTGTGTTGCAGGTCTACACTTTCAGATAATGTCTATAGAGAGGCCTCTGCTTACAGCTTATATGCATACAGCAGGCATTTCTCACCTACCACAGACTTGGTCAAACTGAATTTGCTTTCTCGTCACCATTTTGGCTCAGGCCCAATGTCTTTAATCTCCTCATTATACATTTAGCTTCAACAAGCAGTTTAATGTAATTGAAGCTCTTTTATAGTGCAGGGAAGCCACTGACCTCAGCGCTTTTATAATAAAAAAACTCAAGTCTGGCAGAGTGCCCTCCTCTTATTTTGGGTCTTATTGATTGTAATTGTGTACGTCAGAGGATGGGCAGGCAGGGAGAGCAGGACAATGTGTCATAGTGATTGACGATCCACCACCTCCATACTAAACCTCATCCCACAACCTGTATGAGGATGTCATATTGGTGACACCCTGTCTTCTATCACAATGTGCTGCTGTGACGTGTAATTTATCAAGAGAGCTTCACATAGTGTGTGACAAAGGGCATGACTTTAACAGTACTCTATTTAAGCCACATAGTGGCGATGCAGCATACAGTTTGAAAGAGATGAGCGGTGGGAAACTGTGCGCTTTGCGGTGTGGTTTCTGAAAATGAGGCTCAATGAACAGAGAGGATGAGCATGTGGGTATCAGAGTAGAAATAAATATCCTAGGAATGCAGTTTATCAAAAGTGAAACAAAGCTTCTGGAAGAGAAACATTTCTCACACAGTTTTCATTTGATAAACATGTTTAAATCCTATTCTGTGCATATGAGTTTCCTGGTAATATAGTCAGGTAATATAATTAGGTAATAACTTTAGAGGGAGGGGGAGGAAGATAATTCCAAGGGTTCAGTCCGTGTTAGACTGTGTACTGTGCGCATCATCGGTGACAAGGTGGGTCAGTCTCAAGTCATGTTCTGGGAGGCCTTTGATAACGTCAGCTGTCTGCACCGTCAGTTGTGACGCACCACAATGTGTGGGTCATATCCCACCCGCCCACAGAAGAAGACTCTAAACTTCCCTCCAGACTACTCTCTGTTCAACTTCTCAGCCTCCAGCAGTCCAATCAATTCGATATGACCATTGATAGTCAGTTGAACAACTCTTGGTCGAATAACTAGCCTGAACTAAGGATGTATTGAAACTAATTGAATATTGTACAAACTCGCTCCCTAGACATCCAATTGTCATGTAGTCTGTTGATGAGGGTGTTGTGACAGATGCTGCTCCCCAGACAGACACAGAGATAGACAGGAAGCTCCTTGGACAGCTCCTCTGGGGCTGGGAACTAGCTGTAACATCCACCACCTCCTCCTTCATTATCACTGGTGTTGCTTTTACACACAGCTACTCTCATTCACCAGCTCTGGGTCCCTGTGAGTAACTCTGACCAATCAACTAAGACAGGGATCGTTTGTGTTGACAATTAGAGGAATCAAACACATTTTTAAACAATCTTCTTCATGATGATCAATACGTCGACATGGAGATCAAAACAAATGGCTCTATATTGTGGCATAGGTATTGACAATACATTGTTTGTTTTACTTCAACAACCTTGAACTACTGTTTCCATTTTTAGCACCTAATTTGTAGCAGCATGTAAAATACAAAAACAAATCATCACTGAAGTGCCGTGGAATTGCTAAAGCAAACATGCTTGAATGTGTCTATGCAAGTGACACCCTTCCACAAAGGGACATGCTCTCGTCACAGCAGAATTACTCCTAACATGAGGAGGAAACTGCTGCTATTATCATGATAAGGCCCATTATCCAGCTGACAAAGCATGGACACATTGGTATTGGGTTTTGTAGAGAGGAGAGGGAATGGCTGCCCTGTCTAATGGTCTTCCTCACCAACCCAGTATTTTCCCCACTAATTCTTCTCCGCTCACTGGAGAGCCCTCTACATTCTGTCTCACAGATAGTTGGTCTCGGGACCAAGCTTTCTGCCCAACCTGAAGCTGCCCTGGTAAAACAACATAGCCAGCCCCCCAAATGACCTGTCCTGCTCTAAGAGTTCACTGATGTGTAAGACTCATATTCTTCTGATTTGAATCAATAGTAGTTTGCTATGTGACAATATCTGTAAGTTACAAGTGATGGAAAAACTTGATTAGCCCTAGTTAAATATTTAGTTAATGAAACACAAAATTGAGGATCTTACATTTTGTTTCACAAGCCTTTATGGATTAATTCAATTGATAGATAAGAGAGGAAACCCTCTTCTGGCAGTGGTGGAGGGCACTATTTTCTGTGGAGTGCTGTTATTTCTATCTCAGTATAAGGGTGGATGAATAATGTATGGGAATAGTCTCTTTTCATTATCCTGGCTGAGTGATGCTCCTGACTTTATATGTTCAGCAGAGCGAGCCGAACTAGTGGTGTGTAGACGGTGTGCACCCAAAACTTCATTCATAGAATCTATAGATCTGTGAGGAAATCAACCCTACGTCATGCTATACACAGTGGGGTCTGAAATTATTGACACCCTAGATAAAGATGAGCAAAAATTACTGTATAAAATAATGAATACAAATACTGAGCTGTATTGTATGCAAAAAAAATGGAAATTGTTTTATTTTTGTTCTAATACTATTGCTCAAAGAACGAGATTTTGTTTAACAAGTAATACTTTTTACTGTATAAAATAATTAATACAGATACTGAGCTTTATTGTATGCAAAACATTTTAAATTGTTTTATTTTTGTTCTAATACTATTGCTCAAAGAAAGAGATTTTGTTTAACAAGTAATACTTTTTACTGTATAAAATAATTAATACAGATACTGAGCTTTATTGTATGCAAAAAAATTGAAATTGTTTTATTTTTGTTCTAATACTATTGCTCAAAGAAAGAGATTTTGTTTAACAAGTAATACTTTTTTCTCTCAAAAAGGTAGGGGGTTGACACCCCTTTTTTCAATATCCTCACCTTGCGAGGATAATGGCACTGAACCTTTCTCTAAAATGTTGTCATGACTTCCGCCGAAGTCGGCTACTCTTCCTGTTCCGGCGGCGTTTGGCGGTCGACGTCACCGGCTTTCTAGCCATCGCCGCTCCATTTTTCATGTATCCATTTGTTTTGTCTTGTTCCCTGCACACCTGGTTTTCATTCCCCATTACCTCACTGCTGAAGGGGGGTCCTGTACGTCTGCAGTGGTCGGTTGAGGCGGACAGGGCTTTTGGGCACCTGAGAGCTCTGTTTACCTCGGCTCCCGTGCTGGCCCATCCGGATCCCTCTTTGGCATTCATAGTGGAGGTGGACGCATCAGAGGCTGGGATTGGAGCCGTGCTCTCTCAGCGTTCGGGCACACCACCGAAGCTCCGCCCCTGTGCTTTCTACTCGAAGAAGCTCAGCCCGGCGGAGCGGAACTATGATGTGGGGGACCGGGAGCTGTTGGCTGTGGTTAAGGCTTTGAAGGCATGGAGACATTGGCTTGAGGGGGCTAAACACCCTTTCCTCATCTGGACTGACCACAGCAACCTGGAGTACATCCGGGCAGCTAGGAGACTGAATCCTCGTCAGGCAAGGTGGACCATGTTCTTTACCCGTTTTGTGTTTACCCTGTCCTACAGATCAGGTTCCCAGAATGTGAAGGCAGACGCACTGTCCTGGCTGTATGACACAGAGGAGCGGCCCATGGATCAGACTCCCATTCTCCCGGCCTCCTGCCTGGTAGAGCCGGTCGTGTGGGAGCTGGACGTGGACATTGAGCAGGCGTTGCGTACAGAGCCCGCTCCCCTCCAGTGTCCTGTCGGGCCTATGTACGTTCCGTCTGCTGTCCGTGACCGGTTGATCTATTGGGCCCACACATCACCCTCCTCTGGTCATCCGGGGATCGGTCGGACGGTGCGCTGTCTGTCTGGGAAGTACTGGTGGCCCACCTTGGCTCGGGACGTGAGGGTTTATGTTTCCTCCTGCTCGGTGTGCGCCCAGTGTAAGGCTCCTAGACACCTGCCCAGAGGTAAGCTACATCCCTTACCCATTCCACAACAGCCTTGGTCACACCTGTCGGTGGATTTTCTAACGGATCTTCCTCCCTCACAGGGGAACACCACGATCCTGGTCGTTGTGGATCGTTTCTCTAAGTCCTGTCGTCTCCTCCCTCTGCCTGGTCTCCCTACGGCCCTACAGACTGCGGAGACCATGTTTACACATGTCTTCCGGCACTACGGGGTGCCTGAGGATATAGTGTCTGATCGGGGTCCCCAGTTCACTTCGAGAGTCTGGAGGGCGTTCATGGAAAGTTTGGGGGTCTCGATCAGCCTCACCTCGGGTTTCCACCCCAAGAGTAATGGGCAGGCGGAGAGAGTGAACAAGGATGTGGGCAGGTTTCTGCGGTCCTATTGCCAGGACTGGCCGAGGGAGTGGGCGGCGTTCGTGCCCTGGGCAGAGATGGCGCAGAACTCGCTCCGCCACTCCTCCACTAACCTCTCCCCCTTTCAGTGTGTATTGGGGTACCAGCCGGTTCTGGCACCGTGGCATCAGAGTCAGACCGAGGCTCCTGTGGTGGACGATTGGTTCAGATGAGCGGAGGAGACCTGGGAAGCCGCCCATGGTCACCTCCAGCAGACCGCGCTGCGCCAAAAGACCAGCGCGGACCGTCACCGCACTGAGGCTCTGGACCCGAAACCTGCCCCTCCGCCTGCCCTGCCGGAAGCTGGGTCCGCGGTTTGTGGGGCCATTCAAAATCCTAAGGACAGTGAACGAGGTATGTTACAGGTTACAGCTTCCCCCCGATTACCATATTAACCCCTCGTTCCATGTGTCTCTCCTCAGGCCGGTGGTGGCTGGTCCGCTCCAGGAGTCTGAGGTACGGGAGGTTCCTCCGCCCCCTCTAGACATCGATGGGGCCCCGGCGTACTCCGTCCGTTCCATCCTGGATTCAAGGCGTTGGGCGAGGGGCCTTCAGTACCTCGTGGAGTGGGAGGGGTATGGTCCTGAAGAGAGGTGCTGGGTTCCGGTGGCTGATTTATTGACCCTGAACTGCTGCGTGAGTTCCACCGTCGCCGGCCGGATCGCCCTGTGCCTTGCCCTCCGGGTCGTCCCCGAGGCCGGTGTCGACGCACCGCTGGAGCCGTGCGTCGGGGGGGGTACTGTCACGACTTCCGCCAAAGTCGGCTCCTCTCCTTGTTTGGGCGGCGTTCGGCAGCGACGTCACCGGCTTTCTAGCCATCGCTGCTTTATTTTTCATGTATCCATTTGTTTTGTCTTGTTCCCTGCACACCTGCTTTTCATTCCCCAATCAATCTACATGTATTTATTGCTCTGTTCCCCATCATGTCTTTGTGTAAGATTGTTTGTGTTACGTGTATTTTGTCTATTGGGAATTTTGTTACGCGCCAGACATTTGTCTATGTTCCGTGTTTTGGGCACGTTGTTTGTGCTTTTGATATTTTACCAGAATAAAGTGTGCGCCTGTTCACTTCACTCTGCTCTCCTGCACCTGACTTCGCCTCCAGTACACAACCAGTGACAAATGTTTTATGAGTTGAACACATTGGGAGGGATCTTAGACCATTCCTCCATACAGAATCCATCCAGACCCTTGATATGCTTCGTCTGTGCTTATGAACTGCCCTCTTCAATTCAAACCACAGGTTTTTAATGGGTTTCAATTTCGGAGACTGAGATGGCCGTTGCAAAATGTTGATATTGTGCCCAATTATTTGTAGATGTTGATGTGTGCTTGAGGTTACTGTCTCGCTGGAAGATCCACTTGCGGTCAAGGTTCAGCCTCCTGGCAGAGGCAACCAGGTTTTTAGCAAAAATGTCCTTGTACTGGGTAAAGTTCATGATGCCACTGACCTTAGCAAGGGCACCAGGACCAGTGGAAGCAAAATAGCCCCATAACATCAACGATCCACCACCATATTTTACAGTAGGTATGGGGTTCTTTTTTGCTCATGCATGCATACTCATTTCGACGCCAAACCCACCACTGGTGTGCATGGCCAAAGAGCTCTATTTTCATGTCATCTGACTAAAGCAATCCAAGTGCCAATGCTGTTTCGTAAACTCCAGGCATTTACATTTGTTGGATGCCAAGAAAACAGAGCTCTTTGGCCATGCACATCAGTGGTGTATATCATACTACGTGCCTACTGTGTCTCTTCTCATGTGTCGCTTGGTGGCAGGTCAGATGTTGTTTTGGTCCTCCGTACAGTCCCTGGTCCTTTTGGAGTAATGACTGGATTATTTGACAGTTATGCCCATAGCTTGCCTGAAAAACCTGATAGAATTGTTGTCTGTTAGCCAAAACATGAACTCAGTGAAGTTTATATGTATTTGAGAAAACAGACGAGAAGTAGTTGACGCAAGAAACAGTGCTGGAAACTGAAAATATGAATTATTGCCGTCAACCCCACAATTATGTACAGTGCTACTGAGCGGCACCAATGTATGACATCTTTCCCTAATCGTTATAATGTCATCAGAACTTAAGGGACCAACCTCACTAATGGAGTCTTATTTCAACTGTTATACAATTAGGCTTGAACTGTTTTCGAACCATCAAACTAATTCAATATGTGTTCATTTCTTTAAATAAAATGATACTAAATCAAATAATCACAAGCCCCTGTCTAAGTGTTTAACTCTCCACAGTAAAATTGTTCAAAATAATACATTTTTTTGTGACAAGTATGTATGATTATTTGCAGGGTTGGGTGGATTACATGAAAAATGTAATCCTTTACTGATTACAGTTACATGAAAAATAAAGTAAAAAGTCACGTAATCCTTTGGATTACTCAAAATGAGTAAAATTATCTGATTACATTTGGATCACATTCACTTCTAACACCCATATTTTAAAATTTAAAAAAAACATGGCACTAATTATTTCATTTACATGTAGTAACATTACTATTTACAGACAATGAAAGACAGCTGCCTCTGATTGGGAACCATATCAGGCCAACATAGAAATACAAAACATAGATATACTTAATCTAGAATGCCCACCCAAATCAGGGCGTGACAATCTAGAATGCCCACCCAAATCAGGGTGTGACAGTACCCCCCCCCCCCCCCCCCCCCCCAAAGGTTTGGACTCCGGCAGCAAAACCTGACTCAATAGGGGAGGGTCCGGGTGGGCATCTAGCCCCGGTGGCAGCTCCGGTGCGGGACATAGACCCCGCTCTGCTTGCGGATCCGCCATCCTCGGTGGCGACTCTATTTTGGGGATTGTCGCTGAAAGCTCCGGACCGTGGATTGTTGCCGGAGGACCCGGACCGTGGATCATCGCCGGAAGCTCCGGACCGCGGATCATTGCCGATGGCTCCGAACTAAAGACCGCCGCCGGAGACTCTGGACCGCAGACCGTCGCCGGAGACTCTGGACCGCAAAACGTCGCCGGAGACTCTGGACCGCAGACCGTCGCCGGAGACTCTGGACTGCAGACCGTCGCTGCAGGCTCCGGGCCATGGATCATCACTGGAGGCTTCGTGCCATGGATCATCACTACAGGCTCCGGGTCATGGATTATCACTGGAGGCTTCGTGCCATGGATCATCACTACAGGCTCCGGGCCATGGATCATCACTGGAGGCTTCGTGCCATGGATCATCACTGGAGGCTTCGGACCATGGATCATCACTAGAGGCTTCGTACGAGGAGCCGGAACAGGTCTCACCGGACTGAGGAGACGTACTGGCAGCCTGGTGCGTGGAGCTGCCACAGGGCTTACCAGGCTGGGGAGACGCACTGCAAACCTGGTGCGTGGAGCAGGCACAGGATATACTGGGCTGTGGAGGCGCACTGGAGGTCTGGAGCATAGGGCTGGCACAACCCGTCCTGGCTGGATGCTCACTTTAGCCCGGCAAGTACGGGGCGCATGCACAGGACGCACCGGGCTATGAATGCGCACTGGAGATACAGTGCACATCACTGCATAACACGGTGGCTGACTGGTCACACAGTCAACAGTAAGCACGGGGAGTTGGCTCAGGTCTAAACCCTGACTCCGCCAATCTCCCTGTGTGCCCCCCCTCCCCCCCAAAAAATTGGAGCTGCCTCTCAGGCTTCCGTCGTTGCCGTGACTCCCGATCTCATCGCCGTTCCTCCCTCGCTGCTTCCACCTGTTCCCATGGGAGGCGATCCCATCCAGCCTGGATCTCCTCCCACAACCTTAAACAGTGACTGTCAAAATAGGGTTCCAGAATGTTCAGATACGTTTTTTTTTTCAATATAGAGATGAATTTTAATTATCAGATAAGATAATTAATTTGGGACTATTTCACCACCTGAGATAGTGGTTAGTTCTCCAACTCCAAATATAGCCTAATTATTGCTGATAGTTTGCTGTGTAGTTGATAGGCCTAGGGAAATATCAAACAGTAAGTTTAATGTAGGCTATAGGCCTGCGCACTCGGGTTGAATTAGATCAAATGTGACACGCCAGCCGAACTGGGGCTGTTGACTTAGCACATAGCTGCATGTATGACTACGTGTTCAACTACAGCTCATTGGGTCAGCTCATTGAGGAAGTAAAGTATAAAGGGCCATACAGGTAAAGCAGCACACTGGTGGTGCATCTTGCAGCAAGCGTGAAAGACCCACCAACTACATTCATTCCAAATTCTTTGTGTCAGAGAAGAACCTTTAACATCCTCATTAGAAACCTGAACTGAAGTACATAGTGATCACCAGCTGACTTCAGCCCAGATGTCCTCCATGGGGACATGGTCACAACCCTTGCATGCACCCCCTCCAAAAATTGCCTCCACAATCCACAGGGACAGTTGTTTCTTTGATAGAGCCCAAATCAAATCAAATCAAATTTTGATTTGATTTGGGCTCTATCAAAGAAACAACTGTCCCTCTGGCCTGAGTGGCAAAGCACACAGACAGCTGATTTCAACGTGTAATTCATATGTCTGATCTACATAAAGTCTCAGAGCAGGAAATGGACACACTTTTCTATGTTAGGTGTCATATGTGGAATAACGCTTTTTACCTCTAATCGGCTTAACAATAGGACTGTCCTTGTCTCTATGCCGTCCACCCCACAAACAGTCTCTCTCAGTCCCAGTGCACGGCAGACTGTGATGCTGCTTGCGTATCTGACGGAGGATGGGTGTGTGGGTTTAAAGACAGTACAGGAAGACTCTTATCAAGAGTGTGGACTGGCCACTCTACTAATGGTATCTGGGTGTTCACAACACTTGACCTGGGCCTTCTTATCTCCATGGAGCTATAGGATCTATTTGTCTATAGGGACAGACAGACAGACAGGCAGACAGACAGACAGACAGACAGACAGACAGACAGACAGACAGACAGACAGACAGACAGACAGACAGACAGACAGACAGACAGACAGACAGACAGACAGACAGACAGACAGACAGACAGACAGACAGACAATAGGAGAGGAAACACACCATAACAAACATTGGTCGTGCACAGAAGATCACCTGCTGCGATTAAACATAGATTCACGTAGAATAGTCTCAAAACGAACAGAAAATGACAACCACTCGCTGCTTTTAACCATTAGTCAGCCCGGTGTGTTTTGTCCTTAACCACATAAGAGTTTTACTTGGGTGAGTGAGAGATTGAACGGTAAGGTGAGATGGACAGTCTACACACTGGGTTCTAGAAAGAGCAGTCCCTGATCAAGCCATTATGGGCTGGGTTAAAATGACTCAACACTAGTTTATTCACATAAAAAACAGATGTGTGTTATTAAGATGTAATTCATTTAATTAACTACGGAATAAGCAATTGAAATAGGAGGCCCAGTCGATTAAAATGTAATTAGCATATTCAGCTTGAAAAATATATCTGTAACACTCACATTCTTTGTAACTGTATTATCTGGTCATTGAAAGGCCATGATGTGATATGTTGGGCATTCGGGCGGGGTTGACAGAACATTGTGCCCAGTCCACTGACATTTCCATATTACTTGGAGGAAAACAACATCTGTCTTTATATCATTAGTTCTAGTAAGTGATCAACATCAGTGTTGTTGAAAATGATAATTCAATAAAGAAACCACACTTGCTATTTACTTGCAAATGCTCTTTTGTATAAAAAAAAAATCCAAACAGAGAGCCTGGATGAACGGAAACTATTTGTCAGAAACTGTTGAAAGAGACACCACGTCTCCAGTAAGTGGAGACATGATATTAAATGAATATGGGGGTATTCTCTTCGGCTTCTCCTCTTCTAAACATTTCCTGGCTGCTTCATGTGTCACACACGTATTATAGATGAATCATGTCCAGCTTGCTCTTCCTGGCCTGCTCAGGAAACATTTGTTTTTGTGTGTTTTTCTTTTCCATGGGGTGACATAGCCTGTCATACTTTGGTACATGTACAGTTGAAGTCGGAAGTTTACATACACTTAGGTTGGAGTCAGTAAAACTCTTTTCTCAACTACTCCACAAATTTCTTGTTAACAAACTATAGTTTTGGCAAGTCAGTTAGGACATCTACTTTGTGCATGACACAAGTAATTTTTCCAACAATTGTTTACAGACAGATTATTTCACTTATAATTCACTGTATCACAATTCCAGTGGGTCAGAAGTTTACATACACTAAGTTGACTGTGCCTTTAAACAGCTTAGAAAATTCCAGAAAATTATGTCATGGCTTTAGAAGCTTCTGATAAGCTAATTGACATCATTTGAGTCAATTGCAGGTGTACCTGTGGATGTATTTCAAGGCCTACCTTCAAACTCAGTGCCTCTTTGCTTGACATCATGGGAAAATCAAAAGAAATCAGCCAAGACCTCAGAAAAAAAATGTGGACCTCCACAAGTCTGGTTCATCCTTGGGAGCAATTTCCAAATGCCTGAAGGTACCACGTTCATCTGTACAACAATAGTATGCAAGTATAAACACCATGGAACCACGCAGCCGTCATACTGTTCAGGAAGGAGACGCGTTCTGTCTCCTACAGATGAACGTATTTTGGTGCAAAAAGTGCAAATCAATGCCAGAACAACAGCAAAGGACCTTGTGAAGATGCTGGAGGAAACAGATACAAAAGTATCTATATCTACAGTAAAGCGAGTCCGCTATCGACATAACCTGAAAGGCCACTCAGCAAGGAAGAAGCCACTGCTCCAAAACCGTCATAAAAAAGCCAGACTACAGTTTGCAACTGCATACGAGGACAAAGACCGTACTTTTTGGAGAAATGTCATCTGGTCTGATGAAACAAAAATAGAACTGTTTGGCCATAATGACCATCATTATGTTTGGAGGAAAAAGGGTGAGGCTTGCAAGCCGAAGAACACCATCCCAACCGTGAAGCACAGGGGTGGCAGCATCATGTTGTGGGGGTGCTTTGCTGCAGGAGGGCCTAGTGCACTTCTCAAAATAGATGGCATCATGAGGAAGAAAAATGAGGTGGATATATTGAAGCAACATCTCAAGACATCAGTCAGGAAGTTAAAGCTTGGTCGCAAATGTGATGAGCATTTTAGAGCATGCCATTACAATTATTACACATTAATGCCTGAGACTATGTGGACGACCCCAGTTAGTATTGTATTTAAGAATTATTTAATTGGTTTGAAAAATACATGTTTTATGGTTGATATGGACCATTAATGCTTGAATTCAGAATGAGATTGTCCAATCCAACTAGCAAAGACTTAAAAAAAGCCATCTGAGGAATAAAGTCTTGTTAAGGTCATGTTCCTCATGCAACACTAGTTCCTCCTACTCAGAGTGCATTTGATCAAGGTTCATGGACAGTATATTCTCCTCTATTTCATGGCTTATTGGTAATCAGAATATGAATTGTTGAAGGATGATGGACAAACTATGAGTCATTGCAATTTAATGGTTCAGGAGTTCAGAGCTCATTCTCAGATCAAACAATTGGTAAAGCAAAGGGAGGGAGGAACTCACTGAGACATGTCACGACTGTAGGTCTACAGACTCTGTTTAAGTATAGCTATATTATAAATAAAACCTCTTACAATCACAACAATAAATGATAAATATATACCATGGAGGTGTCTTGGTAAAAAGGTCGTGTCAATTGATTGTGTACAATATGTCATATTGGGAATGCCCTTCTTGGTTGCGGTTTTTGATTTGATTTATTAGGATCCACATTAGCCGATGTCAATGTCGACAGCTTGTCTTACTGGGGTCCGACATATATCGAAAAAGACATTACAGACAAAAGACTTTACAATTTGCATGTAGTGGAGTGTGTGTGTGTGCATCTATCAGGTACACAGTACATACACACAACAAGTAGGCCACATGGGAGAGAGGTGCTGTGTCATGAGGTGTTGCTTTATTCGTTTTTTAAAACAAGGTTTGCTGTTCACTTGCTCTATATAAGATGGAAGGGATTTCCATGCACTCATGGCTCTGTATAATACTGCACATTTCCTTGAATTTGTTCTGGACCTGGGGACTGTGAAAAGACCCCGGGTGGCATGTCTGGTTGGGTAAGTGTGTTTGGAACAATTTGGAATTTCCAACACGTTGTTTCTTATAAAAACAAGAAGTGGTGCAGTCAATCTTTCCTCAACTTTTAGCCAAGAGAGACTAGCATGCATAGTTTTAATATTAGCCCTCTGATTACAATGAATAGCAAGACGTGCCCCTCTGTTCTGGACCAGCTGCAGCTTAACTAGGTCTTTATTTGCAGCACTTGATCACATTACTGGACGATAATCAAGATAAGATAAAACTAGAGCCTGTAGTACTTGCTTAGCGGAGTGTGGAGTCAAAAAAGCAGAGTATCTCTTTATTACAGACAGACCTCTCCCCATCTTTACAACCATTGAATCTATGTGTTTTGACCATGACAGTTTAGAATCTAAGGTAATGCCAAATAATTTAGTCTCCTCAGCTTGTTCAACAGCCACACCATTCCTTACCAGATTCAGCTGAGATCTACAACTTAGGGAATGATTTGTACCAAATACAATGCTCTTAGTTTAAGAGATATTCAGGACCAGTTTATTACTGACCACCCATTCCAAAACAGACTGCAACTCTTTGTTAAAGGGTTTCAGTGACTTCATTAACTATGGTTGCTGATGTGTATATGGTTGAATCATCAGCATACATGGACACACATGCTTTGTTTAATGCCAGTGGCAGGTCATTGGTAAAAATAGAAAAGAGTAGAGAGCCTAGAGAGCTGCCCTGCGGTACACCACACTTTACATGTTTGACATTAGAGAAGCTTCCATTAAAGAAAACCCTCTGCTCTATTAGATAGATAGCTCTGAATCCACAATATGGCAGAGGTTGAAAAGCCATATCACATACTGTACATTTTCTCAACAACAGGTTATGGTCAATAATATCAAAGGCTCCACTGAAATCTAACAGTACGGCTCCTGTAATATTCTTATTATCAATTTCTTTCAACCAAAAATCAGTAATTTGTGTCGTTGTAGTACATGTTGAGTGCCCTTCTCTATAAGCATGCTGGAAGTCTGTTGTTAATTGGTTTACAGAGAAGTAGCATTGTATTTGGTGAAACACAATTTTTTCCAACAGTTTACTAAGAGCTGGCAGCAAGCTGACAGGCCTGCAGTAAAGGCCGCTTTACCACTCTTGGGTAGCGGAATGACTTAGGCTTCCCTCCAGGCCTGAGGACAAAGACTTTCCTCTAGGCTCAGATTAAAGATAAGACCGATAGGAGTGGCTATAGAGTCAGCTACCATCCTCAGTAACTTTTTATCTAAGTTGTCAATGCCAGGAGGTTTGTCATTATTGATCGATAAAAATACATTTTCCACCTCTCCCACACCAACTTTAACAATTGTTTTTAAACATGACTACGAAAGCTCACTGTTCATTGTTGGCATTTGCTGCCTAAGTTTGCACACTTTGCCAATGAAGTAATCATTAAAATAATTGCCAACATAAAATGGTTTTGTGATGAATAAGCCATCTGATTCGATGAAAGATGGAGTTGAATTTGTCTTTCTGCCCATAATTTCATTGAATGTTTTTTCTTCTTCTCATAATTCTTTATATAATTGATCTTGGCTTCATAATACAGTTTCTTATTATTTGTTAAGTTTAGTTACATAATTTCTCAAATTTGCAGGAAGTCCGCCAGTCAGATGTGCAGCCAGACTTATTAGCCACTCCTTTTGCCCCATCTCTTTCAGCCTTACAGTTTTTCAATTCCTCATCAATCCATGGAGCCTTAACAGTTCTAACAGTCCGTTTCTTAACAGGTGCATGTTTATCAATAAATTAATCAAGAGTAGCATCTGGATGTTCCTTATAAATCACATCAGACCAACAAATATTTTTAACATCATCCACATAAGAGCCACAGGAAAATATTTTGTATGATCTCTTATACACTATTATAGATCCTCTGGTTTAATCAAACATTAGACATATATGAAGAACCAGAGGATTGTGTGTGAACTTCACATTCAAAACAATATTTAATTGATGCAATACCACAATCGCAACGTGAATCCATTTTCTATAAATCAAAAAAGGTTTTGAAGTCAATCTGAACAATCCAATTATAGTTTGGAATGGACATGTGTGTTATTTTATTGAGCAGGTAGTGATTTGGTTAGGTCCTCCATGCAGAGTTCAGGTCTAATGAGACTTTACTTTCACTGGGATTACATTCAGTTTAGTTGCATGGGCTTGTGTTGATATCCACTCTGTATGGGCTCAGCGGCAATCAGTTGAAGATGGTATCAAAAACACAATCCCATTTTATCCACTGAACATATTGCAATTCTACACTGTAAGCTGTCACCCTGTTAGCATTGAAGGGTGAAGTATTAATGATTTTATGTGTCTGTGAAACAGGGACATGTTGAAAACATTTCGGAATATTCCTATTCATGTTACTTTCATAGCGCCCATACTTTGGCTTTACAAGGAAGAATATACGTCATTATTCATCTCGTTTGCCCAAGTAGGCCTACGTATATTCTCCATGAAGACACTGATGAACAGGTATGACTGTTCAGGTATGACTGTGCTGTAAAGAGGTGAAAATCGGTCTTTTCTGTCTACAGCTTTCATAATAACTCTAACATCTTAGACTACACACTCAAAAATAACAAAATATTTGAAAACAGATCAATACTTTATTTCTGGATGTTCAACTGATACACTTCACAATACATTTGTACCATCCATTCCAATTGGAATTGATGTAGTTCCTGTTTGTCTAGCCAGGCAGCAATGTGTCATCTGGTTTTGGGCCAAAGTGTCCATTTCATTTTCTATAAACATTAGTTGCAGATACCATCATGAAAAATAAATATATTTGTTTCGCTCCCAAGCTGCCCCTTGGTACCATTCAGGAAAGAGAAGCTTACTTAAATTAACTTTTATATATTCCTCTTCTGATCTCGTTAGGAGATGTGTACCATGTTCTGCTTCAATCAAAACAATTATCTACAGCCAACCAGTATACATGTTTAAGCAGAGCTGAAGGAGCCAATACTACACAGTTATGTGTAGTTAAGCTTCAGACTCCTACTCATTAAGAAGACCACTTGGGTTTAGAGAGTTTAAATATCATTATGAATATTATTAGAGTAGCTAACTGTGGTTTCAATTATTCCACGTAAAATAGAAAACAAATCAATACTGAAACAAATAAAGTTGGACTCTTTTAATATGACTCCTTTTAGACAGCACCATGGGATCACTGAGAGTATGCTAGAAACCCCTGGATGACACAGCTTGATTGCAGTGAGAGATGCGGTTGTCACGCCCTGACCTTAGAGATCCATTTTATTCTCTATTTGGTTAGGTCAGGGTGTGACTAGGGTGGGAAATCTATGTTTTCTATTTCTTTGTTGGCCGGGTATGGTTCTCAATCAGAGGCAGCTGTCTATCGTTGTCTCTGATTGGGGATCATACTTAGGCAGCCTTTTTTCCCACCTTTGTTTGTGGGATCTTGTTTTTGGTACTGTGCTGTATGCCCTACTGAACGTTACGTTTCCGTTTTGTATTTTATTTTGGTTTTATTTCGGTGTCCATCTAATAAAGAAAGATGTACGCTTACCACGCTGCACCTTGGTCTAATTCTTCCCTCAACGGACGTAACAGTGGTATGGCAGTTAGGCTATCCACCAAGCCCAGGATGACATGATTACACAATTATCACAAATTTGTCTTCCCCTCAGTGTCGACTAAAAGACACAGTATAGCTGAGATCTGCACAACCAAACAGAATCACATTAAACCATAGTACACAGACATTAATCTCCTCATCATTGGTGTCATTATGTTTGAGTCAACATCATTAAAGCCACAGGCATCTTACAACGCCCCATGTTGTATGCTCTATAACTACAGACATAGAGTATATTCATGTTGTTATACAGATCACTGTTGCATAGGGATCAGCATAGACATTACAGAAGCTAAAGTGTGTTTGCTGTTACAGTGCCAATTAAAGGCAATGGTATTTTCTTTCGAGGAATAGATAAAAGAGAATAGTCTGAAAGTGAACTAGAAAGGCTGTCAGAAGTACTACAATGTAAACATACTTGTAATCCATCTGTCTGCATACTTCAAGACCAGCGGCAGTCAGTGTAATTTAAGATGAGGGAGGACTATTTCATTTCATGAGCTTGGTATTATTTCTATTACAGCATATTGGATGACTCTCATTCACATTTCATTCACCCAGTTCAATGTAACAGCGATAGGTTTAGGCTACTACATGATACTAGAATTGTTCCTATAACCATCATGAGATTGCTACAATGAATGAATGAAGTTTACAACGTAGATGCACACAGGTAAAGAAACCCATTTGAGTTGACAAACAGTGATACATTTACCTTTATTTAGCTAGGCAAGTCAGTTAAGAACAAATTCTTATTTTCAATAACAGCCTAGGAACAGCAGATTAACTGCCTTGTTCAGGGGCAGAATGACAGATTTTTACCTTGTCAGCTCATTGATTTGATCTTGCAACCTTCATGGTTACTAGTCCAACGCTCTAACCACTAGGCTACCTGCCACACATGGACAGACTATGACAATACTGCCTTGTACACTCTTGCCTGCATCTAGTTGATATAGGGTGTAATCATTAGTCCAACAGTTGCAAATTAGAGTTTCTATTTGACAAATGCAGTTATGTTTATCCCTGTTTTGTTCCGTTTGCTTCCGTTTAACAGAATCGGTGGAATGAATACACCCCTGATCACGCGTAAACACAGTTCACTTTCATAGCAGCCACATTGTATTCCTTTTCGCATCTATACCCTCTCCTCCTCTCCTCCCTTTCCAAACTAAACCGCTGCACACAGCCTACATCGTTGTCACCATATTAGCTAAAGTAACGTCATAGTCAGCATAGCTAATATAAATAATATGTTAGTAAACTCGCTACAATCAGGCAGTAACGTTAGTGTACAGTCAGTACAGTTACACCGGCAGGCCCCGGTGGCGATAAATTAGTAATACCAAAAGCTTAGCTTGACTTTGAAGAGTTCCAGTGTTGTGTTGGTAAGTCATAGCCAGCTAGCTAGCATAGCATCCCTCTGTTTGAGCGGGGTGTTTCAGTAGACTAAACTAGCTAGCTGCATTTGCAAGCTAAGTAAGTGAAACTGAAAGTGAAAAAAATCTCTCTCTATTTCTCTCTTGCTTCTCCATCATCTTGGAAAAACATAATTTGTTCAAAACTGATGAACTATTGTCTTTCTCTCTCACCACATTTTATACACTGCAGTTCTAGCTAGCTGTAGCTTATGCTTTCAGTACTAGATTAATTCTCTGATCCTTTGATTAGGTGTACAACTCTGACCATCTGGAGGAGGTCCTCCGGAAGTTGTCATAATTACTGTGTAAGTCTATGGAAGGACAATGAGCCTCCTAGGTTTTGTATTGAAGTCAATGTACCCAGAGGAGGACAGAAGCTAGCTGTCCTCTGGCTACACCATGGTGCTACCCTACAGAGTGCTTTTGAGGCTACTGTAGACCTTCTTTGCAAAATAGTGTGTTTTAATCAGTTATTTGGAGATGTGATTATATTTAGTATAGTTTTATCTAAAAATGTCAGTTATTTGGAGATGTGATTATATTTAGTATAGTTTTATCTAAAAAAATATCTAACTTTTTAAATGTTTTTCAATATTTTTTTATGAAATTAACTGAGGAGGATGGTCCTCCCCTTCCTCCTCTGAGAAGCCTCCACTGTTCAATACATGGCATATGGTGGTGTAGTGAGATACCCAATGGGCTGGACGATTCTCTTCTCATCACTCATCTTGAAAAAACTCATACTAAAAACTTGGAAGTCAATCAACCCGCCATTATTGACACAATGGAAAAATCAAATGATTTATTTATTTATTATTTGAAAGGGAAAGGAATAGGGGGGATACATAGTCAGTTGTACAACTGAATGCCTTCAAAAATAGCATGGGCAACCAAGAAAAATAAATTCGAACAATTTAAGGCCAAGTGGCAAACAATAATGCAGGCACTAGGGATGGAGGTGTGAGCATGCGGGTCTGAGTAGATTAGATGTAGTCATTGTTTGTGTGTGTCTGTAAATTGTTGTTTGTATGTGTACATTTGTATATGGAGTAATGGTATAGGCCTATGTTAGGAAATTTGCCTCTTATTAATTAACTGCAGTAACAGTGTACAGCCAGCCAGAATAAACATATTTGTTATATTCAAATTCATTGGCTGCCTTCCACTCAGTGACTCCTCAGCTTGATTATCTTAAGTGCTCGCAACTTAATTCTGCCTTCTTTACTGATCGATCCAGTTTAGATCTTTCTATTCTCCATGGAGGTGAAGACTTATTGTAGTCCATTTAGCTAATGACATCCTGCGGTAGAGAAATTACAGCATTGCTGTTTACAGTAAATGGGTCAATTAGCAGATACTGTAAATGGGTGCATCTCACTGAGTAATTATGAGGTTGTATCCATTTCTTCACACTGTAACATTAACAGGAGGCACTGCTAGTGTAGCTCCATTGTGTCTTCAGGATATTGATTTTGTAGTTTGTACTTTAGACACTGTTACCTTGAATAAACTACAGACTTCCATAAAATCATAACCATCTATTATTCCCATCCAGTCATGCTCAGAAGGTAATGTTCCTCCATTTCTGGTGCTCTGATTTGTTGCTCTGATTTGTTGCTCTTGATTTGGTGCTCTGATTAGCGCGTTGACTTACACACTGACTTGCGAATAGTAGCTAACCTTTTACACTTTGATTCAAACTACTGAGTCGATTTGTCACATTCTCTATCTTCAAATTCCCTGTCATATATGAGCCAAGGCGCAGCGTGCCGGTAATTCCACATCTTTATTTGAAGAAAACCGAACCAAAACAAGTATAAGTATTTGATCACCTACCAACCAGTAATAATTCCGGCTCTCACAGACCTGTTAGTTATTCTTTAAGAAGCCCTCCTGTTCTCCACTCATTACCTGTATTAACTGCACCTGTTTGAACTCGTTACCTGTATAAAAGACACCTGTCCACACACTCAATCAAAAAGACTTCAACCTCTCCACAATGGCCAAGATCAGAGAGCTGTGTAAGGACATCAGGGATAAAATTGTAGACCTGCACAAGGCTGGGATGGGCTACAGGACAATAGGCAAGCAGCTTGGTGAGAAGGCAACAACTGTTGGTGCAATGATAAAAAAATGGAAGAAGTTCAAGATGACGGTCAATCACCCTCGGTCTGGGGCTCCATGCAAGATCTCACCTCGTGGGGCATCAATGATCATGATGAAGGTGAGGGATCAGCCCAGAACTACACGGCAGGACCTGGTCAATGACCTGAAGAGAGCTGGGACCACAGTATCAAAGAAAACCATTAGTAACACACTACGCCGTCATGGATTAAAATCCTGCAGCGCACGCAAGGTCCCCCTGCTCAAGCCAGCGCATGTCCAGGCCCGTCTGAAGTTTGCCAATGACCATCTGGATGATCCAGAGGAGGAATGGGAGAAGGTCATGTGGTCTGATGAGACAAAAATAGAGCTTTTTGGTCTAAACTCCACTCGCCGAGTTTGGAGGAAGAAGAAGGATGAGTACAACCCCAAGAACACCATCCCAACCGTGAAGCATGGAGGTGGAAACATCATTTTTTGGGGATGCTTTTCTGCAAAGGGGACAGGACGACTGCACCGTATTGAGGGGAGGATGGATGGGGCCATGTATCGCGAGATCTTGGCCAACAACCTCCTTCCCTCAGTAAGAGCATTGATGCATGACAACGACCCAAAACACACAGCCAGGGCAACTAAGGAGTGGCTCCGTAAGAAGCATCTCAAGGTCCTGGAGTGGCCTAGCCAGTCTCCAGACCTGAACCCAATAGAAAATCTTTGGAGGGAGCTGAAAGTCCGTATTGCCCAGCGACAGCCCCGAAACCTGAAGGATCTGGAGAAGGTCTGTATGGAGGAGTGGGCCAAAATCCCTGCTGCAGTGTGTGCAAACCTGGTCAAGAACTACAGGAAACGTATGATCTCTGTAATTGCAAACAAAGGTTTCTGTACCAAATATTAAGTTCTGCTTTTCTGATGTATCAAATACTTATGTCATGCAATAAAATGCAAATTATTTACTTAAAAATCATACAATGTGATTTTCTGGCTTTTGTTTTAGATTCCGTCTCTCACAGTTGAAGTGTACCTATGATAAAAATTACAGACCTCTACATGCTTTGTAAGTAGGAAAACCTGCAAAATCGGCAGTGTATCAAATACTTGTTCTCCCCACTGTACATGTTCTCAAAAGGTCTTTAACAATAACTCTAAAAAGTTGGCACATGATTCCATGGCACATGGTTTATGAACTTATACACAAAATGACACCGGATTCAAAACGTAGAGTTATTCAATTAAAATGATTAGAATGGTTGTCACGTCATGACCAGCAGGTGGAGTAGGTGTATAAGTTTTGGTCAGGGCGTGGCAGAAGAAGTTGTGTTTTCTATGTTCTGTCTAGGTTGGGTGTTTCTATGTAGAGTTAATTGGGGTGGACTTCCAATTGAAGGCAGCTGTGTGGTGTTGCCTTTGATTGGAAGTCCTATATTAGTTGGGTGTGTTTGTCTGTGTGTTTGTGGGGAATTGTTTTTGCACTGCGTTTTTGTATAGCCTGCAAAACTGTTGCACTGTCGTTGTTTATTGTTTTTGTAGTGTTCACGTTAGCGATTAATTAAATTCAAAGATGAACACAACCTCCGCTGCGTATTGGTCTACTTTTTCTGACGAGGACTTTTCTGTTTCTTCGGAAGAGGAAGACAGCTGTGACAATGGTGTGTATATATACGGGGGATACAACCATCTCAGCTCTGCAGATTTTGCTGCGAAGAGACAGAATCATTAGATAATTTTTTTTGTTACTGTCCATATGTAGCTTGTTTTTGGTCACAGGTTCAGGAATGGAGCGAACTCTGCAAATAGCACTGCTGGGTAATTTGATAAGTCATAGTCAATTGATCAATAATTTAATAATACTCTTAGCAAAAATGTTTGATTTACAATCTGTAGAAACTACGGGAATAGAAATCAAAACTGGATGGTGTTCAGAGATTTGAGGGGAGCTGAAAGGAGGGACATGACAACAAACAACATAACTAATGTAAGATATACTGTGTTCGTAAAATGTATATAGGTTCAGAACTTTTGTGAAACATCGCAGCACAGTTGAAAAATACATGGCAAATAGAAATCCAAACTGGATAGATGGAAGGTGTTGAGGGTAGCTGAAGGGTAGGACTAGGTTTTGTCGTGCCCTTTTCACGACTGTCCTGATGTGCTTGGACCATTTTAGTTTGTTGGTGATGTGGACTCCAAGGAACTTGAAGCTCTCAACCTGCTCCACGACAGCCCTGTCGATGAGAATGGGGGCGTGCTCAGTCCTCCTTTTCCTGTAGTCCACAATCATCTACTTTGTCTTGATCACATTGAGGGAGAGGTTGTTGTCCTTGCACCACACGGTCAGGTCTCTGACCTCCTCCCCATAGGCTGTCTCATCGTTGTCGGTGATTGGGCCTACCACTGTTGTGTCATCAGCAAACTTTATGATGGTGATGGAGTTGTGCCTGGGCGTGCAGTCATGGGTGAACAGGGATTGCAGGAGTGGACTGAGCACGCACCCCTGAGAGGCCCCTGTGTTGAGAATCAGTGTGGCGGATGTGTTGTTACCTACCCTTACCACCTGGGGGCGGCCCGTCAGGAAGTTTAGGATCCAGTTGCAGAGGGAGGTGTTTAATCCCAGGGTCCTTAGCTTAGTGATGAGCTTTGATGGCACTATGATGTTGAACACTGAGCTGTAGTCAATGAATAGCATTCTCACATAGGTGTTCCTTTTGTCCAGGGGGGAAAGTGCAGTGTGGAGTGCAATAGAGATTGCCTCATCCGTGGTTCTGTTGGTGCGGTATGCAAATTATGTGGGTCTAGGGTTTCTGGGATAATGGTGTTGATGTGAGCCATGACCAGCTTTTCGAAGCATTTCACAGCTACAGACGTGAGTGCTATGGGTCGGTAGTCATTTAGGCAGGTTACCTTAGTGTTCTTTGGCACAGGGACTATGGTAGTCCAGACAGGGAGAGGTTGAAAATGTCAATGAAGACACTTGCCAGTTGGTCAGCGCATGATCGGAGTACACATCCTGGTAATCTGTCTGGCCCAGCAGCCTTGTGAATGTTGACCTGTTTAAAGGTCTTACTCACATCAGCTGCAGATGCTCTCAAGCATGTTTCAGTGTTACTTGCCTCGAAGAAAGCATAGAAGTTATTTAGCTCATCTGGTAGGCTAGTGTCACTGGGCAGCTCTCGGTTGTTCTTCCCTTTGTAGTCTGTAATAGTCTGCAAGCCCTGCCACATCCGACAAGCGTCAGAGCCGCTGTAGTACGATTCAATCTTAGTCCTGTATTGACGCTTTGCATTTACATTTTAGTCATTTAGCAGACGCTCTTATCCAGAGCAACTTACAGTAGTGAATGCATACATTTCATACATTTTGTTCTCCATACTGGTCCCCCATGGGAATCAAACCCACAACCATGGCGTTGCAAACACCATGCCCTACCAACTGAGCCACACTTGTTTGATGGTTCATCAGAGGGCATAGTTATGGTCAGATTTGCCAAATGGATGGCAAGGGAGAGATTTGTACACATCTCTGTGTGTGAAGTAAAGGTGGTCAAGAATTTTTCCCCCTTTGGTTGCACATTTAACATGCTAATAGAAATTCTGTAAAACTGATTTAAATTTCCCTGCATTAAAGTCACCGGCCACCAGGAGCACCACCTCCGGGTGAGCGTTTTCCTGTTTGCTTATGGCGTCAGGCAAGTCAGTTAAGAACAAATTCTTATTTTCAATGACAGGCTAGGAACAGTGGGTTAACTGCCTTGTTCAGGGGCAGAATGACAGATTTTGACCGTGTGAGCTCTGGGATTTGATCTTGCAACCTTCTGGTTACTAGTTCAACGCTCTAACCACTAGGCTATCTGCCACTCTGTGGTGGTATGTAGACAGCTACAAAAAGTACAGATGAAAACTCTCTAGGTAGATAGTGTGGTCTACAGCTTATCCTGAGATATTCTACCTCAGGCGAGCAAAACTTTGAGACTTCCTTAGATATCATGCACCAGCTGTTGTTTACATAAATGCATAGGTCCCCGCCCCGTGTCTTACCAGAGGCTCCTGTTCTGTCTTGCCGATAGAGTGTATAACCCGCCAGCTGTATGGTCTTAATGTCGTCGTTCAGCCACAACTCGGTAAAACATAAGATATTATAGTTTTTAATGTCCCGTTTGTAGGATATACGTGCTTTCAGTTCGTTCCATTTATTTTTCAGCGATTGAACGTTAGCTAGCAGAATGGAAGGCAAGGGCAGATTAGCCACTCGTTGCCTGATCCTTGCAAGGCACCCAAATCTTTTGCCTCTAAATCTCAGTTTCCTTCTCCAGCGAATCACGGGGATCGGGGCCTGGTCGGGTGTCTGCAGTATGTGCCCCGTGTCCAACTCACTGAAGAACTCCTTGTCCAATTTGAGGTGAATAATCCCAGTTCTGATGCCCAGAAGATCTTTTCGGTCATAAGAGACAGTACAAAACAAGTTACGAACAACGCAAAAAAAAAAAACACAATAGCATGATTGGTTGAAAGTCGATAAGAAGGCAGCCCTACCCTCCGGCGCCATCATAAAGGAACAAGAGTAGCGTCTGAACATAACACAGAAACAATACTGCCTGATGGGCGATAATAAAGGAGTGCTAGATATTAGGGGGGAGTAATCAGGGAAGTGATGAAGTCCAGGTGTGTCTAATGATGAGGCGAAGGTGCGCGTAATGAAGGTTGCCAGGTGAGCGAAATGATGGATCCCAGGACCGGTGGTTAGTAGACCAGCGACGTCGAGCGCCGGAGGGGAGGAGCGGGAGTAGATGTGACAGGAGGGGTGGTAGGGTGAAAATAATAAAGGACATTTTATTTAAAAAAGAATAATAATTGCAGCACTGTTTCTGTGTCCATTTCACTCTCCTGTGAGTCAATGCCTCAGTGACGTTACCGGTTGTCTATAATAACAGTATGCATCTTGAAGCTGCTGTCACAGTTAACATACCTGTAGTCATATTGTGAGGTAAAATTCTCCAGGTAACAGTGTATGTCTGATTGCGTAACAGAGGGAAATAAATAATTCACCTCTACACTATCCTGTAGCGATAAAAAAGTAAGAAGAGATCTTGTTGACATTGTTTCTGGATTGTGCTATTCCTCAGTAGATACCATGAATGATATAGCATGCACCATGTTGTATTATATCTTTAGTCGCCCACGTTCAATCCAAAGCCTAGATTGTCAAAACCATATTTCGTTGGAGAAAAGTAATCTCTCATATGAGACAGCACCATCAAATGGGATGGGATGGTTACCTCAGAGGAACAGAGATGAGATCAATGAGATGAGCTCTATTTCATGGCTAAGATGAGTTTGATGGGAAAGAAAGACGATAGTTGCACATGAATGGAGATGGGGATGGAGGGATGGAGGGCTGGGGGATGGAGGGATGGAGGGATGGAGGATGGAGGGATGGAGGGATGGGGATAGAGGGATGGGGGGTGGAGGGATGGAGGGATGGGGGATGGAGGGATGGAGGGATGGGGATAGAGGGATGGGGGGTGGAGGGATGGAGGGCTGGGGGATGGACGGATGGAGGGATGGAGGGATGGGGATAGAGGGATGGGGGATGGAGGGATGGAGGGATGGGGGATGGAGGGATGGGGGATGGAGGGATGGAGGGATGGAGGGCTGGGGGATGGAGGGATGGAGGGATGGGGATAGAGGGATGGGGGATGGAGGGATGGAGGGATGGGGGATGGAGGGATGGAGGGATGGAGGGCTGGGGGATGGAGGGATGGGGATAGAGGGATGGGGGATGGAGGGATGGAGGGATGGGGGATGGAGGGATGGAGGGATGGAGGGCTGGGGATAGAGGGATGGAGGGATGGGGATAGAGGGATGGGGGATGGAGGGATGGGGGATGGAGGGATGGGGATAGAGGGATGGGGGATGGAGGGATGGAGGGCTGGGGGATGGAGGGATGGAGCTCTGGGGGATAGAGGGATGGATGGGGCGGGAGAGATGAAGCAGTCTTATTATAAACTGAGTCACTACTATGGTATGAAAACAGCCAGGTTAATGAACAAAGTCTCAGCTCCCTGGATGGGATACATTTCACCACCAGGGTGAAGTAAGGACAACACCTGTGATGGCTGTTGTTGTTGCAGAAGATTATAATGATGGGAGAATTATGAAACACAGAATGAGGGCTATTTGTAATACAGATGACGGAAAAACAGACCTATAGTATGCAATGTGCGTTGAACTGTATATGACGTACATTCTGCACATGACTCCAATGCAACACAATGCACATGTCAGTATACATCCATATGTAGTTCTGTCCTTGAGATGTTCGTGTCTATTCATGTTCTGTATTATGTCATGTTTCACGTTTTGTGTGGACTCCAGGAAGAGTAGCTGCTGCTTTTCCAACAGCTAATGGGGATCCTAATAAGATACCAAATATCAATATCAATATCATGCTACAATATTCCCCACTGGATATATTAAAAGCTGATAAACCTGTTATCATTACTATAATACAATTCATTCGGTGGTGTAAAAAAAAGAACAGCCTTATTAAGCAGAGCTCCTTACGGGGTTGAAATGAATTGATACTTGTGAAAACAAACCGGAGCCGCCTCTCCCAGAAGAGGAACTGAAAAGAGAGGTCAAAGTAGTGGGAGAACAAGCACGTCAATTAGGGAAGACAAGCAGGCGTGAAGCTCTGCAACTCAGAGTCTGTCTTCACAGAGACCCAGGAGACTACATTGCCTTTAACAATGCACAAAGGAGCTAATAAGGCAATAACATGTGGGCCTTGTGAGTTGTGTCTGCAATCTGTTGACAAGAGGTCAGAGTAACTGTCGCCATCTTTATGACAGAATATATTTTACGTGCAAATCACTACCCCACAAAGCCAATACACAACACTGATATAGAAGCTCTACTATTGATAAGGATTGTAAGCCTCTTTCCATCCCTTGATTTGGTTTAATGTATCCCAGAAAAACTTTTCATTACTTTTATGCTCAGTCCCATTATATTTCAGAAATATTATTAACAATGTCAATCACTGCACTTTTTATTCACCCCGACACAGAATATGCATTAAACCTCAAAATAACTGAAACAATAAAATAACAGTGCTATGAAAATATCTTTATTCTTTATTCATGGATAAATGTAAATATAACAGAATAGTTATCCCAGCGGGTGATGTGTGGCTCTGTGACATGTGATTTAGCTGTGTAGGGTGTAGTATCTTGGAGAGACCATGCAGGCGCTTGATTAAATTGGGGACAACAAGCTAATGGAGATGCTGTCTAAATCACATTGGCAGGGCTGGGCGTGGACCTGGCTACAGAAATACACTGAAAATACTCTAGATCAGTATTCCTAACTCACAGACTAGTGCAACACATATAGGCCTATGTTACTGAAACATATGTACCTATATGTGCTATTATTAAAGTCATTATTGATCTGAAACCAATTAACATTTTATTGGTGACATCAGTATGAAATATGAAAAAAGGATGTCTTTATAAGTTCAATGGAGAATACTAGAACGTTTGGTATAGACTACGTTCTCTGTATCGTTGGTACTCATTTGTTGTGTTTAGGGAGTAAGAATTAATAAACAATATCAACATGGTCCTGGATGTGGTTGTGGTATGTAAAATAGCCTTTTGCTTTTGTCCTGGAAAGATCAGTGTATAAACACTATATACCTTTTCTTAACTGTGGATGAATGCGTTTTTTGTTCTGTAACCATTAGGTCAAATTCAATTAAAGAATATTTGGTATATAATGTGGAACACTGCATTGTGATCAAGGCTATGTTGATGATCTGAGCATATATGTTGGAAATGAAGGAAATGTTAATTAAGTGTCATGTACCATAAGAAACTGCTCATGTTGGTAATGTTAAGTGTCATTTACCATAAGAAACTGCTCATGTTGGTAATGTTAAGTGTCATTTACCATAAGAAACTGCTCATGTTGGTAATGTTAAGTGTCATGTACCATAAGAAACTGCTCATGTTGGAAATGTTAAACGTAGTGTACCGTCAGCTCTGTCTGCTTTTTATGATTCAAATCCCTTAGAGTCGATTGATCTGTGCTACAAACGAATAAGTCACCACCATCGACAGATAAACATGACAGGCTCTACGACAGCCACAAGCTGAACTCTCTGTCGCAGACGTCCTCATTTCAAAGAGGTCTTCTCACAAAACTGACTGTCCAGACCGAACAGTCAGACCTACAAACTAACACGAAGGTGTCGGTTGTTCTGCTGTAAGACACACACAAGCGTCAGGGGAGTAGTCTGAAGGTAACCCAATACCGGGCTGTAAAAATGGCAAAATGTGCCAATAATAACATGACCAGATTGCCAGATATAGGACAGTCATTTCAAAACCTTATTCCTTATTATTTATTTTTTGACTGTCTGTTTTGTGATATACAAATGTGGCATTCAATGTATTTCTATGGGCTATAGCAGTAAAGACTAAATTCTATGTTTCACCAAATCATTTTTAATATATTTTTTATACCTACAGACTCCTAAAATTCTAAAGCAAATGGCTAAATGATCCATTTTATGACCATCTTAAAACAATTCCATATGTTAGCTTAGTAGATATTGTGATCTAAGGGCTTAGATAGATCATTGCAGAATAAAACAAGTACACCGACCCATATGTATCTAAAATACATTTTAATCTTGCTTAGATTCACAATTGTTACAATATTTAGATTCTTCTATCTTTTTCCTTCCACTCTTTAAACATACTGTACAATTAATGAAATGTGAAGAAGTGGTCTACATCAAGGCACAAGACACAGCCATGGTCAGGGAAGCTTGTGGGGCGGAGCTTGATGTAGTCTCCGCCCCCCTGCAGTGTGCTGCTGACACAGGAGAGGGGGGGGGGGGGGGGCGGTGGGGACTCAGGATCAAACTGTACATGTGCTCTAAGCCAAAACGGGACAGAACCAACTGGCTTGTACAGGGTAATGATCTGGTGAAAATAGACATAACAGAAGTTTGTTCTTTATTTTTTGTTGCAATGTTTTCTAGGTTGTTGTGTCTCCTCATGGTCATAGAGCAAAAATGAATATCGGTAACACAGAGTATGCAAGAGGTATGCAGGAAATCAGTCCTGTAGTTTGAAGGTTGTTTTTTTAAAACAGTGAAGAGTTGTCATTTCCAGATGTCTGTAGTTGGTTCAGGACAGGATGTATTGTTGTCTCACTAAAGGGCGCATACTCTGCAGGGAGACAAAATGGAAGGAAATGACTGGTTCTCCTCCTTTCTACTGAACTCTAACTCCCAACTTGTATTCATCCATAAGACATAGACCAAATTTGAAGGCCGGCAAAGTTACAAAGAGACTGTCTGAAGAGTACTGAAGTAGAATAGATGTGGAAAGACAGAGGCTGGGGAAAGCGCATTAGAGATACAGTAGAGACAGACAGAGGTTGACAGTCAGAGGCACAGCAGTGGGAAGAGAGAGGAGTGTAGAATTTTGTCATACCATATCCCTGAGGCCTGTTGACACATTCACATAGGTGCTGTCATGGGGCTGTCTCTCCTTCGTCGTCCGAACGCCTTGGCGCCCACGTTGGTGGGGACAAAGTTAGTGTTGCCCATTCCTCCTGATCTGTTCAGGAAGTCAGCCAGGCGGTGGGTGACACATGTGGCAGTATTGCACGCACGCTTCTGTGCTGTAACGCTGCTTTTAGGAAGAGAAAGGATAGGTCATACAAACCTCTCCTAAATTCAGGATTTATTACAAAGATACAAATCTATGAATTACAATAAAAAGTACAAAGGTAACACATTACTGTTTGCAGGAGAAAATGTATAATATATATATCATCAAATTGAAAATAAAGACATTCAACAATCTAAACAATGAGATTCAGCTCAAATTAGTTATTCAACTTACCTCAAATGTATTGTGATTTTACGTTTACATAGCAAATACACTCTGGCTTATATTGTTCAAACTGTTGTGAACTATTAAATATGTTAAAAGGCTTTGTTTTACTTGAATAATTAAGAAGGAAAATATGTTCTGGCATAAAAAAATATGTTTATTAAACAAGAACCCTAGTCACGGTTGAAAGAAGCATTGATTAAGATTTTTGTTTCGATTAACACTTTTTATATATTGTGAATGATCTGTATAGTAAAGGGATATCATACACCTTAAGATGGGGAAGTGAATCTAAATCATTATTCACTTTCTAAATCTAAAGGATTGAACTCTGCTTTGTACTTATATATTTTATTCTCTGTCAAAAAAAGGGTATTTTAACAAAAGAAAAAGAGAGCAGGGACATTGCGGGACATCAAGGTTTCTCTGCAGTCGGTCAAGCAAGCAAGATCCACATGCATCAGCAATCATCAGGCTAGGCTGGAACAGAGGGAGGTTAACTTGGGCTGATGGAGGGGAGTACCGCTCAGATTCCATCATATGAGTCTCCATAGCTTGCATAGCGGTTGCTCTCAGGCAGGCTGCGTTTCTTGCCAGGCGTGCCACTTCCCGTGTTGGTGCGGGGGTACGTCTGCAATTTGTGCAGCTCTTGGGACAGTTTGCCCAGCACACAGGTGCTGAGGTTGGAGCAACGCTTGGACATGGG
This sequence comes from Salmo trutta, assembly GCF_901001165.1. Classification (NCBI taxonomy): domain Eukaryota; kingdom Metazoa; phylum Chordata; class Actinopteri; order Salmoniformes; family Salmonidae; genus Salmo; species Salmo trutta. The sequence continues at coordinate 25,139,051 of NC_042968.1, forward strand.
TCTATCCAGGCTGTTAGAGAGAGAGACAAACATGCAGAAACAGGCTCATAGTAACCATGGCATGCAGATGCATCCTGCTGTTATCCACATGCTACAGTAATAACACTGTATTCCAACATCATGCATTTCAAAGTCAGTTTTTACTTGCATTTATATAAAAATAACAGTTTAAAGCCATGCTATCAAGTCCAACACAGGCAATTGAAAATAGTCTATAGCTATAATGACCTCAGTTACTTAGGCTCATGCGGCAATCCTGTTTATAGCGTCGTAGTTAAATTATAACAAACAGCACCACTGCTGTCATGCATCCCATTCCTCTTGCACTAATTCCCATGCTTTCTTCCATTCTTTAGGGTTATTTATCATTTAGCATTCCGCAACAGGCTTTCTCATAAACAATGCTTAAATAATGAATACATAAAAATGAAGTGTTCCAAAAACCCATGCATAGATAATCACAGAGAATATATGTTTTAACTATAGATTTCCCTGTTGATGGTTGGGCGATGTCCATACCTCTGTGTCTTTAATAAATACCCATAGCTCTGACTGCTATAGGAGGCAGCCAAGGACTGGCCACATATTAGACATTTGGGGTTATATGTTTTCTTGAATAATAGGAACATGTGTCATCCATACAGTATACACCAAGTAAACCTAGAGAAAATGAAAAATAATTTTGTTAAAAACAAGTTGTGGAGATGAGGAGAGCTGTACCTACCTATTTCCTTCATTGGCTTGTTGCTCCAGTTCCTCTGAAGTCATTTGAACAAACTCCTTGACGATGGCGTTGAGTAGCCTTCGGGCTTCATAGTCAGTTAGCGTGACTTGGTCTGTCATGGACTCTAAACCAGTTCTGAAAACACATAGGCGATTAGGTTGATCACTTCATGAACTGCACCAGCACTGGGTTAAAAATAGTATGACGTAGGTTATGTGAGTTTGCTCCAGCTAAAAGCCATTGACTCATGCTTTAAGGGAAACGAGCCAAACTCAAAACAATCTGCTAAAAGTGTTCCTTTTAAAAAGCTGACAGGTAGCCAACTTAGAGCTTTATGACAAAATCAATATTGTAGTAAGAATGGTGACCAAGGTCTCTCTATCCGGAATATTGAACACCCATGCATTCCACAACCATTTGAAAATATTCTACATGCAATAGCAATCATCTTAGCCTATTGCTGTGGCATTAAGTTGGATTGTTTCCAAATGGATAGAAGTGATTAGGAAGTTATACATAGAATGGCTTTGTGATTCACCGGATTGATTAGATTACGATATCGTAATCCAATTGCATCGTTTTACTGAAAAGAGGGCATTTAATGTAAAGTAATGTATGGATTTCTGTAATCACATCATGTTATCTGAAAACCAAATAATCTAAATTAGCATACATAAGATTTATGTGGCTGCCAAGATACCTCTTTAGAAAATTATCAATGAAATAACAGCAATTACTATTAGAAAGATGGAAGTATCCCAACAGATCTATGGCGTTTCCTTTTGGGATTGCTATAAATGAACATCCCTGTAGTCTATACATACATTTCAGTGACTGACTGGACATTGCAGTTTATAAAACATGCTTTGATCCTCACCTGGCTGGAGCTGCATGTGAGCTGTACATCTGACAAATGACCAGGAAATAGGCAATGAGGAGGGCAGAGAGCTTCATCATAACCATGGTCCCTGCTGTAAAACACATCCACAACCACAGAAACTTGGATTTAAAAACATTCACATTTCTCTCAAAGCAAAATAAAACAAGCATTTCATCCGGATGAAAACAAACATCTTCGTATGTCCCTACACATGACTTATCGCATGTAAGCTCCATCCATCTCAGTTTCAGTTCAGTTTCCCACTGTTCTACTGGGAGTGAAGAAGCTCCTCATCTCACTCTCCCTGTCCCAATGCATTCTCTTCCCTTCTGCGATGAGACAGTCCTACCAAAGTCCCTAGTTCCCTGCTATCAGAGTGAGCCATCTAGTCTCAGTGCTCCCCTCTAACTGAAGAGAAAAACTGGTCTTGGAGACGCAGTACCAGACATTGAGGAGGAAGGCATTAGTGATACTATCTAGATTGGGAGTTGGAGCCCCAGCTAACCAGCCAGTGGCTCCCACAGGAGCCCATGCATTAGTGGAATAGCTGTACTCTAAACCCAGCTGTAGTCTAAACTCACAATCACCTCATCTACCCTTGAAAAGCCATCTGAACTGCATTTCTCAGCAGCATCTCACAGAGGGTCAATGGCCTAGGCAAAGTTTATGCCATCTCATTATGTCCCCTCTATCATCACTGGAACACTCTGCAGATTTAGCAGAATATCTAATAGCCACAGAAATTACATCCCATCCATGCTAACCCAATGCATCATGTACACAGAAAAGTGGTTGAAATTCTCTGCTTACCGTGATTGGTTGTTTTCGTGGACGAAGATGGAATGAGTTGAGGTACTTCAAGTTTTAGACCAACTTGTGAATCTGTTGCACCCTGCTACAATACGCTGTCTTATATATCTACCACTTGGGTTTCTGTACTGGCTAAGTAGTTGTTTAATTATCTCATTTTAGCCAATCAGAGCGTTCAGCCCCATCCACTAGCCAATCAGGTACCGTCCAGCGGTTACAACAAACCAGTAAAGACGATAGAACACAAATGACGTCATTGTTCTGTCACAAAATGCTCCATTCACAAAAATCTGCCAGTCATTTGCACCATTTGATATCATAATTTGCATTGAGGACAGGGCCAAATCAGACTGGCAGGTACTGAAATCATCCCAAAATAGTTCTAAATATTTTAAAGGTCCCAACAATGTTCCATTGCTTTATATTTTTGAGGAATCAAGTGAATAAGACATCCTCGTTGGACTTGCTGGCAGAGCCACCTACTGTACAAACAGACACATTGCAGCTCTCCAACTCTTGAGAAACATTTGTTGTGTACTACACCGTGCTTTGTTTTCCCAACTCCGGTCCTCCAGTTATCCAACAGCACACATTTTTGTTGTAGCCCCGGACAAAAACACATGATTCAACTTGTCAAAGGCTTGATGATTAGTTGACAAGTAGAATCCGGTGTGCTTGTCCTGGGCCACAACAAAAATATGTACTGTTGGGGTACTCAAGGACAGGAGATGGGAAACGCTGTACTACAGAATAATCAGGCAACGATCATGTGTTGTTATATTAATGTAAAATATACATGTTTGGGTTATATGATAACAACTGTTATAATATTTTAATTGATTATATTGAAACATAATTGTTGAGTTGGTCAGGCTGCTTAATTTTGATTGCCATAATGACCAGATTATCAGAATATACAGCACGCTTAGGACTTTTCTACATCCAAAAATGGATGACATGTGTAACATTTTAGACATTATAAATTCAAAGATGTTGGCAGTTTAAACTAGGTCTGTGAAATGCTTGGACATTAGTCTTGTGGTATTTTTGGAACAATGACATAGTTAATACTTCATATTCCATAATCAATTCCCATCCCCTTCCCCATACAGCACACTACTGACTCCTCAGTGACCGGCTCTTTTCAGGGAATCGATGGTGTGGCTGACAATAGTCGGCCCAATTTCTCAGACCCAATTACAGAGCTGTTGGTCTCTGGGCATCATCTTGTTCCCCTTACTTTACATTATTGGGTAAGGTATCGTAAAGCATCCTGCCCAAGAGTCTTCTTTTGCGTCACGGAGGAACCCCATTAGTGTGGATGAGGCTTTTAGTGCTATTGAACAGAGTGCGGGGCCTATGACGGAACCACTAAATCAGGGAAATTGGACAGAGCCAGGGTCCACCCCCCTCGGTGCTCCCGGAGACAGCGGAAACTGTGGTTGTGTAGGCGTACAGGCTTGCCTGACTATAATGAATTGCCACTTCCGAATAAAGGCCTAACTATATGTGAACAGATGCAGCATGACCACATATCTATGGATCATCTCAGTCCCTACTTCAACTTTCTGTTCCCCGTTTCTAACTTTCAATTCAATACAGTAACCTTTCCAATCTATTTTGGTCAGAGCATCTCATGGTGCATCAACCTGGTGTAAGTTATATCAGGAGACAGATAATCTTTGTCTTATCTGAACAGAGAGGGAGGGAACACTGACATGTGACATGATGCACTGTACTGTAAATAAGCTTAGCTGTATCTATTGAAAGGGTGTTGAGATGACAGAAACACATTCATTACGCCTGCCAAATCAATACCACACTATGGTAATGGAATACAATATCAATGCCAAAATAGGAAAGATAATTTCAATGTCAAAGAATGAGACTGTATCATATGTGTCTGAATGCAAACATTAATGGCACTCAATACATACTGTAGGGCAGGCTAAGCATCTCCCACAAAAAGTAGGGAATTGACAGAATGTTTGATTACATGGAATAAAGACCAGAGTGTGACACAAGCTTCCGCCACTTGATGCTCTCCATTGAAGGTTTGACCACCTGGAGACTGTGGTGACACAGGGATTACAGACTTAAATATGTACACTTGACCTGGCTGTCCTGTCAGGGCTTCGCTAGGGAATTGGATGGATGTTATCTAGAATCCACTTTGAAAAGCAACTTACCTTATCTCTGGCGGAAACAAGAAAGTTTGCACTGTGCATCCTTGCTGGGACATTAAGGAAATGAGATGTAATCACAGAGCCTAGGTTACCCATCAATCAAAGCTCCTCTGTTCTGTGTGATCACACTGCAGGATGCTGCCACCTCTCTGACCTGGCCTGGCCATGGCAGCTCTCTCTCTCTCTGCATGGGGCTGGGCAGGCTCTCTTCTCCTGTGGCATAATGAGGAGAACCCAGTTAAACACCTGTGCTAAAATTATACTTGTGAGATCCAAACAGCAGATTTTTATATTTGTATTAATAATATATAGATTTATGAAATTACGATATTGTTTGTGTCATTGTGAGTCATGGGTGCATAGTCCTATGGGAGTAGCTGACTAGAGCTGGCTTGTGCACAATAGAAGTCAATAGATAACAATAGAATATAACAGAAGACAATAGTAGACACTACAATATAACAGAAGACAATAGAAGACAATCGATGACAATGGAACATAACATATTAAAATAGAATACAATAGAAGACAATAGAATATAACAGAAGACATTATACAACGGGTGGGCCTAATCCTGAATGCTGATTGGTTAAAACCGCATTACAGCCGGTGTCTATTTCACAAGTTACCACCCGCTAAATCTATAACGTTAAAATGCCTATTTACTCGGTTCCATCTGACTGCACAATCCACTGTCTCATCAGCCCAGCCAAGCAATTTATAAACTTGATCTCCACTATAAAAAGCATCTAGACATTATCTCATATTTCTTTTAGACTAACATTTAGTTTTCAACAGCGGAGAGTTGTATAAATCTTGCTGTCTGTCTCCAACATTTGCAATATTGTTTCAATATTCAAATTTGTGTATTACTATTGCACAGCAAATGCAGCTACTGTGCTGTTATTCTTTTTGACGTGACTGTAAGTCAAGAGATAAGAACGTTGCCAGCCAGTATGCTAAAGGAACATTTAGAACGGACGACTGGGTTTCTTCCATAGATTAGCGACCGAACCAATAGAACAAAAGCCGTCTTGGGTAACAACCCTAGATTTGTGTAGGGACTATATCTTGTGGAAGCATGAAATAGTATGAATATATAAGCCAGTGTTTGGAGGATATATTGGCACGGGTGTTCGGCAAACACCGGCTTCAAGGGCATTATCACTTTTATACAACAGGTTACCAACATATTCAAATAACGATTGACATATTTAAAAAAAAAAAAAATATTCATACTATTTCATCCTTCGACAAGATATAGTCCCGACACAAATCTAGGGTTGTTACCCAAGACGGCTGGTTGTTCGTTCTATTGGTTCAGTTGCCAGAGATCCGACACAGGCGTTCAGTGTTTTTGTTCAGTATCTATGGATGCGACCCAGTCGTGTGTTCCATTGCCATTCTGGCTGGCAACGTTCTTATCCCTTGCTTGCTAGCTAGCCAACTATGGCTAACTTACAGTCACATCAAATGTCAAAAATAATAACAGTAGCTGCATTTGTTTAAGCTCTTTTCTAGTGACATTTATTTGGATACATCCATAACACTGAGCTAATGAGGCGTGATTTCGCTTGGCATGTTCTCTCTCGCCAGGACACTGTTGTACATAGGAGCTAGCCAACAACACAGCTAACAGAATCACTTCAAACACTGAAGCTGTAAAGACCGCAAATTAGCTGCACTTTGTTTGGTTTTACCTATTTTCAATTAACATTTATTTGTATATATCCATAAAAATTATGCCAGCTGATTCCTGATTTCGACTGGCTGAGAAACGCTGACTACCTGTCTCTTCCCGACCCCTACACGTTCATTACTATGGGACAGCTGGAGATCGAATTTGAATATTTAAACAATGTTGCAAATGTCGGAGAGACAGACAGTAAGGTTTATAGAAATCTCTGCTGTTGAAAACTAAATGATGGTCTAAAAGTATTTGTGAGATAATGTCTAGATGCTTTTTATAGTGGAGATCAAGTTTATAAAGTGCCTGGCTGGGCTGATGAGACAGTGGATTGTGCAGTCAGATGGAACAGAGTAAATAGGCATTTGAATGTCATAGATTTATTGGTAACTTGTGGAATAGACACTGGCTGGAATGCGCTTTTAAACAATCAGTATTCAGGATTAGACCCACTGTCACGTCCTGGCCAGTATAAGGGTTAATTGTTATTGTAGTTTGGTCAGGACGTGGCAGAGGGTATTTGTTTTATGTGGTTCAGGATGGTGTTTGTCTAGAAGGGCATTTGATTTAAGTATTCCGGGGTTTGTTGGGCACTGTCTGATATTCATGTATTCTATGTTTAGTCTAGTGAGTCTGTTTCTATGTTTGGTTAATTGGGGTTGGGACTCTCAGTTGAAGGCGGGTGTTGTCTATTTGCCTTTGATTGAGAGTCCCATATATTAGGGTGTGTTTGTCATTTGTGGGAGATTGTTCTGTGTTTAGCCTTGTGCCTTGCCAGACTGTTTTGTTGATCGTTCGTTCTTTTGTTATTTTGGTGTTCATTTTGAATTTATTAAACGTCAAGATGAGCATACACATACCTGCTGCATTTTGGTCCTCCTTTACCAACGACAGCCGTGACAGAATCTCCCACCACCAAAGGACCAAGCAGCAGAAGAAGGAGCAAAGGGATTTCGAGTTGGACTGGCGGGAGAAATGGACCTGGGAGGAAGTTCTGGACGGGGCTGGACCTTGGCACCAGGCTGGGGAGTACCGTCGCCCACGGGAGGAAATTGAGGCAGCCAAGGCAGAAAGGCGGAGGTACGAGGCCTTGGACGCGCTGAGGGAGAAGCACGAGAGGCACCCCCAATACATTTTTTGGGGGGGCACACGGGTAGTTTGGCTAGGCCAAGGAAGAGCCGGAAGCCAGCTACCCGTGGTTATATGGAGGAACGTATGAGGTGGAGGGTGCCATGTTTCGCTGAGGTGCGCACTCTCACCCATACGCACGCACAGTCCGGTGCGCGCCATTCCAGCCCCGCGCAGATGCCATGCTAGAGTGGGCATCCAGCCTGGGAGGAGGATGCCTGCGCAGCGCATCTGGTTGCCGGTACGCCTCCTCGGACCAGGCTACCCTACTCCCGCTCTAAGCACGGCAACCATCAAGCCCCTGCACAGCCCAGTTCGCCCTGTACTAGCACCCCGCTCGTACAGGGCTACTAGTTCCATCCAGTCAGGACGGGTTGTGCAGGAGGTAAGATCAAGACCGCCTGTGCGCCTCCATAGCCCTGGGTTTCCAGTTCCTGTCTCTCGTGCGGACCCGGAAGTGCGTCAGCCCAGTCCGACTCGTCCTGTTCCCGCTCCCCGCACTAGCCTGGAGGTGCGTGTTCCCAGTCTGGTACGTCCAGTACCAGCACCACGCACCAGGCTTCAAGTGCGTCATCCCAGTCCGACGTCGCTAGAGCTGCCCGTCAGTCACGAGTCGCCCGAGCTGCCCGTCAGTAACGAGTCGCCAGAGCCGCCCGTCAGTCAGGAGTCGCCAGAGCCGCCCGTCAGTCAGGAGTCGCCAGAGCCGCCCGTCAGTCAGGAGTCGCCAGAGCCGCCCGTCAGTCAGGAGTCGCCAGAGCCGCCCGTCAGTCAGGAGCCGCCAGAGCCGCCCGTCAGTCAGGAGCCGCCAGAGCCGCCCGCCAGTCAGGAGCCGCCAGAGCCACCCACTAGTCAGGAGCTGCCAGAGTGGCCAGACTGCCCGGAGCTGCCAGAGTGGCCAGACTGCCCGGAGCTGCCAGACTGCCCCAGCGGCCAGGATCAGCCAGAGTGGCCCATCTGCCCAGAGTCTGCCGATGACCAAAACCCAAGGGAGTCTAGCAGCAACCTTGAACTGAGTAAGCCTGACAATTCAGAACTTAAAGAGATTAACTGTTTAATTGCTGAGTCTGCATACAGGGTGGAGAGGTGGAGGTCTGCCCATGATCCGGAGCAGGGGGAGTCTGCCTACGGTCCGAGGCTGATCGGGTCGGTCGGCACTCTGGAGGACAATAGGTCGGAGCCTGAACCACCACCAGCATAGGTGGGTTGGGGACGGGGGGGTGTAGCACAAGTGCCGTCGGTGACGGCAGCCACCCTCCCTTCCCTCCCTTTAGTTTAGGGGGATTTTTTTGTTATTGTTTGGGGTTTTGTTATTCTTGAGGTGCTTCCGGGGTTAGCACCTTTAGGGGGGTACTGTCACGTCCTGGCCAGTATAAGGGTTAATTGTTATTGTAGTTTGGTCAGGATGTGGCAGAGGGTATTTGTTTTATGTGGTTCAGGATGGTGTTTGTCTAGAAGGGCATTTTATTTAAGTATTCCGGGGTTTGTTGGGCACTGTCTGATATTCATGTATTCTATGTTTAGTCTAGTGAGTCTGTTTCTATGTTTGGTTAATTGGGGTTGGGACTCTCAGTTGAAGGCAGGTGTTGTCTATTTGCCTTTGATTGAGAGTCCCATATATTAGGGTGTGTTTGTGTTTGTCATTTGTGGGAGATTGTTCTGTGTTTAGCCTTGTGCCTTGCCAGACTGTTTTGTTGATCGTTCGTTCTTTTGTTATTTTGGTGTTCATTTTGAATTTATTAAACGTCAAGATGAGCATACACATACCTGCTGCATTTTGGTCCTCCTTTACCAACGACAGCCGTGACACCCACCCGTTGTATAAGTGTGATTATAAGCTGGTTGGTTCGAGCCTGAATGCTGATTGGCTGAAAGCTGTGGTATATCAGACCGTATACCATTGGTATGACAAATCATTTATTTTTACTGCTCTAATTACATTGGTAACCAGTTTATAATAGCAATAAGGCACCTCAGGGTTTTGTGATAAACGGCCACTCTGCGTTTCGTCGTGCAAAACAACAGCCCTTAGCCGTAGTATATTGGCCATATACCACACCCCCTCTGGCCTTATTGCTTAATTATAAATTGGGTGGTTCGAGCCCTGAATCCTGATTAGCTGACAGCTGTGGTATATCAGGGGATGACAAAACATTTATTTTTACTGCTAATTACGTTGGTAACCCGTTTATAATAGCAATAAGGCACCTCTGGGGTTGGTGGTATATCAAATCAAATGTTATTTGTCACATACAAGTGTTTAGCAGATGTTATTGCGGGTGTAGCGAAATGCTTGTGGTGTGGTATATGGCCAATATAACACGGCTAAGGGCTGTATCCAGGCCCCCTGCGTTACATCGCCACATACCACACCTCCTCGTGCCTTCTTGCTTAAATAGATAACAATGACAAGTCATCTGGAGAAAACGATCTCAGAATGACTTTCTGATTTACACCTAAGTAGTTGCAGTAAATGACAAAACTTAAGGTTGCTGATGTATATAATGGTTGATGAGGTTATATTTAAACATCTGTTAAAAAGATGCTTGAACAAAACATGTCAACATATTTGACGTTGTGCCTACAGTTTTCAAGTAGTAGGGCTGATTTCCAGTAAGCACAAGGTCTGTTGGTCAGCCCTTCCCAACACAGTCACAAGTGGACGTTTCCATTCAACAGTGAGAACAAGTTAATTCAATGATGTCTTTGATTGATGTGTAAAATGCTTCCTGGACAGTTTGTTGTATCTGGGGGCTGGCAGGAAGTAGAAAAGCAGTTCCTTGAATGTCCTCATTAAGTGGCGATAACAAATCCAAATCATTGGGCAAGGTCTGGGGAGACCAGTTTGTTACATTTGGAGAAAAAAATAAGCATCTCTGCCAGCTGCCTCAGCAAGAAGGAATGTCTGGCTGGGTAAACAGACATCACTGGTACTAATGAGGAGCAAGTCACCACCCACTGAGTGGACAGGCAGTCGATACAGAGGAACTCCAGAATCAACGGGCACACTATTATTTGATCCAGATTTGGGCCCATATTCATAAAGCTGGCATGCTTTATGAATATGGGCCCAAATCTGGATCAAAGGGTCGATTTTGACATAGACAGGAGGTACCTGATTCTGGATCTGCACTCCTACTCTGAGATGCTTTATAAATACAGGCCCAGATCTGTGTTTAGGTGTGTGGTTAGTGAACAGGCAGAGCTTAATTAATGATCCCATGTTTAATTTCCTTCATTTCTGCCAGTAGCCTATGGACAGAGCATAAAGGTGAGTCAAATCAAACCAGGTCAACTACAACTGCAAGAGGAAAGTTTGTGCAGCATAATGCATGAGAAGAAAACTCTATAAGGGGGTTTCTATTATTCCCATGCTATGATGGCTGTGACATCCCTGAACCAGTCCTGACCAGTCCTGTCCTGTCTGATGCCACCAGGGAGTGATGTTCTGAATCCACCTCAGACACTGTGCTTCTTTCCAAACGGCACCATATTCCCTATATAGTGCACTACTTTTAACTAGAGCCCTGCTCAAAAGTAGTGCACTATAAAAGGAATAGGGTGCCATTTGGGACGTAACCTGTGCATCCCTTAGCCATCACAATAGCGCCAAGGTGGTTGCAGGAAGGTTTTCATATACGTTCTAGACCCAGACATACCCTTTCACAACCTCTACTCCACATATACTGCTATCTGCAGGGCCTAAGACACACTACTGGAGAAATGTGTGGTATTTCATTGAAATGGCTGAGTAGACTTTCCTTCCACACCCCAACGTAACCTGTTGGAGACTTGCAGTGGTGGAAAAAGTACCCAATTGTCATACTTGAGTAAAAGTATAGATGCCTTCATAGAAAGTTACTCAAGTAAATGTGAAAGTCACCCAGTAAACTACTACTTGAGTAAAAGTCTAAAAGTATTTGGTTTTAAATATATTTAAGTATCAAAAGTTAATGTAATTGCTATAATATACTTAAGTCTCAAAAGTAGAAGTAAAGTATAAATCATTTCAAATTCCTTTTATTAAGCAAAGCAGACGGCACCATTTTTTTTTATTTTTATGTACGGATAGCCGGGGGGATAGCCAACACTCACACATTATTTACAAAAGATGCATTTGTGTTTAGTGAGTCCGCCAGACCATAGGCAGTAGGGATGACCACATGTTCTCTTGATAAGTGTGTGAATTAGAAAAATGTTCTGTCCTGCTAAGCATTCAAAATGTAATGAATACTTTGTGGTTGTCAGGGAAAATGTATGGAGTAGAAAGTACAATATTTTCTTTAATAATGTAATGTAGTAAAAGTTGTCAAAAATATAAATAGTAATGTAAACTACAAATACCCAAAACAACTACTTAAGTAGTACTTTAAAGTATTTTTACTTAATTACTATACACAACTGGAGATGTCCTCAGGTTCTCTCGATGCTCCAAAGGGCTGTGACAAGGTTCATTATAGTGCATAGAGCCACTCAGGAGGTTAATGTAGGAAGAAATGTGCCATATAGCATGAGCATTGCTATTGTAATAATTTGTGATTGTTTTACATGATATGACATAGACATTCTACACATTTGCTTGCAAGTTGCAAGATGTTTGCTTTAATGATTGACACTAAAGTGGGACACTTAGGGAAAGACAATCATCTTTATATTGTAATACTCTTAATGTACAACCCAGACTGCATGCTGGTGCTGGTTTAGCCTACCAAAAAAATACAGCCCAGACAGAATGGCACAATTGTGAAGAAAGTGATTGATCTATTCTTGTATCCTACTGATTGTAGGGTGTTCCAACAACACAGTATAGGGTGAAGTATATATCCTAATGCAACAACACAGTATAGGACAAAGTATATGTCCTAATGCAACAACACAGTATAGGGTGAAGTTTTTATCCTAATGCAACAACACAGTGTAGGGTGAAGTTTATATCCTAATGCAACAACACAGTATAGGGTGAAGTTTATATCCTAATGCAACAACACAGTGTAGGGTGAAGTTTATATCCTAATGCAACAACACAGTGTAGGGCGAACTATATATCCTAATGCAGACAAGGACATGTTTTACCCCATGACCTAGGTCTTTTAAAATGGTGTTATAGGTTCAGCCTGTGTTATAACTGTGTTATATCACATGAATTTGAAATAAATATTGTATTTTATTATTATACAGCATTAGACTATGAGTTATAGAAATAGCTCTCTTGAATCAATCAAACATGAACCTTGCGTTAGATATAAGACAGGCTAAACAACACTCACATAAGAAAGAATGCATGACAATGGGATCAGCCAATTTGGACTCAGGGGTAGACGTAACACAGTAAATGAAAAATCCGTATTCCCTTGACACTCAAATTAGTATGATATGTTAGGTTTGGTATGGTATCTATTAATTTGTGACTGTCCATCATCCATTTCATATGATATGTTATGAATTACAATTTGTATGATATGTTATGAATTATAATTTGTATGATATGTTACGAATTGCAATTCATACAATATGTTACGAATTTGCAATACGTATGACATGTTATGAATTCCAATTTTTTGTGGCTAACTTTAGCTAGGTGGCTAGGTGGATAATGCCAATGTTTGAAGTTAGGGTTAAAGTTAGGAGTTAGGTTAAAGGATTTTAAGCTTAGGGTTAAGGGGAAGGGTTCGCTAACATGCTAGTTGAAAAGTAGCTAAAAAGTAGTAAATAGTTGCAAAGATGCTAATTATCTACCCTGACTTTTGTTTTTGCCTTAAGTAACATTCTCTCTTATGCAACCATAACAAATGTAATATATCATGCTATTTTGTCTGTCCCGGGGATTTCGTTTACTATGTTATGTCTAGTCTATGAGACCAGGTTGGATCCGCGGTGACAAAATAAAGCTTTTTAGTTACCAACTTGATCTGTGTGGTGCCAGCTGGCCGGCAAGTTATGCTGCATGTCAACAAATGGCCAGAAATCATCATTGGGAAATCAAATCCTCAGAAATAGCAGAATCACGATTTGTTGATAGCTAGAATTGATCGAAGGCTGATCAAAGTTCATCGATAGTCATCACAGCTAAACTTCTAGCCAATCTTAGCCTTGTAGAGGGAGAAGCATTCTATTGGATAGAGGCTGGGGATAGAAACATGTGCAAGATGATATAGCCTACATAACTCTTTCACAGAGGAGAGCTTAGTCCAGACAGCAAAGTTAGAGATAGAAAAATGGTATTAATTCAGTTATCATCTCTAGTCTCAGAAGTGTCGCATGGACAGGCTTTCTTAGGTCTGTGTAGTTTACTTATTTCCCTTATTGTTCTTTTGCTGATCCGGCAGCTTGTGAAGCAGAGGAGACCCCTAGGATTCCCTCCTGGACCGTCACCTATCCCTGTCATAGGGAACATTATGTCTCTAGCAACAGAACCGCACGTCTTTATGAAGAAACAGAGTGAAATCCATGGGCAGGTACGGTACATAAATTATTGTGTGAAAGTGGCTTGACTAAACCTAGGCATTTTTTTGTGTTGGCTACTTGTGTGCACCCCCATGTAGGCTAGTCTTCTTGTGCTCAAATTGGTTTAACTCTTGCGGTTTAGCCTATTGAGTGTTCATTTATGAATTTTGCATTACAATAGATGTATTTTATATAGTGCTTTTCATTCCAAAACAGAATCTCAAAGTTGCTTTAATTTCACTGGTGAAAAAACTGTGCGAAATAAAATTTGTAATGGGGCGGCAGGTAGCCTAGTGGCTTAGAGCATTGGGCCAGTAGCCGAAAGGTTGCTGGATCGAATCCCCGAGTTGACAAGGTAAAAATCTGTCGTTCTGCCCCTGAACAAGGCAGTTAGCCCGCTGTTCCCCGGTAAGCCGTCATAGTAAATAAGAATTTGTTCTTAACTGCCTTGTTAAATAAAGCAACAACAAAAAATCATCCGGCACACACATACCATAATTCCTAAGTGTGTCAAAGGTTAGTTAGGGTGGACGCTCCATTCTTGTCCCTATGTCTTGCGTCAGCCTATAAAAAAAGCTCAGAAAAATAAACAAAAGAGGCTCGCTATTCGCTAAATTATGGCAGGCTCCAGCTGCGCTGGCAGGGTTTCTAAATATGGCGAAGGTCCGCTTAGTCACCATGCCTCGGCAAATAGAGTGAGGGCTACTTGCCTATCTCTAGACTAGTCTAATAAACTCAGCAAAAAGAAACGTCCTCTCACAGTCAACAGCGATTATTTTCAGCAAACTTAACATGTGTAAATACTTGAATGAACATCTCAAGATTCAACAACTGAGACATAAACTGAACAAGATCCACAGACATGTGACTAACAGAAATGGAATAATGTGTCCCTGAACAAAGGGGGGGTCAAAATCAAAAGTAACAGTCAGTATCTGGTGTGGCCACCAGCTGCATGAAGTACTGCAGTGCATCTGATGCACCAGATTTGCCAGTTCTTGCTGTGAGATGTTACCCTACTCTTCCAACAAGGCACCTGCAAATTCCCGGACATTTCTGGGGGGAATGGCCCGAGCATTCACCCTCCGATCCAACAGGTCCCAGACGTGCTCAATGGGATTGAGATCCGGGCTCTTCGCTGGCCATGGCAGAACACTGACATTCCTGTCTTGAAGGAAATCACGCTCAGAATGAGCAATATGGCTGGTGGCATTGTCATGCTGGAGGGTCATGTCAGGATGAGTCTGCAGGAGGGGTACCACATGAGGGAGGAGGATGCCTGCAATGACAACAAACTCAGTCCGATGATGCTGTGACACAACGCCCCAGACCATGACGGACCCTCCACCTCCAAATCGATCCCGCTCCAGAGTACAGGCCTCGGTGTAACGCTCATTCCTTCGACAATAAATGCGAATCCGACCATCACCCCTGGTGAGACAAAACCGCGACTCGTCAGTGAAGAGCACTTTTTGCCAGTCCTGTCTGGTCCAGCGACAGTGGGTTTGTGCCCATAGGCGATGTTGTTGCCGGTAATGTCTGGTGAGGACCTGCCTTACAACAGGCTTGCAAGCCCCCGGTCCAGCCTCTCTCAGCCTATTGCGGACAGTCTGAGCACTGATGGAGGGATTGTGCGTTCCTGGTGTAACTCGGGCAGTTGTTGTTGCCATCCTGTACCTGTCCCGCGGGTGTGATGTTCGGATGTACCAATCCTGTGCAGGTGTTGTTACACGTGGCCTGCCACTCTGAGGACGATCAGCTGTCCGTCCTGTCTCCCTGTAGCACTGTCTTAGGCGTCTCACAGTACAGACAATGCAATTTATTGCCCTGGCCACATCTGCAGTCCTCATGCCTCCTTGCACCATGCCTAAGGCACGTGTTTTTCAGAGTAAGTAGAAAGGCCTCTTTAGTGTCCTAAGTTTTCATAACTGTGACCTTAATTGCCTACCCTCTGTAAGCTGTTAGTGTCTTAACAACTGTTCCACAGGTGCATGTTCATGAATTGTTTATGGTTCACTGAACAAGCATGGGAAACAGTGTTTATACCCTTTACAAAGAAGATCTGTGAAGTTATTTGGATTTTTACAAATTATCTTTGAAAGACAGGGTCCTGAAAAAGGGACGTTTCTTTTTTTGCTGAGTTTAGATAATTTGCAGTTTAGATGTTATGTCATACTGGACTATAGTCTACTTTTTTAAAATCCAAAATTAAACATATTTAGGGAAAATATATGGCATATTATTTTGGAGGTCTATTTATTCAAGTATTTTATCTCAGATTTTTAGTCTTGATTTGGGAGGCTACTCAGCAGTGGTTCTGAATGGATATGATGCCATCAGAGAATGCCTGTACCACCAGGGTGATGTCTTTTCTGACCGGCCATCTCTGCCTTTATTTATGAAAATGACCAAAATGGGAGGTAAGAAAGTCAGTTATAATGTATTCTGAATATGCACATTATGGCATTGTTATATTGTTATTAGTTATTATATGCAAATACAAGCTTGGTGTTATCGAACTCTCTAGGCTGTTTGATGGTATTGAGATCAAAATAGGTCCACCTATCCTGAGAATAATATTTAGTATCTTCACACATGCTCAGTAAGGTCTCATTATGTCAGCTCTAATCTCAATATCTTCCTTCTCAGGACTTCTGAATGCTAAATTTGGCAACGGATGGATTGAACATCGTCAACTGGCCAGCAACTCCTTTCGTTACTTTGGCAGTATTCAAAAGCCCCTCGACCAGAAGATCTTGGAAGAGTGCATGTTTTTCGTGGATGCCATCGACGAACACAAAGGCAAACCCTTTAACCCAAAGCACCTGGTGACCAATGCTGTGTCCAACATCACCAACCTCATCATCTTCGGCGAGCGTTTCACATACGACAACTGTGACTTCCAGCATATGATCGAGATCTTCAGTGAGAATGTGGAGCTGGCCGTCAGTGGCTGGGCCTTCCTTTACAACGCCTTCCCATGGATCGAGTACCTCCCCTTCGGAAAGCACCAGAAGCTGTTCCGCAACGCAGCCAAGGTCTATAACTTCCTGGAGCAGATCATCAAGCGCTTCTCGGAGGGCAGAGTGTCCAACTTCCCACGCCACTACATTGATGAATACCTGAACAAGTTGGACAAGAGTGCTGGCGACTTGGGCACCTCGTATTCCAGGGAGAACCTAATCTACTCTGTGGGCGAGCTCATCATCGCAGGCACGGAGACCACCACCAACTCCCTACGCTGGGCTATGCTCTACATGGCCCTCTACCCCAACATTCAAGGTCAGTGTGCTGCCTTATAGCACAGTAGGCCTCAGCATCAATTTCCCTGCCTTGTCCTCACTCACGCCTCATAGCACCCTGCCTTGTCCTTACTCAGGCCTCATAGCACCCTGCCTTGTCCTGACTCAGGCCTCATAGCACCCTGCCTTGTCCTTACTCAGGCCTCATAGCACCCTGCCCTGTCCGCATTCAGGCCTCATAGCACCCTGCCTTGTCCTTACTCAGGCCTCATAGCACCCTGCCTTGTCCTTACTCAGGCCTCATAGCACCCTGCCTTGTCCTTACTCAGGCCTCATAGCACCCTGCCCTGTCCGCATTCACTCCTCATAGCACCCTGCCTTGTCCTTACTCAGGCCTCATAGCACCCTGCCTTGTCCTTACTCAGGCCTCATAGCACCCTGCCTTGTCCTGACTCAGGCCTCATAGCACCCTGCCTTGTCCTTACTCAGGCCTCATAGCACCCTGCCTTGTCCTGACTCAGGCCTCATAGCACCCTGCCCTGTCCTTACTCAGGCCTCATAGCACCCTGCCTTGTCCTTACTCAGGTCTCATAGCACCCTGCCTTGTCCTGACTCATCCCTCATAGCACCCTGCCTTGTCCTGACTCAGGTCTCATCATGTCAAGTGGTGCATAAGACCTCCACAACGTCCCTCCATCTCCTCCTGTCCTGTTCTATTCATCTCTTTTCAGATGAGGCCTATTCCGGTATTAAGCTCAGTTTCAACAGTTCGCTAACAGGTCATCCTTGGTCTTTCTTTCTCCTCTTCTCCTCCGGTGTCCAGTAAAGGGACTTGCCTCGCATCCAACGAGTGTGTAGTCACAAGCTTGATGTAGTCATTGCATATTAGAAATATGGGACCAAATACTAAACATTAGACCGCTTTAATACACTATAAGTGAATGTGTCCAAATACATATGACATCTTCAAATGGGAGGACTAGATATGTAAAGTGCTTTCATTTCTAAACGTTAAAACAGATATGAAAATACTCTCAAATGAAAGGTGACATTCTGTACTGTCGCCTCATATGAAACATTTGATAATTGAAATCCAAAATGGTGGAGAATAGAGCCAAATGTACAATTTTAGCTACACTGTCCAAATACATAGGGAGGGGAGTGTATGTTTGTACAGTTGAAGTCGGAAGTTTACATACACCTTAGCCAAATACATTTACACTCAGTTTTTCACAATTCCTGACATTTAATCCTAATAAAAATTCCCTGTCTTAGGTCAGTTAGGATCACCACTTTATTTTAAGAATGTGAAATGTCAGAATAATAGTAGAGAGAACGATTTAATTCAGCTTTTATTTCTTTCATCACATTCCCAGTGGGTCAGAAGTTTACATACACTCAATTAGTATTTGGTAGCATTGCCTTTAAATTGTTTAACTTGGGTCAAACGTTTCAAGTAGCCTTCCACAAGCTTCCCACAATAAGTTGGGTGAATTTTGGCCCATTACTTCTGACAGAGCTGGTGCTGAGTCAGGTTTGTAGGCCTCCTTGCTCGCACACGCTTTTTCAGTTCTGCCCACATATATTCTATAGGATTGAGGTCAGGGCTTTGTGATGGCCACTCCAATACCTTGACTTTGTTGTCCTTAAGTAATTTTGCCTGTCACATCCTGACCATAGTAAGATGTTATTTTCTATGGTAGAGTAGGTCAGGGCATGACAGGGGGTGTCTTTCTATGTTTTGTATTTCTATGTTCATGTTCTAGTTTTGGTATTTCTATGTTGGTTTTGTTTGGGATGATCTCCAATTAGGGGCAGCTGGTCCTCATTGTCTCTAATTGGAGATAATACTTAAGTCGGGGTTTTGTCCACCTGGTGTTGTGGGATCTTGTTTTTGCACAGCTCTGTGAAACGTGACGGTTGTTTTCCGTTATTTGTTGTTTTGCTTTAGTGTTCTGAGTTTAAATAAATATTTATCATGAGCACTCAACACGCTGCACCTTGGTCTACTCCTTACGACGAGCGTCACAGAAGATCCCACCACAAAAAGACCAAGCAGCGTGGTCAGGACAACTGGACATGGGAGGAGATTCTGGACGGGAAAGGACCCTGGAGTCAGGCTGGGGAGTATCGCCGCCTGAGGGAGGAGATTGAGGCAGCAAGAGCAGAGCGGCGTTATTATGAGGCACTATACCAACCATGAGGCAAGTGCGAGAGGCAGGCCCCCCCAAAAATTGAGGGGGGGGGCACATGTGGAGATTGGCAGTGTCAGGTTGGAGACCTGAGCCAACTCCCCGTGCTTACCGTGGGTAGAGAGTGATCGAGCAAGCACCATGTTATGCGGGGATGCGCACTGTGCCACCAGTGCGCAGCTACAGCCCGGTGCGCTCGGTGTAAGCTTCCCACAGTTGCCGTGCTAGAGTTGGCATTCAGCCAGGAAGGATTGTGCCTGCTCAGCGTTCCTGGTCTCTGGTGCATCTCTTCGGCCCAGGTTATCCTGCGCCAGCTCTATCTACGGTAACCCCAGTTCGCCACCACAAACCTGTGTGACCTGTTCCAACACCCCACGCTTGCTGGACTAAAGTAAGTATCCAGCCAGGACGGGTTGTGCCAGTCATAAGCTCCAGACCTCCAGTGCGCCTCCAAGGCCCAGTATACCCTGTGCCTGCTCTGCGCACCCGGCCTCCAGCGACGTTCCCTAGTCCAGAACTCTCAGCGACGTTCCCTAGTCCGGTGAGACCTATTCCGGCTTCATGTACCATGATCCATGGCCCGGAGCCTGTAGGGATAATCCATGGCAAGAAGCCTCCAGTGATAATCCATGGCAAGAAGCCTCCAGTGATAATCCATGGCCCGGAGCCTGTAGAGATGATCCATGGCATGAAGCCTCCAGTGATAATCCATGGCGCGGAACCTCCAGCGGCGGAACCGCAGCCCGGAACCTCCAGCGGCGGAACCGCAGCTCGGAACCTCCAGCGGCGGAACCGCATCCCGGAACCTCCAGCGGCGGCCCGCAGCCCAGAACCTCCAGTGATGATCCACGGTCCGGTGGCACAGAAGCAGAGGGATCAGCGGGCAGAGCGGGGGTTACGCCCCGAACCAGAGCCGCCTCCTCTTTTGGAGGATCCGCGGGATAAGGTTGTGTGTACTGCACCAGATCCGCCATAGACATTAGTTACCCACCCTACCCTCCCTTTTGTTTTTTTTCTTGGGGGGGTGTTGTTTTGTGTAGGTGCAGTCGGAGTCTGCACCTTTGGGGGGGGTACTGTCACGTCCTGACTATAGTAAAATGTCATTTTCTATGGTAGAGTAGGTCAGGGCATGACAGGGGGTGTTTTTCTATGTTTTGTATTTCTATGTTCATGTTCTAGTTTTAGTATACATTGGTTTTGTTTGGGATGATCTCCAATTAGAGGCAGCTGGTCCTCATTGTCTCTACTTGGAGATCATACTTAAATAGGGGTTTTGTCCACCTGGTGTTGTGGGATCTTGTTTTTGTACAGCTCTGTAAAGCCTGCAGAATGTGACGTTCGTTTTCCGTTATTTGTTGTTTTGCTTTAGTGTTCTGAGTTTAAATAAATATTTATCATGAGCACGCAACACGCTGCACCTTGGTCTACTCCTTATGACAAGCGTCATATTGCCACAACTTTGGAAGTAGGCTTGGGGTCATTGTTCATTTGGAAGACCCATTTGCGACCAAGCTTTAACTTCCCGACTGATGTCTTGAGATGTTGCTTCAGCATATCCACATAATTTTCCTTTCTCATGAAGCTGCCACCCCGTGCTTCACGGTTGGGATGGTGTTCTTCGGCATGCAAGCATCCCCCTTTTTCCTCCAAACATAACGATGGTCATTATGGCAAAACAGTTCTATTTTTGTTTCATTAGACCAGAGGACATTTCTCATAAAAGTGCAATTTTTGTCCCCATGTGCAGTTATTTGCAAACCGTAGTCTGGCTTTTTTATGGCAGTTTTGGAGCAGTGGCTTCTTCCTTGCTTAGCGGCCTTTCAGGTTATGTCGATATAGGACTCGTTTTACTGTGAATATACACTGCTCAAAAAAAATAAAGGGAACACTTAAACAACACAATGTAACTCCAAGTCAATCACACTTCTGTGAAATCAAACTGTCCACTTAGGAAGCAAAACTGATTGACAATACATTTCACATGCTGTTGTGCAAATGGAATAGACAACAGGTGGAAATTATAGGCAATTAGCAAGACACCCCCAATAAAGGAGTGGTTCTGCAGGTGGGGACCACAGACCACTTCTCAGTTCCTATGCTTCCTGGCTGATGTTTTGGTCACTTTTGAATGCTGGCGGTGCTTTCACTCTAGTGGTAGCATGAGACGGAGTCTACAACCCACACAAGTGGCTCAGGTAGTGCAGCTCATCCAGGATGGCACATCAATGTGAGCTGTGGCAAGAAGGTTTGCTGTGTCTGTCAGCGTAGTGTCCAGAGCATGGAGGCGCTACCAGGAGACAGGCCAGTACATCAGGAGACATGGAGGAGGCCGTAGGAGGGCAACAACCCAGCAGCAGGACCGCTACCTCCGTCTTTGTGCAAGGAGGAGCAGGAGAAGCACTGCCAGAGCCCTGCAAAATGACCTCCAGCAGGCCACAAATGTGCATGTGTCTGCTCAAACGGTCAAAAACAGACTCCATGAGTGTGGTATGAGGGTCCGACGTCCACAGGTGGGGGTTGTGCTTACAGCCCAACACCGTGCAGGACGTTTGGCATTTGCCAGAGAACACCAAGATTGGCAAATTTGCCACTGGCGCTCTGTGCTCTTCACAGATGAAAGCAGGTTCACACAGAGCACATGTGAGAGACGTGACAGAGTCTGGAGACGCCGTGGAGAACATTCTGCTGCCTGCAACATCCTCCAGCATAACCGGTTTGGTGGTGGGTCAGTCATGGTGTGGGGTGGCATTTCTTTGGGGGGCCGCACAGCCCTCCATGTGCTCACCAGAGGTAGCCTGACTGCCATTAGGTACCGAGATGAGATCCTCAGACCCCTTGTGAGACCATATGCTGGTGCGGTTGGCCCTGGGTTCCTCATAATGCAAGACAATGCTAGACCTCATGTGGCTGGAGTGTGTCAGCAGTTCCTGCAAGAGGAAGGCATTGATGCTATGGACTGGCCCACCCGTTCCCCAGACCTGAATCCAATTGAGCACATCTGGGACATCATGTCTCGCTCCATCCACCAACGCCACGTTGCACCACAGACTGTCCAGGAGTTGGCGGATGCTTTAGTCCAGGTCTGGGAGGAGATCCCTCAGGAGACCATCCGCCACCTCATCAGGAGCATGCCCAGGCGTTGTAGGGAGGTCATACAGGCACGTGGAGGCCACACACACTATTGAGCCTCATTTTGACTTGTTTTAAGGACATTACATCAAAGTTGGATCAGCCTGTAGTGTGGTTTTCCACTTTAATTTTGAGTGTGACTCCAAATCCAGACCTCCATGGGTTGATAAATTGGATTTCCATTGATTATTTTTGTGTGATTTTGTTGTCAGCACATTCAACTATGTAAAGAAAAAAGTATTTAATAAGATTATTTCTTTCATTCAGATCTAGGATGTGTTGTTTAAGTGTTCCCTTTATTTTTTTGAGCAGTATAAATACTTTTGTACCTGTTTCCCCCAGCATCTTCACAAGGTCCTTTGCTGTTGTTCTGGGATTTATTTGCACTTTTCACACCAAAGTAGAGACAGAACGCGTCTCCTTCCTGAGCGGTATGACGGCTGTGTGGTCCCATGGTGTTTATACTTGCGTACTATTGTTTGTACAAATGAACGTGGTACCTTCAGGCGTTTGGAAATTGCTCCCAAGGATGAACCAGATTTGTGGAGGTCTACATTTCTTTTTCTGAAGTCTTGGCTGATTTCTTTTGATTTTCCCTTGATGTCAAGCAAAGAGGCACTGAGTTTGAAGGTAGGTGAAACGGTCGTCGTAATGGATGGACCAAGGCGCAGCGGGTATGTGAATGCTCATTTTTATTAGACACGAAACAAAACAAGAAAACGATGAACGGACGACAAACAGTCTTGTAGGCTCACACAGCAATACAAAGAACAATCTCCCACAATCCCCAAAACAATCAAACTCCTAATTATAGGACCTTCAATCAGAGGCAACGATAACCAGCTGCCTCCAATTGAAGGTCCCAATCCCAAATACTAAACATAGAAATAAACACCCTAGAAACAGACATAGAACTGTACAACATAGAACTAAACCAAAAATCCCGGAAACATAAATAAAACGCCCCTCTACATAAACACACACTCAAAACCATATAAAACAAATACCCCCTGCCACGTCCTGACCAAACTCTAATTACAAATAACCCCTTTACTGGTCAGGACGTGACAGTAGGCCTTGAAATACATCCACAGGTACACCTCCAATTGACTCAAATGATGTCAATTAGCCTATCAGAAGCTTCTAAAGCCATGACATCATTTTCTGGAATTTTCCAAGCTGTTTAAAGGCACGGTCAACTTAGTGTTTGTAAACTTCTGACCCACTGGAATTGTGATACAGTGAATTATAAGTGAAATAATCTGTCCGTAAACAATTGTTGGAAAAATTACTTGTGTCATGCACAAAGTAGATGTCCTAACCGACTTGCCAAAACTATAGTTTGTTAACAATACATTTGTGGAGTAGTTGAAAAACAAGTTTTAATGACTCCAACCTAAGTGTATGTAAACTAACGACTTCAACTGTAGGTAATCAATAATAGTTGAGTAAGCAACTTTCATTTGCATTGTGTCTAAGGTTGGATTGATTACTGTGTTTTTGTTTCAACAATTTCTCTACTAAGGTATTGTCACATCCTGACCAGTGAAAAGGGTCATTTTGCCATAGTAAAATGGTCAGGGTGTGGCAGGGGGGTTGTTTTGTGTGTTTTCGTCAGGTTGGTTAGGCTGGGGTTAGGTGTTTTTCCTCTGCCTTTGTATTTATAAGGCTGATGAGTTTGGGCTGCACCCCTACTTTGCTTTCGGGCTCATACTGTTGTTTTTGTATTGCTGCCCTGCCTTGCCTGTTTTTGGCTGTTTGAGGATTACGCCCATTAATCGTGTGTTCACGGACATTTGTCTCCTGCGCCTGACTTTACCCCTCCTGCTTCCTTGAGTATCCCCTTGACAGGTATACGCTGAGTGTACAAAATATTATGCTCTTTCAATGACATAAATTGAACCGGTTATTGATGTCACTTGTTAAATCCACGTCAATCAAATCAATTTTATTTATAAAGCCCTTTTTACATCAGCAGATGTAACCTAGGAAGAAACCTAGAGAGAACCTAGGAAGAAACCTAGAGAGGAACCAGGCTATGAGGGGTGGCCAGTCCTCTTCTGGCTGTGCCGGGTGGAGATTATAACAGCACATGGCCTAGATGTTCAACTGTTCATAAATGACCAGCATTGTCAAATAATAATAATCATAGTAGTTGTCGAGGGTGCAACAAGTCAGTAACACAAGAGTAAGTGTCAGTTGGCTTTTTCATAGCCGATCTTTGAGAGTATCTCTACCGCTCCTGCTGTCTCTAGAGAGTTGAAAACAGCAGGTCTGGGACAGGTAGCACGTCCGGTGAATAGGTCAGGGTTCCAGCAGGTCTGGGACAACAGGTCTGGGACAGGTAGCACGTCCAGTGAACAGGTCAGGGTTCCATAGCTGCAGGCAGAACAGTTGGAACTGGAGCAGCAGCACGGCCAGGTAAACTGGGGACAGCAAGGAGTCATCAAGCCAGGTAGTCCTGAGGCATGGTCCTAGGGCTCAGGTCCTCCGAGAGAGAAAAAGAAAGAAAGAGAAAGAGAGAATTAGAGAGAGTATATTTAAATTCACACAGGACACCGGAAAAGACAAGAGAAATACTCCAGATGTGACAGACTGACCCTAGCCCCCCGACACACAAACTACTGCAGCATAAATACTGGAGGCTGAGACAGGAGGGGTCAGGAGACACTGTGGCCCCATCCGATGAAACCCCCGGACAGGGCCAAACAGGTAGGATATAACCCCACCCACTTTGCCGAAGCACAGCCTCCGCACCACTGGAGAGATATCTCCAACCACCAACATACCATCCCGGGACAAGGCCGAGTATAGCCCACAAAGATCTCCGCCACGGCACAGCCCAAGGGGGTGCCAACCCAGACAGGAAGACCACGTCAGTGACTCAACCCACTCAAGTGACGCACCCCTCCCAGGGACGGCATGGAAGAACACCAGTAAGCCAGTGACTCAGCCCCCGTAATAGGGGTAGAGGCAGAGAACCCCAGTGGAAAGAGGGGAAACTGGCCAGGCAGAGACAGCAAGGGCGGTTCGTTGCTCCAGCCTTTCCGTTCACCTTCACACCCCTGGGAAAGACTACACTTAATCATAGGACCTACTGAAGAGATATGTCTTCAGTAAAGACTTAAAGGTTGAGACTGAGTCTGCATTCTTTCACATGGGTAGGCAGACTATTCCATAAAATGGAGCTCTATAGGAGAAAGCCCTGCCTCCAGCTGTTTGCTTAGAAATTCTAGGAACAATTAGGAGGCCCACGTCTTGTGACCGTAGCGTACGTGTAGGTATGTACGGCAGGACCAAATCGGAAAGATAGGTAGGAGCAAGCCCATGTAATGCTTTGTAGGTTAGCAGTAAAACCTTGAAATCAGCCCTTGCCTTAACAGGAAGCCAGTGTAGGGAGGCTAGCACTGGAGTAATATGATCACATTTTTTGGTTCTAGTCAGGATTCTAGCAGCCGTAATTAGCACTAACTGAAGTTTATTTAGTGCTTTATCCGGGTAGCCGGAAAGTAGAGCATTGCAGTAGTCCAACCTAGAAGTAACAAAGGCATGGATTAATTTTTCTGCGTCATTTTTGGACAGAAAGTTTCAGATTTTTGCAATGTTACGTAGATGGAAAAAAGCTGTCCTTGAAACAGTCTTGATATGTTCTTCAAAAGAGAGATCAGGGTCCAGAGTAACGCCGAGGTCCTTCACAGTTTTACTTGAGACGACTGTACAACCATCCAGATTAATTGTCAGATTCAACAGAAGATCTCTTTGTTTCTTGGGATCTAGAACAAGCATCTCTGTTTTGTCCGAGTTTAAGAGTAGAAAGTTTGCAGCCATCCACTTCCTTATGTCTGAGACACAGGCTTCTAGCGAGGGCAATTTTGGGGCTTCACCATGTTTCATTGAAATGTACAGCTGTGTGTCATCCGCATAGCAGTGAAATGTAACATTATGTTTTCGAATGACATCCCCAAGAGGTAAAATATATAGTGAAAACAATAGTGGTCCTAAAACGGAACCTTGAGGAACACCGAAATGTACAGTTGATTTGTCAGAGGACAAACCATTCAGAGACAAACTGATATCTTTCTGACAGATAAGACCTAAACCAGGCCAGAACTTGTCCATGTAGACCAATTTGGGTTTCCAATCTCTCCAAAAGAATGTGGTGATCGATGGTATCTAAAGCAGCACTAAGATCTAGGAGCACGAGGACAGACGCAGAATCTCGGTCTGATGTCATTAAAAGGTCATTTACCACCTTCACAAGTGCAGTCTCAGTGCTATGATGGGGTCTAAAACCAGACTGAAGCGTTTCGTGTACATTGTTTGTCTTCAGGAAGGCAGTGAGTTGCTGTGCAACAGCTTTTTCTACAATTTTTGAGAGGAATGGAAGATTCGATATAGGCCGATAGTTTTTTATAATTTCTGGGTCAAGATTTGGCTTTTTCAAGAGAGGCTTTATTACTGCCACTTTTAGTGAGTTTGGTACACATCCGGTGGATAGAGAGCCGTTTATTATGTTCAACATAGGAGGGCCAAGCACAGAAAGCAGCTCTTTCAGTAGTTTAGTTGGAATAGGGTCCAGTATGCAGCTTGAAGGTTTAGAGGCCATGATTATTTTCATCATTGTGTCAAGAGATATAGTACTAAAACACTTTAGTGTCTCCCTTGATCCTAGGTCCTGGCAGGGTTGTGCAGACTCAGGACAACGGAGCTTTGGAGGAATACGCAGATTTAAAGAGGAGTCCGTAATTTGCTTTCTAATGATCATGATCTTTTCCTCAAAGAAGTTCATGAATTCATCACTGCTGAAGTGAGAGCCATCCTCTCCTGGGGAATGCTGCTTTTTAGTTAACTTTGCGACAGTATGAAAAATAAATTTTGGATTGTTCTTATTTTCCTCAATTTAGTTGGAAAAATAGGATGATCGAGCAGCAGTGAGGGCTCTTCGATACTGCACGGTACTGTCTTTCCAAGCTAGTCGGAAGACTTCCAGTTTGGTGTGGCGCCATTTCCGTTCCAATTTTCTGGAAGCTTGCTTCAGAGCTCGTGTATTTTCTGTATACCAGTTTCTTTTAACAAATGTTTTTAGTTTTTAGGGGTGCAACTGCATCTAGGGTATTGCGCAAGGTTAAATTGAGTTCCTCGGTTAGGTGGTTAACTGATTTTTGTCCTCTGACGTCCTTAGGTAGGCAGAGGGAGTCTGGAAGGGCATCAAGGAATCTTTGGGTTGTCTGAGAATTTATAGCACGCCTTTTAACCTGTTGAGGATCTTATCCCGATCTAATCCCGGTAATGGGATTCATTGTCATGTGACCATGGCGGGGAATTCAAAACTGCAAGAGTAATCATTTCAAATAATCAAATAATCAACTATTTTCCTCCATTTGAAAGATATATCTCCTAAATCTAACCACGCTGTCCGATTTTCCGAGGCTTTACAGAGAATGCATAAAGTTAGGTTATGTGAGGAGAGTACATTGACAATAGCTGCATGTAATGTTTAGCCAATTCAAAGAAGGGCATCAACAGACAGAAAACTAGCTAGAATTATGCACTTACCTTTGACAATCTGCATCAGATGACACTCATAGGACATTATGTTATACAATACATGCATTTTTAGTTCCATCAAGTTCATATTTATATCCAAAAACAGCATTTACAGTCGCGGTGAAATTCAGAATTTTTTTCGGCTCGAATGCACCCAGTGAATCCAGCATTACAAATCACGGAATAACTATTCGAAAACATTGGTAAATTATAATATTGTCATTCAAAGAATAATATATTATCATCTCGTAATTGCTACCGAAGGGCCAGATCTCAAAATAACTTTACTGGGAAATCACATTTTGTATAAACTGGGTACTATGCTAACAACAATAGGCTATATGCTAAGCTAAGCTAAGCTATACCGTTAGCATTAGCATCATCTAATATCGATAATAACATTCTAAATATCCCCTTACCTTTGATTATCTCCATCAGAAGGCGCTGCCAGAGTTCCCAGGTCCAGAACAAATGTGGTTTCTTTTGACAAAGTTCATCATTTATGTCCAAATAGTTAGCGTTCAGTAGGCTCCCACAAAATGAGGTGGGCACTGTAAAGTCACTTCGAAAAGCTAAAGAAAACCTAGTAAATAATCTATTTACGTTTGTTTAAACATGTCAAACGTTGTTTAGCACTAATCTTTTGTTTCATTTTTAACGTGAAACATCAGTAAACATCAGTAATATTTTCACACAACCTATCAAGTGTCTAGAATAAACGATAATGACAAAGACTCTCTTCTCAGATTCATGCGCAGGCGCAAAAAATGAAGTGATGACGTGTCAACTTGTAAGCTTTCTTATTCGGTCTGTATTCATGACAGATGCTTCCAACAACTTTCTAAAGATCGTTGACATCTAGTGGAAGCAGTAGGAGTTGCGAACAGAATCCTTTCTCACTGTGGTATCTTTAAAACAATGACACTAAATAGTACAGTCACAAAATTCTCATTTTTTTTAATCTATTTTTCACAGGTTTTTGCCTGCAATATGAGTTTTGTTATACTTACAGACACCATTCAAACTGTTTTAGAAAATTCAGAGTGTTTTCTATCCAAACCTGAACAATAATATGCATATTCTAGCTTCTGAGTTGGTGTAGGAGGCAGTTAAAAATGCGCACATATTTTTTTCCAAAATTCTCAATACTGCCCCCTGGCCTCAACAGGTTAATGCTTCTTGGTTGGGGTCTGAGCAGATTGTTTGTTGCGATTGCGAACGTAATAAAATGGTGGTCCGATAGTCCAGGATTATGAGGAAAAACATTAAGATCCACAACATTTATTCCATGGGACAAAACTAGGTCCAGAGTATGACTGTGGCAGTGAGTAGGTCCAGAGACATGTTGGACAAAACCCACTGAGTCGATGATGGCTCCGAAAGCCTTTTGGAGTGGGTCTGTGGACTTTTCCATGTGAATATTAAAGTCACCAAAAATTTGAATATTATCTGCGATGACTACAAGGTCCGATAGGAATTCAGGGAACTCAGTGAGGAACGCTGCATATGGCCCAGGAGGCCTGTAAACAGTAGCTATAAAAAATGATTGAGTAGGCTGCATAGATTTCATGACTAGAAGCTCAAAAGACGAAAACGTCGTTGTTGTTTTTTGGAGTAAATTTAAATTTGCTATCATAAATGTTAGCAACACCTCCGCCTTTGCGGGATGCGCGGGGGATATGGTCACTAGTGTAACCAGGGGGTGAGGCCTCATTTAACACAGCAAATTCATCAGGCTTAAGCCATGTTTCAGTCAGGCCAATCACATCAAGATTATGATCAGTGATTAGTTCATTGACTATAACTGCCTTTGAAGTGAGGGATCTAACATTAAGTAGTTCTATTTTGAGATGTGAGGTATCACAATCTCTTTCAATAATGGCAGGAATGGAGGAGGTCTTTATACTAGTGAGATTGCTAAAGCGAACACCGCCATCTTTAATTTTGCCCAACCTAGATCGAGGCACAGACACGGTCTCAATGGGGATAGCTGAGCTGACTACACTGACTGTGCTAGTGGCAGACTCCACTAAGCTGGCAGGCTGGCTAACAGCCTGCTGCCTGGCCTGCACCCTATTTCATTGTGGAGCTAGAGTTAGAGCCCTGTCTATGTTCGTAGATAAGATGAGAGCACCCCTCCAGCTAGGATGGAGTCCATCACTCCTCAACAGGCCAGGCTTGGTCCTGTTTGTGGGTGAGTCCCAGAAAGAGGGCCAATTATCTACAAATTCTATCTTTTGGGAGGGGCAGAAAACAGTTTTCAACCAGCGATTGAGTTGTGAGACTCTGCTGTAGAGCTCATCACTCCCCCTAACTGGGAGGGGGCCAGAGACAATTAATCGATGCCGACACATCTTTCTAGCTGATTTACACGCTGAAGCTATGTTGCGCTTGGTGACCTCTGACTGTTTCATCCTAACATCGTTGGTGCCGACGTGGATAACAATATCTCTATACTCTCTACACTCGCCAGTTTTAGCTTTAGCCAGCACCGTCTTTAGATTAGCCTTAACGTCGGTAGTCCTGCCCCCTGGTAAACAGTGTATGATCGCTGGATGATTAGTTTTTAGTCTAATACTGCAGGTAATGGAGTCGCCAATGACTAGGGTTTTCAATTTGTCAGAGCTAATAGTGAGAGGCTTCGGCGTCTCAGACCCCATAACGGGAGGAGCAGAGACCAGAGAAGTTTCGGCCTCCGACTCCGACTCGCTTAATGGGGAGAACCGGTTGAAAGTTTCTGTCGGCTGAATAAGCGACACCGGTTAAGCATTCCTACAGCGTTTCCCTCCAGAACCCATGAGAAAGTTGTCCGGCTGCGGGGACCGTGCGAGGGGGTTTATACTAACGTTACTATCTGTACTTACTGGTGGCACAGACGCTGTTTCATCCTTTCCTACACTGAAATTACCCTTGCCTATCGATTGCGTCTGAAGCTGGGCTTGCAGCACAGCTATCCTCGCCGTAAGGCGATCGTTCTCCTGTATATTATAAGTACAACGACTGCAATTAGAAGGCATCATGTTAATGTTACTTAGCTTCGGCTGTTTGAAGTCCTGACGAACCATGTCCAGATAAAACCTCCGGGGTGAAAAAGTTGAATGAAAAAAGTTGAGTGAGGGAAAAACTAAAAATATACGGTAATGAAAAAGTAAAAACCGTGAAGTAGTCAGGTAGCAAAGTTAGATCGGCAACGCACAGCAGCACGTAAACAAGTCTGCAAGTTGTTTACGTGCAAGCAGCAAGCAATGCAGATGTAGATGCACGGTGGTTCGGAAAAACTCCCTAGAAAGGCAGGAATTTAGGAAGAAACCTAGAGAGGAACCAGGATCAGAGGGGTGGCCAGTCCTCTTCTGGATGTGCCGCGTCGAGATTATAAGAGTACGAAAATGTATGCACTCACTACTGTAAGTCACTCTGGATAAGAGCGACTGCTAAATGACAAAAATGTGTAAATGTACATGGCCATTAAAGCCAGATCTTCAAGATGTTCAAACTTTCACAGATGACCAGCAGGCTCAAATAATAATCCCAGTAGTTGTAGAGCAGGCCTGGGCAATTCTTTTCCATGGATGGCTACATTAGAATGTATTTTTGCCATCACGGCCAGAATCATATTACAGGATTATACATTACAGGATTATGCATGTATATGACTGTTGATGTGATTTACAATAGATATATCTGTCCAGATATTCTACTTATTTTACTTTTTTAACATGCACCGAAATAAACCACATCCATGTTCTCCTTTTGGTAGGTATTTTAATTGTTAAACATGCAATGAACTACACAGAGGGAAAAGTACACTGTGCATTCAGCACCACGGACAGAACTCTTCTTAACGGGTATGCACAAAAACACAAGAAAGAGAGAGAGCTCAACATTACATTTAAACTACTCAATCAGTGTGAGAAGTGAAGTCTGATGGGCATTGACTAGAGCAGTGAAGAAAGGTATAGTTTCTGACGTCGCTATGCGCAGGATTGCTGAGAGGTGAGAGTCAGTAAGAAATTATCTGTGCCTTGTCTTATTATATTTCATCACTGAAAATGTTTGACCCAAACAGTACAAACATCTTCTGAGCATGACTCCTAATCTTTGGAAAGTTTTGTTCATCAAGAGATGCATAGAACCTCATCAGTGACATTGTTTTGAATAGTTCTCCAATCCCTGCATCAGACTGAAGATCAATAAGCTCAAGATGCAGGTCAGTGGGAAACCAACAGCAAAAAGGCCCTTCCCTTGTAGTTTGGAATTCAGTTCATTCATGAGAGCCATGATGTCCATGGTGAAGGCAAAATCAGCCAACCATTCTTTATCTTGCAGTTGAGGGAAATCCACATATTTTCCTTTCATTTGCAAAAACTCAAAAATCTCCGACTTCAGGTCCCACATCCTTTTAAGCACCATCCCCAAACTCAGCCATCTCACGTTTGTGTGGTAGGGGAGATCTGCATGACCCGACTCTGTCTCTTCCAACAGTGAGACAAACTGCCTGTGGTTTAAAGATTTTGTGGTTTAAAGTTTACCACTTTAGTGACTGTATCCACAACATGGCTCATTTTCAGAACACATTTACAGAGCACCTCCTGATGAATAATGCAATGCAAGAAAAATGTATTCTGATCTGGGTTCAGGTCAGCTACTTGATCTTGTATCCTTTTCAAAAGGCCAACGTTTTTTCCTGTCAAGTTTGGGCACGCACTTAGTCCCAGCTTTGCCACACACCTATTAAATTCCTCCAATAAATATTTCCCTGTGGTTGTGCTCTTCATTGACTGCACTGAAGCAAGCTCCTCTTTCATTTCAAAGTCTGGGGTTATGCCTCGTAAGAATATCAACAACTGCGCCATGTCACATGCGTCACTGCTCTCATCCAGGGCCAAGGAGAAATAGGTGAAATCCTTTACCTTGTCCTTCAACTGTTGTTCCATATTCTCTGCGATGTCCTCAACACGCCGTGTCACTGTTCGTCTTGACAGGGAAATATTTTCAAACAGCTCTTTCTTGTCGGGGCAAAGTATTGCTGCTGAGTCAATTAAACATTCTTTAATGAATTCACCCTCAGCGAATGGCTTGCTATGTTTAGCAATTTTGTGGGACAGTACTGTCGTGTCTTTGGCTATGCCGGATTAAGTGATATGACATTTTACATTTACATTTAAGTCATTTAGCAGACGCTCTTATCCAGAGCGACTTACAAATTGGTGCATTCACCTTATGATATCCATGCTAACTTATAAAATAATTTCTCTGTAATTAATATTACCTGATTAAGCTAATCATGTAAATGTAATTAACTAGAAAGTCGGGGCACCACGGAAGAACGTTTATAGAGCCGTTATCTTCCGAATAAACTCTTAAAATACTTAGTAATATTTTACATCGATAGCAGTCAATATTAACCCTTATCTTATTTTCAGTCTCATAATGAAAGTTGTAAATTCTTGGCTATCTTCACGAACCCTGGCTAACAAGTTGAATCAGCAATACAAAATTGGGTTTAATTATTTATCTACTAAATACCTAAACTAATCACACAGAATTACATATACACAGAATACCAATGATGTCACACAGAAAACATCCCGGTGGACGGAACCTGGTTACACAAAGGAAAGGGGGTTGGGCTTGAATGAAAGAGCGGGAAGACTTAGGAACCACAAACAGCAGCTAGGCTATCGTAAATACATTATCTTATGCATTCTAAATTACCGCCCATTTGGAAAAGGAAAATGCAATAAATATTTACTCTGAGCTGCGCTTCGGTAGATTGGTCGTAGATGCTGGCCGGGTTGGCCAACAGATCTTCCTGTAAACTCTTAAGAATGTCTCTGGTGGTAAATTGGATACGTGGTGGTATCTTCGTCCGTCTGTTAGACTGGATCCGTCGTCCGTCCTTTCCTAGCCCCCGTCTACAGCGGCCGCTGCTAACTCAACGGCTAGGAAGTATCACTTCTGTAGTGAATAAGCTCAAAGTTCATACCAGTTCATACCATAGCTCACGCCGAGGTTGGCTTAGTTCTGTCCTTGACATGTGTGTCCTTCTAACGTAGAGGCTGCAGACCTCCCGTACTGGAACAACCTGGTTATCTTTTCATCAAAGGCTTATATAGTGGAGAGGGGGGAAGGATGTGTTTCATCGTTTATAACCCCTCCTCTTCACAGGGGTGGGCCACTGATCAAGCAGGGCACTTTCCTTATGAAAACCCAAATCTCTCATTTGGAAGCTAAAATTACATTTCATCTCCTAACAAACAATTTCAATATCAAACATTTCAATTGCATAACAATTCCATGTGACTCTGATAACTAGAGGGTGGATACTTTCCCAGGTACAGTTTATGTCGTCCTGTCATCAGTCATAATGTCTCAGATGACAACTGAACTGAACTATACTCATTACGTTATCAAGCATATTTCCAACTGGTTTTATTACCAAAATATGGTTCCTTTCCCCATTTGTTTGATGTTCCCAGACTCTCTATATTTAACAGGACAGCAGTCCTTCAGTAGGGTCAGTAAGAGAGGGGAAGGGAGAAAGGTATTCATGGGGGGGGTCATAAACCTTACCCACAGGCCAACGTCATGACAGTACATACAGTTGAAGTCGGAAGTTTACATACACTTAGGTTGGAGTCATTAAAACTCGTTTTTCAACCACTCCACAAATTTATTGTTAACAAACTGTAGTTTTGGCAAGTCGGTTAGGACATCTACTTTGTGCATGACACGTCATACCGCTCAGGAGGAGACGCGTTCTGTCTCCTAGAGATGAGCATACTTTGGTGCGAAAAGTGCAAATCAATCCCAGAACAACAGCAAAGGACCTTGTGAAGATGCTGGAGGAAACAGGTACAAAAGTATCTATATTCACAGCAAAACGAGTCCTATATCGACATAACCTGAAAGGCCGCTCAGCAAGGAAGAAGCCACTGCTCCAAAACCGCCATGAAAAAGCCCAGACTACGGTTTTCAACTGCACATGGGGACAAAGATCGTACTTTTTGGAGAAACGTCCTCTGGTCTGATGAAACAAAAACAGAACTGTTTGGCCATAATGACCATCGTTATGTTT
The DNA here is from genome assembly GCF_901001165.1 of Salmo trutta. Taxonomy (NCBI): domain Eukaryota; kingdom Metazoa; phylum Chordata; class Actinopteri; order Salmoniformes; family Salmonidae; genus Salmo; species Salmo trutta. Next base: position 25,174,095 of record NC_042968.1, read on the forward strand.
GGAGGAAAAAGGGGGATGCTTGCAAGCCGATGAACACCATCCCAACCGTGAAGCACGAGGGTGGCAGCATCATATTGTGGGGTGCTTTGCTGCAGGAGGGACTGGTGCACTTCACAAAATAGATGGCATCATGAGAAAGGAAAATTATGTGGATATATTGAAGCAACATCTCAAGACATCAGTCAGGAAGTTAAAGCTTGGTCGCAAATGGGTCATCCAAATGGACAATGACCCCAAGCATACTTCCAAAGTTGTGGCAAAATGGCTTAAAGACAACAAAGTCGAGGTATTGGAATGGCCATCACAAAGCCCTGACCTCAATCCCTTAGAAAATTTGTGGGCAGAACTGAATAAGTGTGTGCGAGAAAAGAGGCCCTGTCAAATCAAATAAAATGTATTTATATAGCCCTTCTTACATCAGCTGATATCACAAAGTGCTGTACAGAAACCCAGCCTAAAACCCCAAACAGCAAGCAATGCAGGTGTAGAAGCACGGTGGCTAGGAAAAACTCCCTAGAAAGGCCAGAACCTAGGAAGAAACCTAGAGAGGAACCAGGCTATGAGGGGTGGCCAGTCCTCTTCTGGCTGTGCCGGGTGGAGATTATAACAGCACATGGCCTAGATGTTCAACTGTTCATAAATGACCAGCATTGTCAAATAATAATAATCATAGTAGTTGTCGAGGGTGCAACAAGTCAGTAACACAAGAGTAAGTGTCAGTTGGCTTTTTCATAGCCGATCTTTGAGAGTATCTCTACCGCTCCTGCTGTCTCTAGAGAGTTGAAAACAGCAGGTCTGGGACAGGTAGCACGTCCGGTGAATAGGTTAGGGTTCCAGCAGGTCTGGGACAACAGGTCTGGGACAGGTAGCACGTCCGGTGAACAGGTCAGGGTTCCATAGCTGCAGGCAGAACAGTTGGAACTGTCAGGAGGAATGGGCCAAAATTCACCCAACTTATTGTGGGAAGCTTGTGGAAGGCTACCCGAAATGTTTGACCCAAGTTGAACAATTTAAAGGCAATGCTACCAAATACTAATTGAGTGTATGTAAACGTCTGACCCACTGGGAATGTGATGAAAGAAATAAAAGCTGAAATAAATCATTCTCTCTACTATTATTATGACATTTCACATTCTTAAAATAACGTGGTGATCCTAACTGACCTAAGACAGGGAATTTTTACTTGGATTAAATGTCAGGAATTGTGAAAAACTGAGTTAATGTATTTGTCTAAGATGTATGTAAACTTCCGACTTCAACTGTAGCTAGCTCTCGCAATTCCATCGTTTTCTGAATGCAGTTTTGTGAAAAGTCCTTGCTGCTTTTGCAACTGAGAAAGCAACTCTTTCGATGCACTTGCCCTCTGCTTAGAAGACATATTCCTATATTTCTCTGCATGCATCGTCTGGAAGTGTCGGGACAAGTTGTAGTTTTTCAAGACATAGATGCTCTCTTTGCACACTAAGTACACAGCTTTCCCTGATACCTCAATAAATACATATTTTGTTGTCCACTCTTGCTGAAACACCCTACATTCATTGTCTACTTTCCTTTTCTTTGAAAATCTAATTTTTGCGCAATTTCTAGCTAGCTACTATTTGTAACTGTGACGTGTGTGTCAGCCTGTCAGTCACTGTCTGTCCTCGGGCAGTTGTTATTTATCCGTGCCTTCAAAATAAATGTACCACAAGCGGTGGGAGTTAAATCATTACACAAAGGCGAGTATTCATTGGGCTTTACATTTCAATAACAAATACGTTTTTCAAAACTTTACTATCACAAATTCTTTATGTGATCTGAGCAAAATTCCGGGGGCCGTGGGTCGGCCTTTGCCCAGGCCTGTTATCCTCTTGAGGACCCCTTCGAGATACAATCCAGCTAAAGGGATTGGTTGGACAACAACCAGTGAGATAGCGCGGCGCGAAATAAAAAAATTAAAAATCTCAAAATTAAAATTCAAATACTATACGGCATTTTAAAGATACTCTACTCATTAATCCAATAACATTGTCCGATTTTAAAAAGACTTTACGGTGAAAGCAAAACATTAGATTATTTTCACATAGCACATTAGCAAAAAAAAGCCATTTTCCAAGCACGGATAGCCGTCACAAAACCAGATATACAGCTAAAATTAAGCACTAACCTTTGACAATCTTCATCAGATGACACTCCTAGGACATCATGTTAGACAATACATGCATTTTTTGTTCGATCAAGTTCATATTTATATCCAAAAACCCAATTTTTACATTGGCGCGTGACGTTCAGAAAATGTTTTCTCCCCATAACCGCCGGTGAATAGGCACATTCATTTACAGAAGAACTCATAAACATTGACAAAATTTACAACAATTATTTAAAGAATTATAGATAATCTACTCCTTTATGCAACCACTTTGTCAGATTTCAAAATAACTTTACGGAAAAATCACATTGGTCAATATTCTGAGTACAGAACTTAGCTTTCAATGCTAAGCTATACAGTTAGCCTACAACCACGGCGTTGACAAATCTCAAAAAATATGTTAGAAATATTTACTTACCTTTGCTGATCTTCGGCAGAATGCACTCGGAAGGGGTCCCACTTCCACAAGGAATGTTCATTTGTTCTGCAAAGTCCATCATTTATGTCCAAATACGTCCGTTTTGTTGACCCATCCAGAACACTTTACAATGCCATGTCCACGCAAATCCATAGACGAAATGCTCAAAGTTCCATTACCGTTTGTAGAAACACATCAAACGATGTTTACAATCAATCCTTTAGGGTATTTTTTTACGTAAAATTGCGATAATTGTACAACCGGGCAATAGGTATTCATCCTAGAAGAAAAATAAAAAACAATGAAGTCACGAGACACCTGTCCTCAGACTGGCCAGTGATTGACTGAGCCACAATTTTCTGCCCAGTAACAGGTGACGGATGAAACCAGTTCCTAAAGATTGTTGACAGCCAATGGAAGAGTTAGGAGGTGCAGCGTAAATCCTATGTCACTGTAGTTTTTCAAGGGATTCAAAAGAAAAACTACATTTCTAATTTCTCCCACTTCCTGATTCAATTTTTCTCAGGTTTTTGCCTGCCATATTAGTTCTGTTATACTCACAGACACCATTCAAACAGTTTTAGAAACTTCAGAGTGTTTTCTATCCAAATCTACTAATAATATGCATATTCTATTTTCTGGGCCAGAGTAGTAACCTGTTTAAATTGGGTACGTTTTTCATCTGGCCGTGAAAATACTGCCCCCTAGCCCAGACAGGTTAAAGAGGGTTCAACAGGTCAGCACCTCATGAGTAAATGTCTGTTGGCTTTTCGTAGTCGAGCTTTCCAAGGTCGAGACAGCAGGTGAGGTAGAGAGAGAGATGAAGGGAGAGGGTTGAAAACAGCATCTGGTGAACAGGTCAGGGTTCCATAGCCACAGACAAAACAGCAGAAACTGGATAAGCAGCACTAGAGCCAGGAGTCATGGAGCCAGGAGTCATCAGGCCAGGTAGTCCTGAGGTATGGTCCTAGGGCTCAGGTCCTCCGAGAGAGAGAGTGATGGGAGAATTAGAGGGAGCATACTTAAGTTCACACAGGACACCAGATAAGACAGGAGAATTTCACCAGACAGGACAGACTGAACCTAGACTATTGCAGCATAAATACTGGAGGCTGAGACAGGGGGGTCATGGGACACTGTTACCCTGTCTGACGATACCCCCGGACAGGCAGGATATCACCCAGCCACTTTGCCAAAGCACAGCCCCCACACCACTAGAGGGATATCAACAGACCACAAATGTACTACCCTGAGACAAGGCTGAGTATAGCCCACAAAGATATTCTCCACCGCACGAGCTCGATGTGGCGCAAAGCCGGATAGGAAGATCACGCCAGTGACTCAACCCACTCAAGTCGTGTATAGTGAAAAAAGCCTGGCACGACGTGACACAGCCTTTCTAGGGAAGCATGGAAGAGCACTAGTAAGCCAATGAGTAAGCCCCAAATAGTAAGCCCCCATAATAAGGTCAGAGGCAGAAAATTCCAGTGGAGAGACGGGAGCCGGCCAGACAGAGACAGCAAGGGCAATTCGTCACTCCAGTGCCTCGCAGTTCACCTTCACACTCCTGGGCCAGTCGGCACTCAATCATAGGGCCTACTAAAGAGATGAGTCTTCAGTGAAGACTAAAAGGTCGATACCGAGTCTGCGTTTCTCACATGGATAGGCATACCATTACATAAAAATTGAGCTCTAAAGGAGAAAGCCCTGCCTTTAGCTGTTTGCTTAGAAATTTTAGGGACAATAAGGAGACCTGTGTTTTGTGACCGTAGAGTACGTATAGGTATGTATGGCACGACCAAATCGGAGAGATAGGTATGAGCAAGTCTATGTAATTGACCCGTTTACTCCCGCTCCTCCCCTCCGGCGTTCGACGTCGCCAGTCTACCAACCACCGGTCCTGGGATCCATCATTACGCACACCTGGCAGCCATCATTACACACACCTGCAGATCATCATGATACTTACCTTCCTGATTACCTCCCCTATATCTGTCACTCCCTTGGGTTCCTTCCTCAGTTAGTATTGTTCTTACGAGTAAACGCCACTGTTATGTTGTCTCGTTTCATGTTTGTTGTTTTATTAAACGTTTCTCCTGCACCTGCTTCGCGACTCACAGTGTCATCGTTACAGTAATGCTTTGTAGGTTATCAGTAAAAACTTGAAATTAGTCTTAGCCTTAACAGGAAGTCAAAAAGTAGAGGCTAGCACTGGAGTAATATGAACACATTTTGTGGTTCTAATCAAGGTACTAGCAGCCGTATTTCAAATCAAATCGTATTAGTCACATGTGCCGAATACAACAGGTGTAGACCTTACAGTGAAATGCTTACTTACGAGCCCTTAACCAACAATGCAGTTTAAAAAAATATGGACAAGAATAAGAAATAAAAGTAACAAGTAATTAAAGAGCAGCAGTAAAATAACAATAGCGAGACTATGTACAGAGTCAATGTGTGGGGGCACTGGTTAGTTGAGGGAATATGTACATGTACTGTAGGTAGAGTTATTAAAGTGACTATGCGTAGATGATAACAACAGAGAGTAGCAGCGGTGTAAAAGGGGGGGCAATGAAAATAGTCTGGGTAGCCATTTGATTAGGTGTTCAGGAGTCTTGTGGCTTGGGGGTAGAAGCTGTTAAGAAGCCTCTTGGACCTAGACTTGGCGCTCTGGTACCGCTTGCCGTGCGGTAGCAGAGAGAACAGTCTATGATTAGGGTGGCTGGAGTCTTTGACAATTTTTAGGGCCTTCCTCTGACACAGCCTGATATAGAGGTCCTGGATGGGAGGACGCTTGGCACCAGTGATGTACTGGGCCATTCGCACTACCCTCTCTAGTGCCTTGCGTTCGGAGGCCGAGCAGTTGCCATACCAGGCAGTGATGCAACCAGTCAGGATGCTCTTGATGGTGCAGCTGTAGAGCCTTTTGAGGATCTGAGGACCCATGCCAAATCTTTTCAGTCTCCTGAGGGGGAATAGATTTTGTCGTGCCCTCTTCATGACTGTCCTGTCTTGGGTGCTTGGACCATGTTAATTTGTTGGAGATGTGGATACCAAGGAACTTGTAGCTCTCAACCTGCTCCACTGCAGCCCCGTCGATGAGAATTCCTTTTTCCTGTAGTCCACAATCATCTCCTTTGTCTTGATCATGTTGAGGGATAGGTTGTTGTCCTGGCACCACACGGCCAGGTCTCTGACCTCCTCCCTATAGGCTGTCTCATTGTTGTTGGTGATCAGGCCTACCACTGTTGTGTCATCGGCAAACTTAATGAGGGTGTTGGAGTTTCAGTCATGAGTGAACAGGGTGTAGAGGAGGGGTCTGATCTCGCACCCCTGAGGGGCCCCTGTGTAGAGGATCAGTGTGGCAGATGTGTTGTTACCTACCCTTACCACCTGGGGGCGGCCCGTCAGGAAGTCCACGATCCAGAGGGAGGTGTTTAGTCCCAGGGTCCTTAGCTTATTGATGAGCTTTGAGGGCACTATGGTGTTGAATGCTGAGCTGTAGTCAATGAATATCATTCTCATGTAGGTGTTCCTTTTGTCCAGGTGGGAAAGGGCAGTGTGGAGTGCAATTGAGATTGCATCATCTGCGGATCTGTTGGGGCGGTATGCAAATTGGAGTGGGTCAGGGTTTCTGGGATAATGGTGAGCCATGACCAGCCTTTCAAAGCACTTCATGGCTACAGACGTGAGTGCTACAGGTCGGTAGTCATTTAGGCAGGTTATTTTAGTGTTCTTGGGCACAGGCACTATGGTGGTCTGTATTTTGCACTAACTGAAGTTTATTTAGTGCTTTTTCAGGATAACCAGAGAGTGGAGCATTGCAGTAGTCTAATCTAAATGTTACAAAAGCATGGATTAGTTTACTGCATCATTTTTGTACAAAGTTTCAGATTTTTGCAATGTTACGAAAATGAAAAAAAGCTACCCTTGAATTATTCTTAATATGTTCGTCAAAAGAGAGTCCAGAGCAATGCAGAGGTCCTTCACATTTTTGAGACACCTGTTCAACCATCAACATTCCTTTTTAGATCAAACAGCAGATCTCTTTGTTTCTTGGGACCTAGAACTTCTCTGTTTTGTCTGAGTTTAAAAGTAAAACATTTGCCGCCATCCACTTCCTTATGTCTGAACCACAGGCTTCCAGGGTAGGCAATTTTAGGGCTTCACCATGTTTAATCGAAATGTTCAGCTGTGGGTCATCCGCAGAGCAGTGAAAGTTGACATTGTGTTTCCGAATGACATCACCAAGAGGTAGAATGTATAGTGAAAATAATAGTGGTCCTAAAACGGAACCTTGAGGAACTTACATATGATTTGTGAGAGGACAAATCATCCAAAGAGAGTAAATTCTATATTTTCCGACAGATAAGATCTAAACCAGGCAAGAACTTGTCCATGTAGACCAAAGAGGGTTTCCAATCTCTTAAAAAGAATGTGGTGATCAATGGTGTCAAAAGCGGCACTAAGGTCTAGGAGCACGATGACAGATGCAGAGCCTTGGTCTGATGCAATTAAAAGGTTATTTACCTTTTAATACAGTTGTGGACAAAAGTTTTGAGAATGACACAAAAATTAATTTTCACAAAGTCTGCTGCCTCAGTTTGTATGATGGCAATTTGCAAATACTCCAGAATGTTATGAAGAGGGACCAGATGAATTGCAATTAATTGCAAAGTCCCTCTTTGCCATGCAAATAAACTGAATCCCCAAAAAACATTTCCACTGCATTTCAGCCCTGCCACAAAAGGACCAGCTGACATCATGTCAGTGACTCTCTCGTTAACACAGGTGTGAGTGTTGACGAGGACAATGCTTGAGATCACTCTGTCATGCTGATTGAGTTTGAATAACAGACTGGAAGCTTCAAAAGGAGGGTGGTGCTTGGAATCATTGTTCTTCCTCAGTCAACCATGGTTACCTGCAAGCAAACACGTGGAGTCATCATTGTTTTGCACAAAAAGGGCTTCACAGGCAAGGATATTGCTGCCAGTAAGATTGCACCTAAATCAACCATTTTTCAGATCATCAAGAACTTCAAGGAGAACGGTTCAATTGTTGTGAAGAAGGCTTCAGGGCGCCCAAGAAAGTCCAGCAAGCACCACGACCGTCTCCTAAAGTTGATTCAGCTGTGGGATCGGGGCACCACCAGTACAGAGCTTGCTCAGGAATGGCAGCAGGCAGGTGTGAATGCATCTGCACGCACAGTGAGGCGAAGACCTTTGGAGGAAGGCCTGGTGTCAAGAAGGGCAGCAAAGAAGCCACTTCTCTCCAGAAAAAACATCAGGGACAGACTGATATTCTGCAAAAAGGTACAGGGATTGAACTGCTGAGGACTGGGGTAAAGTAATTTTCTCTGATGAATGCCCTTTCTGATTGTTTGGGGCATCCGGAAAAAAGCTTGTCCGGAGAAGACAAGGTGAGCGCTACCATCAGTCCTGTGTTGTGCCAACAGTATAGCATCCTGAGACCATTCATGTATGGGGTTGCTTCTCAGCCAAGGGAGTGGGCCGACTCACAATTTTGCCTAAGAACACAGCCATGAATAAAGAATGGTACCAACACATCCTCTGAGAGCAACTTCTCCCAACCATCCAGGAACAGTTTGGTGACGAACAATGACTTTTCCAGCATGATGGAGCACCTTGCCATAAGGCAAAAGTGATAACTAAGTGGCTCAGGGAACAAAACATCGACGTTTTGGGTCCATGGCCAGGAAACTCCCCAGACCTTAATCCCATCGAGAACTTGTGGTCAATCCTCAAGAGGTGGGTGTACAAACAAAACCCCACAAATTCTGACAAACTCCAAGCATTGATTATGCAAGAATGGGCTGCCATCAGTCAGGATGTGGCCCAGAAGCTAATTGACAGCATGCCAGGGCGGATTGCAGAGGTCTTGAAAAAGAAGTGTCAACACTGCAAATATTGACTCTTTGCATCAACTTCATGCAATTGTCAATAAAAGCCTTTGACACTTGTGAAATGCTTGTAATTATACTTCAGTATTCCATAGTAACATCTGACAAAAATATCTAAAGACACTGAAGCAGCAAACTTTGTGAAAATTAATATTTGTGTCATTCTCAAAAATGTTGGTCACGACTGTACATTATTTGTCTTCCGGAAGGCAGTGAGTTGCTGCACAACAGCTTTTTGTAAAAATTGAGAGTAATGGGAGATTTGATATAGGCCGATAGTTTTCTAAATTGTCCGGGTCAAGGTTTGGCTTTTTCAGGAAAGGCTTTTTTAGCTATCCGGAGGATAGGGAGCCGTTTATTATGATCAACATAGCAGGGCCAAGCACAGGAAGTAGCTCTTTTAGTAGTGTATTCGGAATAGGGTCCATTAGGCACCTATTCAGCGTAGAATTTCTTGTATACTGGAGCCTCAGTATGAGTTGCCTCTGCCCATAAAAACGACGTCCTCTCTGGGAAGCTTTAAAAATAAGTTTGATGTCTTCTGTGCCCATATGACGATGTAACTGCAATGATGAGATAGATGTTATTTTTATGTTTTATTATCTCAATGCCATACTGTGTCCAACTTGCCGAGCCATCTTGTATCAAGAGGACCACAATGGAAATAAGCCCCAGACTTGTGTGTTATCCTCCATGATTATATTCATGTGCATGTATGGCTTTTTCAAGTTGTGTGGGCTTGTTTTTTAAAATGGTAGAATTGAACTAAACAAGGGTAGAGGACAGGTTAAAGAAAGATTTTTAAGCATTGAAACACGGATTACAGTGGCAAGAAAAAGTATGTGAACCCTTTGGAAATACCTGGATTTCTGTATAAATTGGTCATAAAATTTGATCTGATCTTCATCTAGGTCACAACAGTAGACAAACACAGTCCGCTTAAACTAACAACACACAAACAATTATACGTTTTCCTATATTTATTGAACACACCGTGTAAACATTCACAGTGCAGGGTGGGAGAAGTATGTGAACCCTTGGATTTAATAACTGGTTGACCCTCTGGCAGCAATAAACTCAACCAAACGTTTTCTGTTGTTGTGGATCAGACCTGCACAACGGTCAGGAGGAATTTTGGATCATTCCTCTTTCCAAACTGTTTCAGTTCAGCAATATTTTTGGGATGTCTGGTGTGAACTGCTCTCTTGAGGTCATGCCACAGCATCTCGGGTTGAGGTCAGGACTTTGACTAGGCCACTCCAGAAGGCGTATTTTCTTCTGTCGAAGCTATTCCGTTGTTGATTTACGTCTGTGTTTTGGGTCGTTGTCCTGTTGCATCACCCAACTTCTGTTGAGCTTCAATTGGCAGACAGATAGCCTTACATTCTCCTGCAAAATATCTTGATAAACTCCCTCCACCATACTTTACAGTTGAAATGAGGTTTTGATGTTGGTGTGCTGTGCCTTTCTTTCTCCACACATAGTGTTGTGTGTCCTTCCAAACATCTCAACTGTAGTTTCATCTGTCCACAGAATATTTTGCCAGTAGCACTGTGGAACATACAGGTGCACTTTTGCAAACTTCAGACTTAGAGCAATGTTTTTTTTTAACAGCAGTGACTTCTTCCGTGGTGTCCTCCCATGAACACCATTCTTGTTTAGTGTTTTACGTATCGTAAACTCGTCAACAGAGATGTTAGCATGTTCCAGAGATTTCTGTAAGTCTTTAGCTGACACTCTAGGATTCTTCTTAACCTCATTGAGCATTCTGCTCTGTGCTCTTGCAGTCATCTTTGCAGGATGGCCACTCCTAGGGAGAGTAGCAACTGGGCTGAACTTTCTCAATTTATAGACAATTTGTCTTACCGTGGACTGATGAACATCAAGGCTTTTAGAGATACTTTTGTAACCCTTTCCAGCTTTATGCAAGTCAACAATTCTTAATCTTAGGTCTTCTGAGATCTTTTTTGTTCGAGGCATGGTTCACATCAGGCAATGCTTCTTGTGAATTGCAAACTCAAATTTTGTGTTTTTTTATAGGGAAAGGCAGCTCTAAGCAACATCTCCAATGTCGTCTCATTGATTGGACTCCAGGTTAGCTGACTCCTGACTCCAATTAGCTTTTGGAGAAGCCATTAGCCTAGGGGTTCACATACTTTTTCCAACCTACACTGTGAATGTTTAAATGATGTATTCAATATAGACAAGTAAAATACAATCATTTGTGTGTTATTAGTTTAAGCACACTATGTTTGTCTATTGTTGTGACTTAGATGAAGATCAGATCAAATTTGATGACTAATTTATGCAGAAATCCAGGTAATTCCGAAGGGTTCACATACTTTTTCTTGCCACTGTATATATGTGTGCCATTCAGAGAGTGAATGGTCAAGACAAAATATTTAAGTGCCTTTGAACGGGGTATGGTAGTAGGTGCCAGGCGCACCGGTTTGTGTCAAGAACTGCAACATTGCTGGGGTTTTCACACTCAACAGTTTCCAGTGTATTTTAGGAATGGTCCACCACCCAAAGGACATCCAGCCAATTTGACACAACTGTGGGAAGGGTTTGTATTTGTATTTTTTATGGATCCCTTAGGCAGCAGCTACTCTTCCTGGGGTCCAAACATATTAAAGCACTTACATTACATATAAAATATAAAACAGTACATCATATAACATTATTACACCACTACATATCTACAATACAAAATGTTTAATACCACCATACGACAATATAACAATGTATTCATATGGATGTGTCTGTACCTGTGTGTGTCTCTTCACAGTCCCCGTTGTGTCATAAGATGTATTTTTTCCTGTTTTTTAAAATCTGATTGTACTGCTTGCATCAGTTACCTGATGTGGAATAGAGTTCCATGTAGTCATGGCTCTATGTAGTATGGTGCGCCTCCCATAGTCTGTTCTGGTCTTGGGGACTCTGAAGAGACCTCTGGTGGCATGTCTTGTGGGGTATGCATGGGTGTCAGCTTGTTAACACCTCTTACAAAAACAAATAGTCAAGAAGTCAATCTCTCTTCCACGTTGAGCCATGAGAGATTGACATGCACTTCATTAATGTTAGCTCTCTGTGTACTTTTAAGGGCCACCCATGCTGCCCTGTTCTGAGCCAACTGAAATTTTCCTAAGTCCCTCTATGTGGCAGCTGACCACACTACTGAACAGTAGTCTAGGTGCGACAAAACTAGGGCCTGAAGGATCTGCCTTGTTGATAGTGTTGTTAAGAAGGCAGAGCAGCGCTTTATTATGGATTGGAGTCAACATGGGCCAGTATCCCTGTGGAATGCTTTCAACACCTTGTAGAGTCCATGCCCCAACAAATTGAGGTTGTTCTGAGGGCAAAAGGGGGTGCAACTCAATATTAGGAAGGTCTCCTTAATGTTTTGTACACTCAGTGTATGTCTGTGGATACTAGACAAGAGTTTATTAATATTTTTTTTTTTAATCTTTATTTTAACAGGGAAAACAGACTGAGACCTGGATCTCTTTTACGGCTGTGCCCTGTGTAAACATGTTGACATATACAGTTTTAGGCATACAGACAAGAACATTTCAAACATACAAAACAAAGACACAATTCAACAGAAACAATCACAGATAACATCATATTGATCCTCCATAACATTTTTAAAATGGGCAAGGGACACCAGAGTGTCTAACTTAAGTTGGATCTGCAGTTTGTTCCATAAATAAGGCGCAAAGGAACTAAAGGCAGTCCTACCCAACTCTGTGGAGACCGCAGGAGTCTCTAATGTAATCCACATCTGTGATCTGGTTTTAAAATTTGTATATCTAGTGGAAATTAATGATGATATATATGGAGGTAGTTTTAAAAGAAGTGCTTTATAAATAAACAAGAGAGCATGTTGCTCTCGCCTCACAGATAGAGAGGCCCAACCCACATGTTGATAAAGGATACAGTGATGAGTTTTGTAACTATCACCCGTGATAAACCTGAGTGCACAATGGTAAATAGCATCCAGTGGTTTTAATGTGTTTGCCGATGCATGCATATAGATAATATCACCATAATCTAAAACGGACATAAAAGTAGCCTGCACAATTTGTTTTCTATTTACAAAGGACAGACAAGCCCTGTTTCTATAAAGGAACCCTATCTTGAATTTGAGCTTTTTTCCCAATTCAGTAACATGTTTTTTAAAAGAAAGCCTATCATCTAACCATACCCCTAAATATTTATATGCAGAGACCTGTTTGATTTGAGTACCATCCAAGCTAGTGATTACAAAAGTGTTTCTAACTGAGAGTTTAGACCTAGAAAAAAACATGACATTTGTTTTCTTAGCATTTAAAACAAGTTTAAGCTGTAAAAGAGACCCCTGTAGTATCCTAAAATCAGACTCCAACTGCATTAAAGCTTGGTCCGCTGTTGGAGCAATAGAGTACATCACTGTGTCATCTGCATATAAATGGAATTTACAATATCTGACATCATCACCAATGTTGTTTATATAAAGTGAGAACAATAGTGGGCCAATTATTGAACCCTGAGGGACCCCTTTAAGTAACTGTAAGGAGTCAGACTTGACCCCGTCGACCATGACGGCCTGAGTTCTATCTTTAAGATAGTCAGAAAACCATCGGCAGGCATCCATGCCCACTCCTATAGATGACAGCTTACTCAAAAGGATAGCATGGTCTACAGTGTCAAAAGCTTTTGACGAATCTACAAACAACGCAGCACAGTGCTTTCTATCATCTAAGGCATTTGCAATATCATTTACAACAAGCATAGTGGCCGATGTGGTACTGTGTTTAGATCTAAAACCAGATTGATTGGTGCTAAGAATACTGTTTGCAGAAAGAAAAGACTGTAACTGTTTGTTGACTATAGATTCTAGGATCTTTGCCAGACAAGAGCCTAGAGATGGGTCGATAGTTATCCAAATCACTACCGTCACCTCCCTTATGTAATGGCAGAACAAAAGCTGCTTTCCACACCTTAGGGATAATTCCTGTGCTTAATGTTAGAATAAAAATGTGTGTCACTGAACCAGCAATGATAGGTGCAGCACACTTAAGTAAGAACGGGTCTAAATTGTCAGCGCCTAAGGATTTCTTAGTATCAATGGCACACAGGGCAGCTAGAACCTCTGCTTCGGTTATTTTCTGGAAACTAAAAACAGGGTTGCCATTTTTCAGAGTAACGGTTGAAAAGCAAGACGAAAAATCAACTAACTGGCCAGTGCCACAATGGCCACTTTTCCTTTCAAATAAAAAACCAGCAGAGATGAAATGCTTATTAAAAGCATCACAAATATCATTTTTTTCACTTAGGATACAGGAATCTGAGGTAATTTGCTTAGGAAGAGAAACAGCAGAATTCCCCCGTTTCAGTGAATTAACGGTTTTCCAGAATTTTGCAGGATCTCCTGCAGAATCTGTCATAGCATTAAGGAAGTAATTTGATTTTGCCTTTTTGACAGCTGCAGTACATTTATTTCTCAATTGCCTAAAAAAACAGCCAATCAGCTGGAGTACCTGTTTTCCTCGCCAAGGCCCAGGCCCAATTCTTTTGCAGGAAAAGACCTGACAATTCAGGAGAGAACCAAGAACTGGTTCGGGTTCTTACTCTGTGATTCTTAAGCGGGGCATGTTTATCAGACATAGAGGTAACAATAGAAGAGAAAAAAGCAAGGGCTAAAACCGGGTCCAGAAAGCAGCAAGTGGATAAAAACTCAGAGTCATATAAATCAAGGGTAAAAGCTTGCTGTGAGAAATGTTTATAATTTCTCTTAGAGATTATACAGGGATCAGAGTGTTTCAGCCTGGTATCTCTAATACAAGCAATAGGGCAGTGGTCACTGATATCATTTGCAAAAACCCCACTGGCTGTGTATTTATGGGGGGTATTTGTTAGAATAATGTCTAGTAGAGTAGATTTTACTGGGTTCTTAAAGTTGGGACGGGTTGGTTTAGTTATCAGCTGAGTTAGATTTAGCTCAGTACAAATGTCTTCTAATTTATCGGATACTGGTGAAAGCCAATCCAGGTTAAAATCTCCCAAAATCAGTCATTCAGAGTTTGCATAATTAGACAGTATATCAGATAATTTGCATAGAGTACAAGGAGGAGCTGAGGGGGGGGGGGGCGATATACCCCTCCTAGAGTTAAACAAGCATTATTACCAAGTACCAAATTTAAAACTAGACATTCATATTGCTTTGGGACAGAGGTTGATATGGACACAGAAACATTTAGGCAGCATTTTACATAAATCGCGATACCACCACCTCTACCAACTCTGTCAGCTCTATAAATATTGTACCCAATCAACTGAACATCTGAATCAGGCACAGAATCACACAGCCACGATTCAGATACAACCAATACGTCAACATTTGATTGTGAGACCAAAATTTCAATAAAGTCCAACTTTTGTATCAGGCTTCTAGCATTCAAATGAATTATTCCAATGCCATTGCTACAGGAATTCATATCAGATGGAGTATCCAAGGTAGCACCTGAAGCTGCACTGGATGAGCAATAAACTATTTTTGAGCTATTGACAGAGCTCAAAGATTACTACTAACAATACCTCTCTGCATGTGAGTAGTATTCGCAATACGGTGATTGGACAATAATCTAGGAATTGCAGAAAGGTTGTTAACTGTAGTTTGTTCCATATTTGCAATTGAAAGACTAATTAATTAAACTGGGAGAGGAGCATTGAACGTAGTCTGATAGGGGAGCGTACAATCCCAAAAGTCAACCCCCGAAAATACACAACGTCAGGTATCAAAGGCTCTACATGAGGCAAGAGTAAGAGACATGTTGGTGGAGAGGATGCTGGAGCCATACCTGTTAAGATGTAAATTGTCCCGAAGAAATAGACCTGGTCGGTCTGTAAAAGTTGAGGAAGCAGATAGAACATTGTGATGATAAGGTATTCACAGTTTGCTGCTGGTGTTTCCTCTGTGTAGAGAAGGTGCATAAGGAGCTGGACAGTGTGCTGGGAAGTGGGCAGTCCCCCTCACTGGCGGACAAAAAGAGGATGCCCTATGTGGAAGCGGTGCTACATGAGGTCCTGCGCTTCTGTAACATCGTGCCCCTGGGCATCTTCCGCGCCACCACTCAGGACACACTGGTGAGCGGCTACAACATCCCCAAAGGCACCATGGTCATCACCAACCTGTACTCTGTGCACTTTGATGAGAAGTACTGGTGCGACCCTGGAACCTTCTCACCACATCGCTTTCTGGACAGCAATGGAAACTTTGTCCGACGGGAAGCTTTCCTACCCTTCTCTCTGGGTGAGTCTGGCTTCTTTCCACTCTTAGGCCCCCAAAGAGAGTAGCACAGACTCTCACACATATGCTGTATACACCCTCTCACTTGAATGCCTCTCCTCTTGCCTAATCCAAATGGTAATGCTTAAATACAAGGTTAATAGTCATCATGGGCATGAAATTTCAATATATTAGAGATTCTTCTGTATGTTTGTATACTTTTTAGGCAGTAGTTCTGAAAGTAGCACTCATGAGCCAAAAGTGGTCCCCGAATATTGCATACTATGTCACATATGTGCAGATATGTGCACCACGTCATTGCTCTCTCTTTCTGTGCTGTGTCCACTGAGCTGGGCCCGCCCTACAACCTCATTGGATAATGCTGGGCAGGCCTCTTGCTACCTGTCACTCAAATGTGAGAGGCTGAAGCTCATTGGCTAGAACTGAAATTGCTCGGGTGCTGGCCCACATGGAGGGAAATGTAGGGAAAATAACACAGCACAGCTTCAATAAAACAGTTGCTTTCAAACTAGGGATTTCGTGTCTAATTGAGGTAAGACAGTAATACTGCTCATAGATTATGCATGTATGAACTACACATTGAAAAATACTTTCTTAGTCGCCAATGTACTGGAGCATGTCTTTAACTGTATACCCCAGCTATGATCTCATTTCATTTTACCTACAATGAGTCAAATGTAATAAAAGCTAGAGCCTCTCCGGTATTACAACCTTACGGGTATGAAGGCCCAGTAATCTATTTGAGCACTTAATTAATAGACTGGTGAGCAAGCCAGTCCCTGGGGCTATTGCAGACTACAATGCTGCCATTAATAAAGGAAAGTACTGTTAAGACAGAAAAACACCACCATGTCAGTTCAAACAAAACAAATTCTCAGTCCTACCACCCATACACGTGGTTCCCTCTATTGTTCAAGTTGTGCTGTGTATACAAGTGTAAACCTTTTCCCAGCCATATCATATCATTGGATTAGCCTATATGCTAATAAGGTAAACACTAAACAGTTGATAATTGATAGTAAAGGACCGTTACTATCACTTAACAGATACATTGAGTACAGTAGATATGTTGTATTGGTTGAATGTTCACTGGAAAACAGTAGTCAATAGTAGCTGGTGTCACTAAATCGGAGGATGGCTCATTGTAATGGCTGGAATGGAATGGTTTGATACCGTTCCGTTGATTTCATGTCAGCCATTACTACGAGCCATCCTCCCTTCACCAGCCTCCTCTGAGTAGAGTAGATGATACAAAGTATGACATGATCTTCACAAAACTCAATCCATGTTGTGTGGTTTGTCCTCAGGGAAGCGTCACTGTTTGGGCGAGCATCTGGCCAGGATGGAGATGTTCCTGTTCTTCACCACCATGCTGCAGCGCTTCCACCTGCAGTTCCCTCCTGGTACAGTGCCAAGCCTCACCCCCAAACTGGGCATGACCCTGCAGCCGCTGCCTTACTCCATCTGCGCCGTCCGCAGGCAGCAGTGACAGATTCTCAGACTGCACAGCCCGAAGGGGTGGGGGGTGGGGTTGGGGGTTTAGTCAGAACAGAACAGAACAGAACAGGGGTCTAGAGCTTGGACTCCTACCCTGTCCTCCAGGGTCTGAACTCGTGTTTTACACAGAACTGCTAGAATTCTAAACATCAGCCGATGGTTGTTTCTGAGCAATTGCATGTTTGCACAGCACCATTTGCAAAGTCACAGGATCACCAGAAATGTTACTGGCAAGATCCTGAAATATCAGGTGGAACTTCTCAGTAAGTTTAATCGAGAAGTGTGAATATTTAAACAATACACACACACACATATACTATGAATTAACCTTGAATTATAATTGACTTTTTATCTGTGTCCTTATGATCAAATGTCTCATCTTCCCTGCGGGATTACGTCAATGATTGACAGGATGGACCTCTATGATGGTTCACAGCCGTCTTCTCTCTCTCAGCCTGCCTAAATGAGAAATGGGAACATTACCCACTGGGCACACACAGGTTGAATCATTGTTTCCATGTCACGTTGAATTGATGTCTGTTCCCAGTGGGTAGTTTCAGCTGTTTCTACAGCACAGTGAAAATAAGTAGACTAGCAGCCAGTCTTTCCTAGAAGGCTCTGGACATGGTGTTTAGTCTGGATCAGCGCCATATCAAGCAGTCTGAACTAACAATGAACCCGATCTCTAGCGATTCTTCCATGGAAAAGCCTTCTCTCAGAAAGCTACTGCAATATCTGTTGAAAATGTCTTTATGTGATACTGTCTTTTAAGTAAATTTTACTTTTGTCTATTATGGTCATACTTTGTAATAAGAACAATGCCATTTTGGTGCTCTAGTTACCTTTTCTACAATGTTTATAGTGTGACTTTCCTAAGAGCAATTCAAGTTACATATGTTTGACGCCGCTTGTTCTTTTTCTTCAACATGCTGACAGTATTTCTCTCAATAGGTTACAAGTCTATGTTTTCTCTCCAAAGAAATCTTCCTATCTAAACTACAGTACAGGACTAGTCAGACATGGACTTTTGCAGTGAGCCGGCAGAATTTGTCCAGACTGGGTCGTCCAGGGATACACAGACACAGCCATTATAAATAATCTTCATGTCGTTGGAGCTGAGCCTGGGGGGGCGTCACCCATTTCCTTAAGTGACCCCTCACTTCTACTCTTTACACAACAGACCAAAGGGCTGGAAAAAGACTCCAATGCAATGCTGTGCTGTGCATACATCAGACTTACTGGGTAATATTTCATATTGATTTGATGCCTCTAGCTATTTTTGGCACCCAGCATACCTCGATTAACTTGTAACTGCACTTCTCAGAAAGTTATGCTGAGGTAGACAGACACTGCCAATTCGCCAGGATAAGCGGCTTGTCTGTGTGCATTGGAAATATTGAAACTGTGACATTGCAGTCATTTCAGCAAACATCAGTGTTCCAACTGTGGTTGTCGGCAGGAGGATCTAAACAATAAGGGCAAAGTTATAGTACAGTTACATTCAAGGGGATTTTTATGCCACACACACACACACACACACACACACACACACACACACACACACACACACACACACACACACACACACACACACACACACACACACCCTACTCAAGTGAGTAGGTGTGTGTGTGTGTATCAATAAAATCATTTGAGAGAACAGTTATTTTAGGGATGGTGTTTTATGACAGCTATAAATAACAAAAATCAGTTTCCCCCACAATTTTGATATGGTTGAACAGTTACAACAGACATAGATATCTCAATGCTACATAATAGATGCTTTTATGACAAGAACATTTGAGGACACTGTGGTTCGTGAGACTGCACAGTGACAAGCCAACAAACAAACTTTTACAACATAATGAGCCATACAATGTGGGGGGAGGTGGCTGGAGGTTCCAGAGGCATCACAATTCACCATCAGAACTTAAGTAAGAGACGCGGTGTCGCTAAACCCGAACGGACTGAAGGGCCACGGTTAGGAGTCGTGAGCTCTCCTCCACAACACCTGGGCTGGGCTTCACCGGCATCACTTTGAGCCTGCTGTGGGACATGGAGCTCAGAGAGACCTCTGGGGCCAACCATAACAAGCCCAGTGTATGGGGGCCCAGAGGCTGGGCAGTGAGCAGGGACAGTTTGGCACTGGTTGGGTGGACTGAGTAGACAACATAAAGTTAACAGAGATTACCAAGAGAGAGAAAGTGGTTGTGATAAGGAGCAGGGAGACGCTGAACCCAAAAGAAAAACACCAAACCCCACATCTGTAGTATTAGATAAAAACTCTGGAAACAGGATGATAATTACAGGGTCTCAATGTACAATATATGTCAGCTGTGTGTAGAAAACAGATGCATTCTGTTGATTAATTAAAAAATATAATATATTTATACAGTATATTTATATGCAGATATTATTTTTGTGCAGAGGCTAAACACTTGTTTGGTAGTAAAATGTGCACATTTATATATATTTTTTGTCTTTAAATATACTAGCTTGATTTACACTGCCTACTTGAGAACTTCCTTCTCCAGAGAAAATGACTTGATAGGGTGATAAGTGAGTTCGGCTTGCAGGTCTGCTTGCAGGTCTGCCATCTCTTACATTAAACTCTTTTTCTAGTGGAATGCCTAGAGTTTTTACAGACAGAAATATAGAACTATTAGTATTAAACTGTCTTATGGTACAGAGAATAAGACAATATAAAAACAAAACCAAAGTGAAGGTGAAACCCTGGATTACTTAACTTCTTTACGCACTGGCCTGGTTGTGGGTTTGGCAAAGATCTATAGTTTTTGTCAAAACATCAGTGTCTGTAGAATGACAAATGAAATGAAAAGGTTAGCTAGACAGAGTATGTGTAAAAACAATGCCAACAGCAATGCACTCAAAAACACCTTTACCTATACTGGTACATGAATAATCATGGGATTTTACTGTACAAAATGTTGCCTTGCTGCAAACAGGTCTTTTGCAGTCAACTGACAATCAAGGATCCCAATTCTACAGTGAGGTCTTTAGAAGATCAAGCCAACGGCGCCGCCAGCGGGGCAGCGGAGTTTGACAGAAACACAGGACATACTTTGCTCTATCACAGAGGAGCAGTTCAATTGCTTGAATGTGTTTGTTTTTCAAGTTGTTCTTACAAAGCTTAAAAACTATTTCAATCACCGAGATTTAATTATCTTTGTTTTAAAGTCAATTACTTCAATTCTTGCAAAATAATTATTCAACTTCACGAGAATCCTGAGTAACCGTGAAAAAATAGATATAATCAAAAGAAAAAAACATCCCTTCATTGGAACAGCACTCCATTGGAACAACAGAGAACATCTCATCTCCGATAAAATTTCAATGACTGGCGACCAAGCGTTCCTGAAGAAAACACACACATACACACGCTCACACCAACTAAATTAAACCAACAACAAAAAAGAAGGAAACATAGAAGGCAGGTGGTACACATGAATAAAAGGCATCAAAAACGATGCAGGTATAATGCTCATTTTCAGTCAACATTTCCACAATGTCTCTGTGACTGAGTCAGTGATACAGTGTTTCGTGTCGCCAGCAAGGGGAGAGGACTGCACAGACCAACCTAGGGTCTGGACCAGGGGACTCAGTAAAGGTTCAGACAGGCACATTTGATATATAGATCTAGAATATTCCTGACAGTGAGCCTGAAACAGTCTCAGTCTCTTGTCTTTCCACGTTTGAACTGTTCGCTTTGGTAACGGATGTCAACCACGTCAAGGTGTTTTTTATTTTCCTTTCATTTTAAATCATAGGATTCGTTTTAGTACCTAAGGGAGAGTTAAGTGCTCTGCGTTCAAGGCAGCATTACAGCCAGATCACCATGGAGGGCACATCCAGACCCTTTTCCTCTCTTCCTCTCCACACCAGTGTCCTCAGCTCTGGTGTTTGTTCTTGGTCTACTCTCCATGGGGTGAAAGTGCATAGGAGTGGGGTTCCCACTATTGCAGCAGGAATCCCCTCACAGTAGTAAGGCCTTTTTTCAAAACAACATGACTGCATTAGCGTGTCGGCACAGTGACAATTTCAACGTGTGGAGATCCAGCAGGGTCATCCTGTGTGTGTGTGTATGTGTATATGTCTATAATATGTGTGTGTATGTATGTGTTGTGTGTGTATAAATGTGTGTGTGTGTGTGTGTGTGTAAGAGGGAGGAGTTGAAGGACTTTCGCCTTCACTGTTCCGCCCTTCCCAAGCATCCTGGCTCTGTCCCTCCTCTTCCTCTTCTTCATCTTCCTCCTGCTACTGACGCTCCTCTCCTTCCTCCTCCTCCTGAATGACCTGGATCTGGTCGTCGGAGGGCGAAGGGGACAGGCTGGGAGGCAGGCTGTCGGCCTGCTGCTTCTCCTTGCTCTTCTCCTCCTCCTCTATGGTCTTCTTCCACACCTTGTGGTTCTCTGTCAGGTGCTGCATGATGTTGCAGAACAGCCGACGCCGGCCGTTTCTCCTTTCTGCAAGGGACAACACACAAAAAAAGATTTAACATCCCATAGCTTTTTAGTTGCAATATCAATGATACAAAAACATCCTGCTCTTGATAGAAATGTTAAATGCTCAATGTTAAAATTATAAATGTGTCAATTCATGATCATATATCAATTCAGAATGATAGAAGGATAGAAAATTACGTCTTACTTGGTTCGAGCTCCTCCTCCAGCTCGTCTTCGTCAGTCTCTGTGTCCTCCACCTGCTCTTCCTCATCCTCAGAGCGCTCCTCATCGATCCAGTAGCCAGGGAGCAGGCCAGCGGCGTCGTACGAGTTGCAGAGCGGCCCCACGATGTGTGTGATGAAGGACTCCTGCAGCTTGGCCAGCTGAGGAGAAGAGCGGTCCATGAAGGGGCTGATGGGTAATCCCAAAGTGGCCTCCTCATCCCCCTGTAGATGATAGACAGACAGGCAGACAAACATTTTCACTAATTTGTCAATTAAGATTGTTTTATTCATTAATCTAATTTAACTTAACTTCCTAAATGGATAAATGTGACATTTTGTTGATTCTAGCAGTAACAGACATCAGTAAATTAAGAAACAGTTCTGGGTAGGCTATGTCAGTGTTTTCCAACCCTGGTCCTCCAGTACCCCCAACAGTACACATGTTTATTGTAACCCTGGACAACCACACCTGATTTAACTTGTTGACTAATCATCAAGCCCTCAATGAGTTGAATGAGGTGTGGTTGTCCAGGGCTACAATGAAACTGTAATGTTGGGGGTACTGGAGGACCAGGGTTGGGAAACACTGGGCTATGTGATATGTGAAGCAACAGTTCCAGGTATGTGATACTGTATAACAGGATGGCATGGCATTTCATTACATTGCTAACCTGACATGTGGGCCATGCTGAGTGGAGGGGTTCCATACCTGCTCATAAAACTCATTGACAATGCCTTCTGTCCACTTGAGGTGCAGATCGCGTCCTTTGGCGGGCCCGTTGATGTCTGCCAGCTTAATGCAGACTTGGCACACCAGCAGCCGGTCATTCTCATTAGTCCAGTCGATTCCTGGACTGTTCACATCATTCACCTATTTATAGCAACACAAACATTCATACAGTGATTATGACTGCCAGGCTCCTCATTTCTAACAGAGATCCAGCATGTTCCTTTAAGTATCAACTCTATTAGCCATAAAGATAAGACGTGTTGTTATTGCCTTTGCCAGTATCGAAATGACAGGAAAAACTAAGTATCAACAGAATGGAAACAGATTTTCTGAAAATGTGAGGTTCGTCATCATCATCTCAAACCTTTGAATTGAACTCGGCGAGGAAGTCAAAGTGCTTCTTCAGGTCTGTGGCGAGGATGGCCTCGATGACCAGGAAGCGAAAGCGTTTGAACTCCACGTGGTCCAGGTTGGCCAGGAAGTTGAACTCTGGCCGGGACAGGTAGAGGCTCCAGGCCGAAGCCGCGTGGTGGTTCTCCAGGACCGAACGGTCATTATACAACACCGCCTGGGGAACAGAGGGATGAGACGGAGGAAGGGTAGGTCGAGTGGAGAGGGATGCGGGTGGGTCAGAGGACAAGAAGAAGAAAGGAGGGTAAAATAGGAAAGAGGAGGTTGAAGAAGGGAACGGTAAAAGAGGGAGGGGTGAGCAGGGGAGAGGAATTGGGGTCAGTGTGCTTCAGACTAAATAATGCAGCTGGTCTAGACATGGTGGACAGGTGGGTGATTGACTGACTGTCAACATACTGTTAATCAATATGTTAGGGTTGAGCTGCGTTAGTGGCAACGAGGAAGGCATGGCACACATGTCAGGTTAGCAATGTAATGAAATGCCATGCCATCCTGTTATACAGTCTCACATACCTGGAACTGTTGCTTCACATATCACATAGCCCAGTGTTTCCCAACCCTGGTCCTCCAGTACCCCCAGCATTTGTTGTAGACCTGGACAACCACACCTCACTCAACTCATTGAGGGCTTGATGATTAGTTGAATCAGGTGTGTTTGTCCAGGGTTACAATACCAATGTGTCATGTTGGGGGTACTGGAGGACCAGGGTTGGAAAACACAACCTAGACAGTATGCACAGTGCTATAATAGGTCATGACAGTGTAAAACACTATTTATACAGTGGTAGAGTTTGTTTGCCAACCTTTGCCATAATGTTGAAGCAAGAAAAGGAACTCGCTGAATTCTTAGGATTTGTGGGAACCTTTCCCTGACATGTGAACTAAGTGTAATATTATACCAGTCCCTCTCTTCATTGCTTTTACCATGAGATCCAAGGCTGATTAGAACCTGTCTATGTAGAAGGTTTTAGGCCAATAAAAATCTAATCTATGAGTCACAGGGACCAAATGAATGCCGTCTGTGACACAAGCCCAACACTTCCCCTTTCCTGGGACTTAACAGCATGTGGGAATACAAATGGGAACACTAACTGAAGTGACGGGATAGGTTGAACTTTCTCTTCCTGATACAGGTTTTACTGTTGAACAGGTGTGGGTTTGCTAGCTGAGATGGTAGAGCAGTGGCTTTGGGGATAATAACACTTACCTGAGCTGCGTTAGTGGCTACGAGGAAGGCGTTTGTGCGACCGGGGTGGTCATAGTCATGCATGGCAGCTGCTACATATAGTGCCATGAGTTCCAGAGCAGGGATGTTCCACGCCAGGCAGCCATAGCTGTCGTCAGAGATGGACGAGCTCTTGGAGGAGGCGTAAGATACCCGGCCCGGCGAGATCCCACTGTCTGAATCTAGAGAGAAGACACAGACAGCAGCTTTCAGCAACGACATACTGGGACCTCACACTGGAACTACATCATAACTGGAGTTGACTGGAGAAGACTTGACTGTGTTATAAAGTGAAAACAGGGAACTAGTGTCACATTAAGAACAAAGTATGTAGAGTAGGAATTCTACAGGCAGGTTAAGCTGGTGGCCCAGTGACTCAGACTACTGCACTCCATTTGAAAAATGAAAAGGGCCAAAATAAGCCCTAAACACGCTGAGCTCAGCACAGACAGATCTCTATCACGACAGAGGCTTGCTCACCACCCCATCTCCCCTCTCTCTTCCTCTCTGTTTCTCCACCCTTCCCTCCCCCTCTCTTTATCAGAAGGCAGCTGCTCCTCTGGCAGCTACTGAAGGATCAGTCAGCAAGCGAGCTTTAAATCATTTCCGATGGATCAAAGATGCAGTACATAAAATATAATTAGCAGGGATGGGACTGGGGATCCTGGCATTTTAAACTAAACCATCTGGTGTCTGCCGAGAAAAGGCCACACACACTACAGGAATACCTACACTGGTACATCAAGAGGCTAGAACTAGAAAAGTCCCTTTCCTAAAGAAAATGTGTGCTTGCTAGCATGTCTTAAAGTATTTATGGTTGTGAAATAAGTTAGAGTAGTTATAGTGAATACAATAATAAATGGTACTGACTGGTTAAAGTAGAAAAAGTAACTAGATGGGAGAATTGAATGATTGATTTAATAGCCTACCCTGAACATGTGAATGTTGGTTTGGTGTCTCTAGCTTGAACAGTTCAAGAGTTACTATTATTGTTGGTGGGTTATTAAACGCCAATTTATGCTAATTTGAATCGTTATAGTTTACAGAGTTTTGAAGTTGTTTTAATGTATGTAGCTTTAATAGTTAAAGAGCAGTAGCATTTGAAATTAATACCACTGTGTTCTCATGGTTGAAATTGAATCCATTAAGTGTTTTGCTAATGTGTTCTACATTAAAATAGTTTATTGTTTATGAAGGTGTGTTAGGCTAGCCTGAATGTTTTAACGTTGGTAACTTAATTTTGATACCACTGTATTTCTATGGTTCTCATTCAAACCCCATGTTAATTAATTCAGTTGAATAAGTATAGATGGGTGGAAAGATTGATCGATTGATTGGATAGCCTGAACATGAGAAAGTTTGTTTGTTGTCTATAGCTTGAGAGAAGATGGAGGAGGAGGGGCTATAGGAGGATGGTAGGAGGAGCTATTGGAGGACGGGCTCATTGTAATGGCTGTAATGAAATTCATGGAATGGAGTCCAACATGTGGTTTCCATATGTGTGATGTGTTTGATACCGTTCCATTCATTACATTCCAGCTATTGCAATGAGCTTGTCCTCCTATAGCTCCTCCCACTAGCCATCACTGCTGTTGGTGGGTTATTTTAAACTAATGTTGCTAATTTAAATAGTTTGCTTGGAAAATGCTTAAGTTGTTTTAATGTTTGTAGTTGAAATGGTTAAAAAGCAGTAGCATTTAAAATGTCTACCACTGTGTTACTACGGTTGGCAATGAATCCATGTTTTGTAAATCTATGCAAATTTAAATGGATTATAGTTTATAAAAGTTTTAAAGAAGTCTGAACATTTTAAAGTTGGTCTTGTAGATTCATTTGTTACAATTAAAAAAATATAAATCGTATAAAGAATCTGTATAAAATCTAAGTAGGGTCAGTCTGAACATCTCAACATTAGTTTAGCATTGATAGCTTAAAACCGCTTAGGGCTAGGGGGCAGTATTTTCACGGCCAGATGAAAAACGTACCTAATTTAAACAGGTTACTACTCTGTCCCAGAAACTAGAATATGCATATTATTAGTAGATTTGGATAGAAAACACTCTGAAGTTTCTAAAACTGTTTGAATGGTGTCTGTGAGTATAACAGAACTCATATGGCAGGCAAAAACCTGAGAAAAAGTCAAGCAGGAAGTGGGAAGTCTGGTGCTTGTAGTCCTTTCAAGTGATTGCCTTGACTTAGGGTTCATTTTGCACATCCTAAAGCTTCCACTAGATGTCAGCAGTCTTTAGAACTGTGTTTGAAGATTCTATGGTGAATTTGAAGGGAATACCAGCTGTGGTAAACTGGTGTCCCATTATAAGGCATGGGCTCAAGTCACACGCAATGACTTGGGAGCGAGCGGAGTTCATATTCATTCCTAAAGAGAACGGATAGGTCCGGTTGGAATTTTATTCAACGTATATGATAAAAACAACCTAAAGATTGATTCTATACATTGTTTGACATGTTTCTACAAACTGTAGTATAACTTTTTGACTTTTCGTCTGGACTAAGTAAGCACGCGCGTTGTGGATTTGGATAGTGAACCTAACGCGCGAACAAAATGGATTATTTGGAAATAAATATGAACTTTATCGAACATTTATTGTGGAGCTGGGATTCCTGGGAGTGCCTTCTGATGAAGATAATCAAAGGTAAGTGAATATTTATAATGTAATTTCTTAGTTTTATTGACTCCAAGATGGCGGGTTTCTGTTTGCTAGTTGTTAGTGTCATCTGGGCTGTACTCAGATTATTGCAAATTGTGCTTTCGCCGTGAACCTTTTTGAAATCTGACAAAGCGATTACATTTAGGAGAACTGTATCTATAATTCTGTGCATAACACTTCTATATTGATCAATGTTTACGATGAGAATGTACGTACTGTGTGTGCTCATTGTGCTCATTCACCGGAGGTTTGGAGGGAAAACATTTCTCAACATTACGCGCCAATGTAAAATGCTGTTTTTGGATATAAATACGAACTTTATTGAGCTAAACATACATGTATTGTGTAACATAATGTCCTTAGGAGTGTCATCTGATGAAGATCGTCAAAGGTTAGTGCTTCATTTAGCTGTGTTTTGGGTTTTTGTGATGCATCTAGTTGCTTGGAAAATGGCTGTGTGGTGTTTCTTGTGAAGTTTATGTCCTAACATAATCTAATTTTATGCTTTCGCTGTAAAGCCTTTTTGAAATCGGACAATGTGGTTAGATTAACGAGAAGTTTATCTTTAAAATGGTGTAAAATAGTTGATTGTTTGAGAAAACGGAATTATGAGATTTTAGCTGTTTTAAATTTGGCGCTCTGATTTTTCCACTGGCTGTTGTCAAAATCAATCCCGTTAACGGGATGAGAACGGGAAGGGGTCCCATAGAGGTTAAACGGTGAAAGAGGAGATAGGTCTCAAATTTTTGCCATTGAAATGCATTGGAGATCATATTAAATAATGTTGTAGTTAAAAAATATCAATGATATAACAAATATTTTGTCAAGAAATCTAAGTTGGGGCAGTTTGCATATGTCATGACGTTGGCCTGTGGGTAAGGTTTATGACCCCCCCCCCCCCCCATAAATACCTTTCTCCCTTCCCCTCTCTTACTGACCCTACTGAAGGACTGCTGTCCTGTTAAATATAGAGTCTGGGAACATCAAACAAATGGGGAAAGGAACCATATTTTGGTAATAAAACCAGTTGGAAATATGCTTTGGAACGTAATGAGTATGGATGTCAGTTCAGTTGTCATCTGAGACATTATGACTGATGACAGGACGACATAAACTGTACCTGGGAAAGTATCCACCCTCTAGTTATCAGAGTCACATGGAATTGTTATGCAATTGAAATGTTTGATATTGAAATTGTTTGTTAGGAGATTAAATGTAATTTTGGCTTCTAAATGAGAGATTTGGGTTTTCATAAGGAAAGTGCCCTGCTTGATCAGTGGCCCACCCCTGTGAAGAGGAGGGGTTATAAACGATGAAACACATCCTTCCCCCCTCTCCACTATATAAGCCTTTGACGAAAAGATAACCACGTTGTTCCAGTACGTGAGGTCTGCAGCCTCTACGTTAGAAGGACACACATGTCAAGTACAGAACTAAGCCAACCTCGGCGTGAGCTTTGGTGGCGAATGGTATGAACTTTGAGCTTATTCACTACAGAAGTGATACTTCCTAGCCGTTGAGTTAGCAGCGGCCGCTGTAGACGTGGGCTAGGAAAGGACGGACGACGGATCCAGTCTAACAACCAGACGAAGATACCACCACGTATCCAATTTACCACCAGAGACATTCTTCCGAGGACAGGAAGATCTGTTGGCCAGCATCTACGACCAATCTACCGAAGCGCAGCTCAGAGTAAATATTTATTGCATTTTCCTTTTCCAAATGGGCGGTAATTTAGAATGCATAAGATAATGTATTTACGATAGCATAGCTGCTGTTTGTTTGTTCCTAAATCTTCCCGCTCTTTCATTCAAGCCCAACCCCCTTTCCTTTGTGTAACCAGCCATCATGTATGACATCATTTGTATTCGGTGTATTTGTAATTCTGTGTGATTAGTTTAGGTATTTAGTAAATAAATAATTAAACCCAATTTTGTATTGCTGATTCAACTTGTTAGCCAGGGTTCGTGAAGATAGCCAAGAATTTACAACTTTCATTATGAGACTGAAAATAAGATAAGGGTTAATATTGACTGCTATCGATGTAAAATATTACTAAGTATTTTAAGAGTTTATTCGGAAGATAACGGCTCTATAAACGTTCTTCCGTGGTGCCCCAACTTTCTAGTTAATTACATTTACATGATTAGCTTAATCAGGTAATATTAATTAAAGAGAATTTTATAGGT
Organism: Salmo trutta; assembly: GCF_901001165.1. NCBI lineage: Eukaryota > Metazoa > Chordata > Actinopteri > Salmoniformes > Salmonidae > Salmo > Salmo trutta. Next base: position 25,203,260 of record NC_042968.1, read on the forward strand.
TAGCATGTCATATCACTTAATCCGGCATAGCCAAAGACACGACACATATTTGGAAGTTGGTTTTGTGTTAAAAAGCTTCAATCGTTTAAGCTCTAGAGCGTGCGGGAGAAATCAAATAATAAGAGTATGTATGAAATCTAGAGTTGTCTTGCCTTCAGCAACCACACTAATAATAGGAAGTATGTATGAAATCTAGAGTGGTCTTGCCTTCAGCAACCACACTAATTATGCTAATAAATATGTGGCACATTGTGGTATATTATGGTAATAAATGAGGGCTCGGGGAAGTCCAGGGTTATACCTACTGAGGCAAAATGAAATAAAGAGAACAGAAATAGTGCTACCTGTGTCACTTCCTGTCACATGCTCATTGTGGATCTGCTGGAACCCTGGGACAGGCCGGGTAGTCAGGTACCAGACAGCATGGAGCACGTCAGTGGCATGGACCCGGTTATGATCTGAGTACAGGCAGAGATTCACACAGGACATCACACATCAGTCACAGTAATACTTCACCACATCATGTACATGAGGTATAAGCTAATATTACATATGATGGTGCATGTCTGCATGTCATGCTGTATGTAGTGAACTGTAGGCCTTTTATTTCTACTTCATGACAACCCTATGGTTAGTTTCTAGACCTGGGTAAATCATTTGAAGTAATACTTGAAGTGGGCATAATTTAGCTGCCTGGAATAGTCTAAACTAGCGTAATTAAGCGGCATTCAAATACCTTCATGTTATTTTGTGTATATATTTTTTACCCCCTTTTTTGTCCCCCAATTTTGTCATATCCAATTACGATCTTGTTTCATTGCTGCAACTCCCCAATGGGCTGGGGTGAGGCGAAGGTCGAGCCATGCGTCCTCCGAAACATGACCCGCCAAACCGCGCTCCTTATCACCCGCCCGCTTAACCCAGAAGCACCAATGTGTTGGAGGAAACAACGTTCAACTGACGACCGAAGTCAGCCTGCAGGCGCACGGCCCACCACAAGGAGTCGCTAGAGCATGATGAGCCAAGTAAAGGCCCCCCAGCCAAACCCTCCCCTAATCCGGACGACGCTGGGCCAATTGTGCGCCGCCTTATGGGACTCCCGGTCACGGCCAGTTGTGACACAGCCTGGGATCGAACCCGGGTCTGTAGTGACGCCACAAGCACTGCGATGAAGTGCCTCAGACCGCTGTGCCACTCGGGAGGCCCATACCTTCATGTTTTTCACCCAGGTCTGATCATTTCTACATCTGAGTAGACAATACACCAAGTGTTAATATGGGATTTGTGGCTGGACTGAAGAAAGCATAGACAACACTATACTCACAGGGAATATCCCTGTAGCCGTTCTCCAGAGCACAGAAATAGGACATGAACTCCCTCACAGGGATCTTAAACATCTCAAACAGACAAGTGTCCTGGAAAAGAGTATAGGTCACCTGGGGAGAAAGACAACAAATAAAACACTCAGGTTAATTTAAAACCTAAAGATTTTTTTTTTTTTTTTACATTAACCAAGTCATTCCCCTCAGACACAAACAGTGAGACACTGGGAGAACAGTGTACTCAAAACAGCACATAGAGAAATCCCCAAGAACACCACGAGCATTCGGGACACCATACAGTCAAATATCAGTAACGGGGATCATACCGTTCTCAACATTTAAACCAATCATTCAAGTGAGTTTCTCAAAATACATTCAATGGCTGCATCCCAAAACTACTCTTAGCCCTATGGGTCCTGATCTAAATTTGTGCACTATATAGGGAATAAGATTCCATTTGGGATACAGCCCAGGTGTTGCTTATTCAAATATTAATTGATGTAACACAGTGGTTCCCAAACTTTTTATAGTCCCGTACCCCTTCAAACATTCAACCTCCATCTGTGTACTGGGGGCAATGCCAGTAAACAGATGGCACCAGGGTCAGCGCACTCTCAAATGTTGTTTTTTGCCATCATTGTAAGCCTGCCTCACACAAACTATACGATACATTTATTAAACATAAGAATGAGTGTGAGTTTGTCACAACCCGGCTCGTCTTTCAAGCTGTCAGGCATTCCCTTGGCAGCAAGAGCCTCTCGGTGGATGCTGCAGTGTACCCAAGTGGCGTCGGGAGCAACTGCTTGCACGCCCGTCTCCACTCCTCTATGTCTTCCTGTCATGGCTTTTAAACCATCAGTACAGATACCAACATGAGCAGCAGCTACGTTTGGCTACATAAGGACCGTTAGTGGAATTCCCACGAGAGTGTAACGGTTAACGTGATTGGATGTTAATTATTTGACTAGGCTACCTGTATTTGACATTGTGTTGTTATTTCGCTGAACACTAGATGGTTTAATTTTATTTTAGGCAGTGAAACGAGGGTACTCAGGCAAGAAAAAACCCTCATCCAAATGTATAGCCCCGTTGGAAAATATAAATGGACTGTATGAAAATGTGAATAATTTTTTTCTCTCCAAATTTAATTTAAAAAATAAAATGTGAATCACATTTTTATTTGGACTACCCCCGACGGCATTGCCCCCAGTTTGGGAATACCTGATGTAACAGATCATAGCGTAATGACAGATAGATGGTTGCTATATGGTTGGTATGTGGTTGTACTGACGTAGCTGAGTATTCTTCCTGTCTTCCCTCCTGTTCTGTCCATCAGGTCAAAGATCTGGAAGTTCCAGCTGTTGATCTTCTCCATGAGTTCATCATGGTTCTCCAGCAGGGGGTCTAGTCTGAACTCACCCTACAGGCAGGAGAGGACCACAGCACACACACATTTTAAAACACACACACACACGCATGCAAGCATGCAGGTAGACACACACACACACACACACACACACACATACATAATAAAACACACACACACACACGTCATTAACTAACACACACACACGACATCGTAAATCTTATGAATCTCATTCCTCTGTTAAGGAGATGAAAGCAGGCTCCAGACTGACTCTGTATGAGTTGCTTTTGAATAATTCACTTTTGAATTACCCCACAGAATCCTCAGATGAACCCTACACAGTTGTCTTAACAGCTGGCTTGATTTAACAAGGCTTGGTTTGTCCAATAAAGAAAGTGAGAGCACAGCCCAAGTAAACGGCGGGGGCATTCCAGGACAGAGCCAGATCAACACTACCCCCCCCATCACACTGGATTTACACGGCTGTTAGATACATCACAACAGACTGAAAGACATGCACCCAATGAGTGTCTGAGGAAAACCTTTACTGTGTTCCCAGAACTAACTAGAGGACACATCCTATAGCTAGCTACTCTGTTACATGTGTTGGCCTGAGTGTGTTATCTCACTCAGAGGGAGTCTCCTGGTTGGGATAGTTTAGCGGCAGCAATGCTACACACAGGAAGGCTAACGAATGCTGTAAGGTGTTAGCATTGACTGAGACATATCCCTTCAAAGCTACTGTTATGTAACAGCGTAGCCTACCTTTGCTTCTTAAGTCTACAGCGCGGGGATGTTAGCCTAGCATTAGGGTGCATTCACACAGGGCAACACAGAGAAAAATGACAGAGCCAACACAATGTATTTCAATGGGAAAGGTGCGTTGGAGTAGCGGAGGGGAGGCGTGTCAGGTTGCATGAGGTTGTGCTAAACAACGCACTACCAAAACACTCTCAAAATGGTACATAGCTCATACCCCTCCGTTAGCTTGTGTGGGAATGCACCCTTAGCATACTGTAGCAATGCGTACCTCTGTTTCCTGCTGATCTGCGGTGGGGCTCTGCTCCTCCTCGTCTGTCTGGCCCCGGCTCCCTGCGTCTGGACTCCAGTCCCCCGTCGACTCGGCCTCCACACTCTCCTCCCTGATCAGTGCCTCCCCCATGAACTCTGAACCCTCACCTGCTGTGGAGGAGACACATCAGTGAGTTGACCACTAGTTTCGCATTTCGGGGGGAGCATTATTCTAATGAATTGACTCTGGTACAGCATGTCCAAATGGTTTTCAGTCATTTGAGAGTGGAAACAATAAGCTAAGCCATGGGTGTGTGCCCAAAAACACTGTGCAGCCTATGTGTCTGTACAACATACTTCCATTCCTGTTAATGATGCTGGTGAGTTTGTGTTGTGAGAGTGAGGCTACATTCCAGCAGGTGTCATACCTGAGCGTCTGCGCTGGGCCTCAGCATGACCAGTGAATGGCAGGTGTCCCTCCCCTGCCTCCATACTGGGCATGTTCTTCAGCATCTGACGACCACAGCTACAGGTTGAGCAGAGGGACAAACACAGCCGCCATTATCATCAACACACATTGGGAAATGCAACGCTACAGCTGAACTGGCTCTACAACACCAGGAGATAATGGAGGAGGTAGGGGAAGGGGGTAGTAGATTGCCCTACCTGGTGCACAGAGGAGCGGGGCTGCGGTAGGGCCCCTGGAAGTCAGGGGAGCTGAGGATGTAGCCCAGGGGCTTGTGCAGGTTGACGCTGGGCTTGGTGAGGAAGTCAGCTGTGTCGGGGAACTCCACCGGGGGGCGCGTGACCTGAGAGGAGAGACCTCCCCCTTGAGGACTGTGGCTCGGGGAGCTGACAGGACTCAGACTGGGGGACGCACCTGTAGAGCAAGAGAGATAGTCAAAGTCAAACAACTTAAAAACACATTCCACTTCCACACAGTGTATCAGACCTGTGTGTACAGTAAATCCTCATGGTCTCACCTGCTCTCCTGGGCCCGGCATGGTAGGTCAGGGTCACAGAGGAGGACCTCTGCTTAGGGATGGTCAACAGGTTAGCATTGGGCCCATTGGACAGAGACCCCGTGCTGGAACACAGACACACACACACACACACACACACACACACACACACACACACACACACACACACACACACACACACTTACTGCTAGAACTAATGAGACAACATCAGTTAAAATGCTTCCATATTCAATCTACACCATTATAAAGATGAACTTTTTCACACCTACTCTTATGTATAAAGATGAACTTAGAGAAATGTTACATAGCATACAGTAACACTAATTATATGACTAATTTGGTGCTCAAAGTAAGACAATGAAAATCAACGTTGAAAATGTATCCTTGAAGAAGTCAAAGATCCCTAAAAGATCAAGTGAGTCATCTAAACAATGTTAGAACAAAGAGAATGAAGGAATGTTATGGTCATTATCTGTTAGGCATATCAGTTTATAGAGCTTGACCACTACTGCCACCCAGTGGATATAAAGGGGAACCACATCTTCAGGGAGTTTAATCAAAGACACATGGTAACAAAGAAAGTGTTGCTGAGGGAGGGCCTGCTTGTTCATATCAGGGTAAAGATGGGGAGTGTGCCATGTTGAAAATGACCTGACCTTGAAAGATATTCTCCAGTACGTTTCTATACCTTTTAGCCAGTAGTTCTGAAAGTAGTGCCAGCGTGCAAAAGTGGTCCCCGAAAACACCGTACTACCATGCAAATGTAATGTGCAGATAGGGCACCACGTCATTGCTCTTTTTCTCTCTCTACTGTGTGTGTGTGTCTTGCTAGCTGTCACTCAAATGGTGAAGGGCTGAAGCTCATTGGCTAAAACTCTAATTGCTAGGGGGCTAGTCCACATGGGGGTAAATGTAGAGAAAATGGCAACCACAGCTTCGAGAAAAAAGTCGCTTTCAAACTAGGGATTTCATGGCTAATTGAGGTAAGACAGTAATTCTGCTCATAGATTATGCATGTATGAACTACACATTGACACATCCAGCCGAAAAAAATACTTATTAGTCGCCAAATTACCGGGGCATGTCTTTAACCTTTAACCTGGTGTCTGAACTCTGAAGTCCCACCTGTGTGTGATCGTACCTGGTCATATTGCGATCAGGGTGCGTGTGTGATAATGTTGAGGTCAAGGTGTGTGTGATCGTACCTGGTCATATTGCGATCAGGGTGCGTGTGTGATAATGTTGAGGTCAAGGTGTGTGTGATCGTACCTGGTCATATTGCGATCAGGGTGCGTGTGTGATAATGTTGAGGTCAAGGTGTGTGTGATCGTACCTGGTCATATTGCGATCAGGGTGCGTGTGTGATAATGTTGAGGTCAAGGTGTGTGTGATCGTACCTGGTCATATTGCGATCAGGGTGCGTGTGTGATAATGTTGAGGTCAAGGTGTGTGTGATCGTACCTGGTCATATTGCGATCAGGGTGTGTGTGTGTGATAATGTTGAGGTCAAGGTGTGTGTGATCGTACCTGGTCATATTGCGATCAGGGTGTGTGTGTGATAATGTTGAGGTCAAGGTGTGTGTGATCGTACCTGGTCATATTGCGATCAGGGTGTGTGTGTGTGATAATGTTGAGGTCAAGGTGTGTGTGATCGTACCTGGTCATATTGCGATCAGGGTGTGTGTGTGATAATGTTGAGGTCAAGGTGTGTGTGATCGTACCTGGTCATATTGCGAGCAGGGTGTGTGTGTGATAATGTTGAGGTCAAGGTGTGTGTGATCGTACCTGGTCATATTGCGATCAGGGTGTGTGTGTGATAATGTTGAGGTCAAGGTGTGTGTGATCGTACCTGGTCATATTGCGATCAGGGTGTGTGTGTGATAATGTTGAGGTCAAGGTGTGTGTGATCGTACCTGGTCATATTGCGATCAGGGTGTGTGTGTGATAATGTTGAGGTCAAGGTGTGTGTGATCGTACCTGGTCATATTGCGATCAGGGTGTGTGTGTGATAATGTTGAGGTCAAGGTGTATGTGATCGTACCTGGTCATATTGCGATCAGGGTGTGTGTGTGATAATGTTGAGGTCAAGGTGTGTGTGATCGTACCTGGTCATATTGCGATCAGGGTGTGTGTGTGATAATGTTGAGGTCAAGGTGTATGTGATTGTGCCTGGTCATATTGCGATCAGTGTGTGTGTGATAATGTTGAGGTCAAGGTGTGTGTGATCGTACCTGGTCATATTGCGATCAGGGTGCGTGTGTGATAATGTTGAGGTCAAGGTGTGTGTGATCGTACCTGGTCATATTGCGATCAGGGTGCGTGTGTGATAATGTTGAGGTCAAGGTGTGTGTGATCGTACCTGGTCATATTGCGATCAGGGTGCGTGTGTGATAATGTTGAGGTCAAGGTGTGTGTGATCGTACCTGGTCATATTGCGATCAGGGTGCGTGTGTGATAATGTTGAGGTCAAGGTGTGTGTGATCGTACCTGGTCATATTGCGATCAGGGTGCGTGTGTGATAATGTTGAGGTCAAGGTGTGTGTGATCGTACCTGGTCATATTGCGATCAGGGTGCGTGTGTGATAATGTTGAGGTCAAGGTGTGTGTGATCGTACCTGGTCATATTGCGATCAGGGTGTGTGTGTGTGATAATGTTGAGGTCAAGGTGTGTGTGATCGTACCTGGTCATATTGCGATCAGGGTGTGTGTGTGATAATGTTGAGGTCAAGGTGTGTGTGATCGTACCTGGTCATATTGCGATCAGGGTGTGTGTGTGTGATAATGTTGAGGTCAAGGTGTGTGTGATCGTACCTGGTCATATTGCGATCAGGGTGTGTGTGTGATAATGTTGAGGTCAAGGTGTGTGTGATCGTACCTGGTCATATTGCGATCAGGGTGCGTGTGTGATAATGTTGAGGTCAAGGTGTGTGTGATCGTACCTGGTCATATTGCGATCAGGGTGTGTGTGTGATAATGTTGAGGTCAAGGTGTGTGTGATCGTACCTGGTCATATTGCGATCAGGGTGTGTGTGTGATAATGTTGAGGTCAAGGTGTGTGTGATCGTACCTGGTCATATTGCGATCAGGGTGTGTGTGTGATAATGTTGAGGTCAAGGTGTGTGTGATCGTACCTGGTCATATTGCGATCAGGGTGTGTGTGTGATAATGTTGAGGTCAAGGTGTGTGTGATCGTACCTGGTCATATTGCGATCAGGGTGTGTGTGTGATAATGTTGAGGTCAAGGTGTGTGTGATCGTACCTGGTCATATTGCGATCAGGGTGTGTGTGTGATAATGTTGAGGTCAAGGTGTGTGTGATCGTACCTGGTCATATTGCGATCAGGGTGTGTGTGTGATAATGTTGAGGTCAAGGTGTGTGTGATCGTACCTGGTCATATTGCGATCAGGGTGTGTGTGTGATAATGTTGAGGTCAAGGTGTATGTGATCGTACCTGGTCATATTGCGATCAGGGTGTGTGTGTGATAATGTTGAGGTCAAGGTGTGTGTGATCGTACCTGGTCATATTGCGATCAGGGTGTGTGTGTGATAATGTTGAGGTCAAGGTGTATGTGATCGTGCCTGGTCATATTGCGATCAGTGTGTGTGTGATAATGTTGAGGTCAAGGTGTGTGTGATCGTACCTGGTCATATTGCGATCAGGGTGTGTGTGTGATAATGTTGAGGTCAAGGTGTGTGTGATTGTACCTGGTCATATTGCGATCAGGGTGTGTGTGTGATAATGTTGAGGTCAAGGTGTGTGTGATCGTACCTGGTCATATTGCGATCAGGGTGTGTGTGTGATAATGTTGAGGTCAAGGTGTGTGTGATCGTACCTGGTCATATTGCGATCAGGGTGTGTGTGTGATAATGTTGAGGTCAAGGTGTGTGTGATCGTACCTGGTCATATTGCGATCAGGGTGTGTGTGTGATAATGTTGAGGTCAAGGTGTGTGTGATCGTACCTGGTCATATTGCGATCAGGGTGCGTGTGTGATAATGTTGAGGTCAAGGTGTGTGTGATCGTACCTGGTCATATTGCGATCAGGGTGTGTGTGTGATAATGTTGAGGTCAAGGTGTGTGTGATCGTACCTGGTCATATTGCGATCAGGGTGTGTGTGTGATAATGTTGAGGTCAAGGTGTGTGTGGTCGTACCTGGTCATATTGCGATCAGGGTGTGTGTGTGATAATGTTGAGGTCAAGGTGTGTGTGATCGTACCTGGTCATATTGCGATCAGGGTGTGTGTGTGATAATGTTGAGGTCAAGGTGTGTGTGATCGTACCTGGTCATATTGCGATCAGGGTGTGTGTGTGATAATGTTGAGGTCAAGGTGTGTGTGATCGTACCTGGTCATATTGCGATCAGGGTGTGTGTGTGATAATGTTGAGGTCAAGGTGTGTGTGATCGTACCTGGTCATATTGCGATCAGGGTGTGTGTGTGATAATGTTGAGGTCAAGGTGTGTGTGATCGTACCTGGTCATATTGCGATCAGGGTGTGTGTGTGATAATGTTGAGGTCAAGGTGTGTGTGATCGTACCTGGTCATATTGCGATCAGGGTGTGTGTGTGATAATGTTGAGGTCAAGGTGTGTGTGATCGTACCTGGTCATATTGCGATCAGGGTGTGTGTGTGATAATGTTGAGGTCAAGGTGTGTGTGGTCGTACCTGGTCATATTGCGATCAGGGTGTGTGTGTGATAATGTTGAGGTCAAGGTGTGTGTGGTCGTACCTGGTCATATTGAAGTCACTGTGTGTGTGTGTGGTAATGTTGAGGTCAAGGTGCCTGTTTCGTCGTACCTGGCCATATTGAGGTCAGGGTGGGGTCCCGGTCTCTTGCCATTGTTGCGTTCCCAGCGGGAGGAGGCCGACTCCAGAGGGGGGAGAGGGGAGGAGGTGGAGCCGCGGCAGAGTTGGGGGGTTGGTAGGCTGTTCCTGCTGCTAAGACCCTAGGTGTGTGGAGGGGAGGAGGGAGACATTATTACATTATGGTCAATGATGCTATAGCACAGTCAAAGGCAGATCTATATTCAGCGCACCACCAGGTTACACAGAGTAGAGCAGGTGTACAACTAAAAACAACAAAACTAAGTCTACGTAACACTGGTGAACACATAGAAGAGGAACATTCATTATGAGGATAAGATACCATGTATAAGTGGATAATGTGTTAGTGGATAATGTGTTAGTGGATAATGTGTTGGCCTGCTAGTCTCAGCAGGCTGCTGTCTGTGTGTTAGTTATGACCTGCTAGTATCACATTCAGAAGGCTGCTGGAAGGCCCACCTTCAGGGGCTTCCTGTCGCCCCTCTCTGCAGGGTCCTCCACCTCGGTACAGGGGTAGAAACCTGGGAAGGGGGTGAAGGGGTTGACCCTGGGCCGACAGGAGCCAGAGAAGGTCCCCATGAGGCTGCTGACGCTGCGCAGGGACGAGACGGTGTGTGGCGACAGGGACGAGTCCATCAGCAGGTCAGACACCATGTTCCTGGCCTCGTTGATGACCGACAGGTCCACTCCGTTACCGCTTACCGCTCCCTGGGGACATGGAGGAGACAAGGGGACACATGTCAGAGAGATGCCTCATTCAGCAAGCACAACACAAACATACAGTAGATACTGTACTAAAGAGAGCCTGGTGTCCTTTCCTCATTCCTTTACACTGTTTCTAATGAACCCAGAATGGATTTAAATGACCAAGCAAAACCTTCTGAAGGAGAAATTCCTTCTTAATTGCCATTGTTTCCTTAACTATGGACTTATGAAGAAAGTTAAGCGAAGTTGCTATTCCTCAAAAAGATTATTGGAAATGTTCTTATGTTACTTCTTATGTATCTACTTAAGCAAAAATGGAATTAAGTCATTTAATTTCTTCTTGGAATTCCCAGATAGCTAAACCCCTGTCTTAAACACATGGCAGTGAAAGAATATGCTAATGGTAGCTATTGAACATGTTCAATTGACTCACAAACTTCATCTGAAAGTTTCAGTGTTAATTGTTTTTGACCCAAGTTCATATTTTAGACCAGTAATCCCAATTAAAAATATGCTAACATGATTGCCATTGCTAGATAGACAGCTAGCTGGATGGGTTGCCTAACGACAATCATCTGAAGATAGTTAAGAAGTTCATAAGAAGACATCTGAGAAGTTCATGACAAAATCATTCTTAAGACATTTTTGAGGATCTGCACATATGAACTTCTTTTCTTCTTGTTAAGAAGCTTCTTACGTTTTTGCGTAAAAACTGTTTGGTGAATCTGGGCCCAGGACATCTACAGGTATCACACATACGCAGGTAGACTGTCAGATAGCTGTAACAGGACACTGCTGGCCTCATTGTGATGGGGCTGTATTTGTCACTCCTCCTCTTACAGCAGTGGAGGGTAGTGTGAAGGGCAGACAGGCTCGGTGCTGAGCCCATGGCATTGATGCTGGGTAATTGAAAGGCTGTTTGGACCAGTGATGTCAGTAATAAAGGGGAGTGGTGCTGGCTGGGCATGGTGCTGGCAGGGCATGGTGCTGGCTGGGCATGGTGCTGGCTGGGCATGGTGCTGGCAGGGCATGGTGCTGGCTGGGCATGGTGCTGGCAGGGCATGGTGCTGGTGTGTGTGGCTGTGTGTGGAGTGAAAGTGCAGCGCTAGCACTTCCCTGGCCCAGTGACGACAGCTAGGAGGCTGTGTGTATGTCATGACGCTGACGGAGATCCTGCCTGCACCCCTACCCCTCTTCACCCTGCCTATCCTACTGACTGCTGCTGTGCTGATAGACCCCATGTAAAATACCAGAGGGTTTGGAGAACTAGGCTGCTTTTGAAGGCCCGGCTCTGTGGCCACAATGAGTGATGAGTGGGGCAGACGTCAGTCAGAGGAGCACAGCTTCCTGTTGATCTACCTGTACAGCGTGTCTGCAAAACACTGTTGACCCCAACAGGATGACAACACACACACACAAGGCACAAAATACACACACACACACACACACACAAGCTTACAAAAACACAGATGCTTCCATTTTACAATGCATAAAGTAGACCTAGCATAAAACGTGTGTCAGCGATTTGACAATAAATTGAAACACAAGGCCAGTATACCAGATTAGAAAGATTATGTGGAGGCTCTCCAAAATGTATCGAGATAAATCTGATTTCCTAAAAGGTTGAACTTATTAATTCCAGCCTCAATTCTTTGAAATATGACTAAATTACAGTTACTACACTTATACTATTTTCAGTCAGTACCCTCTTTTACTTACATTTTGTCAATTCAATGCCCTCTCTGGGAAATCTAATTCACTTGTGAGGATTCTTGTTACCCTATGAGGGTTGATGATCTATAGTTGTATTCATATTATTCCAATTCATTCCATGGATGGATTGAAAGTAAAATAGGAAATGATCCCCAACCCTAATGTGAATGATAAACTGCACATGTGTTCTAACAGTGATATACAGTATCCAGAGGAGTATATTCTGTCTGTCTGTCTGTCTGTCTGTCTGTCTGTCTGTCTGTCTGTCTGTCTGTCTGTCTGTCTGTCTGTCTGTCTGTCTGTCTGTCTGTCTGTCTGTCTGTCTGTCTGTCTGTATGTCTGTCTGTATGTGTGAGAGAGAGTGAGAGAGAGTGAGAGAGAGTGAGAGAGAGTGAGAGAGAGAAGAAACACACTAACCTGATACTGGGGCTTGTACCACTGTTTCAGGTCCCAGTCCCATAGGATCATCTGAAAAAGAGAAACAGACACATCAGTCAGGAGGCCTTGCTAGGACGTGTGCGTTACAGATATATAACTCAGCAAAAAAAGAAACGTCTCTTTTTCAGGACCATGTCTTTCAAAGATAATTTTAAAAAATCTAAATAACTTCACAGATCTTCTTTGTAAAGGGTTTAAACACTGTTTCCCATGCTTGTTCAATGAACCATAAACTACTCATGAACATGCACCTGTGGAACAGTCGTTACGACACTAACAGCTTACAGACGGTAGGCAATTAAGGTCAGTTATGAAAACTTAGGATCTGCGTGAACGTGCCTTAGGCACTCTGCAAGGAGGCATGAGGACTGCAGATGTGGCCAGGGCAATAAATTGCAATGTCCGTACTGTGAGACGCCTAAGACAGCGTTACAGGGAGACAGGACGGACAGCTGATCGTCCTCGCAGTGGCAGACCACGTGTAACAACACCTGCAGAGGATCGGTACATCCGAACATCACACCTGCAGGACAGGTACAGGATGGCAACAACAACTGCCCGAGTTACACCAGGAACGCACAATCCCTCCATCAGTGCTTAGACTGTCCGCAATAGGCTGAGAGAGGCTGGACTGAGGGCATGAGCCTTACACCGAGGCCTGTACTCTGGAGCGCGATCAATTTGGAGGTGGAGGGTCCGTCATGGTCTGGGGCGGTGTGTCACAGCATCATCGGACAGAGTTTGTTGTCATTGCAGGCATCCTCCTCCCTCATGTTGTACCCTTCCTGTAGACACATCCTGACATGACCCTCCACCATGACAATGCCACCAGCCATACTGCTCGTTCTGTGCGTGATTTCCTGCAAGATAAGAATGTCAGTGTTCTGTCATGGCCAGCGAAGAGCCCGGATCTCAATCCCATTGAGCAAGTCTGGGACCTGTTGGATCGGAGGGGGAGGGCTAGGGCCATTTCCCCCAGAAATGTCTGGGAACTTGCAGGTGCCTTGGTGGAAGAGTGGGGTAACATCTCACAGCAAGAACTGGCAAATCTGGTGCAGTCCATGAGGAGATGCACTGTAGTACTTCATGCAGCTGGTGGCCACACCAGATACTGACTTACTTTTGACCCCCCCTCCTTTGTTCAGGGACACATTACTCCATTTCTGTTAGTCACATGTCTGTGGAACTTGTTCAGTTTATGTCTCAGTTGTTATGTTCATACAAATATTTACACGTTAAGTTTGCTGAAAATAAACGCAGTTGACAGTGAGAGGACGTTTCTTTTTTTGCTGAGTTTTACACACACACACACACACACGTGTGTGTGCACATGCAGGTATTCATTAATCACAACCAACTATTGTTGTTTTATCATAAGAGGTGAAGTACTTCAACACATGCATCAGTTCTAATACAATAGGTCCACAATGAGAAACAGTCTATTTTAAAGCATTAGACATAGTGTAACTGTTGTAGCATATTAAATAGGTCAATGAGAAACAGTCTATTTTACAGCATTAGACATAGTGTAACTGTTGTAGCATATTAAATAGGTCAATGAGAAACAGTCTATTTTACAACATTAGACATAGTGTAACTGTTATAGCATATTAAATAGGTCAATGAGAAACAGTCTATTTTACAACATTAGACATAGTGTAACTGTTATAGCATATTAAATAGGTCAATGAGATAGTGTTGTTACTTTATTCTAGTAGTTAACCTAAAGTAAACACATGAGGGTATGATAGAATCAGGTCAAACAGCTTATATAGACGAATTACCAAACTGTGGACTTTCAACTGCTGTAGTGTTATTTAGGCCTACACACACAGAGACAGCTATTGTGTCTAACTTATGCCTTTTGTAGAAAGGAAAAATACAAAAAGCAAACCACCGTAACCAGCCGACCACAATGAAACGTAAACAATGGTACTCTCAGATCTTATCTAGCCCCCATTACGTCAATGACCAGCATTTCCACATGATCTGTCAGAGAAAAGTCACCAAACAGGAGCTCAGTCTCACACAGACAAACTGCTACTATGCCACGAGTGTTAAACTTCCGTTGTCACATACTGGGTCGTAGGTTTACTTACTACACACTGCAACAACTAGATCTACAGTAGGTGTTGAATTGATGTGAATTGGTTTAGATAGGCCTAGATCTACAGTACAACCTCTAGAACGATACCATTTTTGCCATTTGTTGATAGTATTTAATTCACTAGTTTGGCCTCATTTTGGACAGTATTTTCACTCCAATAAAACATTTTAAGTAGGATATTTCATATAAATTAGTTTAAATTGTTTAACTACCACTTCTGGGAAGAATAAAATAACAGTAACAAACACCCAACAGTATCTGTGAATGATCTATAGTCTAGACAGAGCAGAACCGTCTGTCCTGAAGTAAGTGTGTCTTAGGAGCAGTTTGCCATCATACTGGGTGATCATTAGGTCTATACATGTCCTCTCAGGGAGGAAGGAACACACAGGTTAGTCGCCATGTTAAACCCAGAGAGCAAACACTCATTCCCTCAAGACTCAGAGAGCATGTAGTCTTTCTACTGGCCACAAGGGGGTGTGCTAGAGGCATGTGGATGGATGGACACACAGCTAGGGAGTGTGTTCCTCAGGCCTTTGCTCTCTCTAGTCTTTAGTCACAGACCACCTCTCAGACTTAAAACACAAAAACACACAACAATTCACATCTAAATAGACACAAAGCCCAATCCCAGGCAGTATAAGCCTAGTCATTATGTAAGATTGAAGTAGACCAGTATGCACTAAACTCAACTGTCTGAGAGGACAGCATATCTGGGGCAGTGGTTAGAGCGTTGGACTAGTAACCGAAAAGTTGCAAGTTCAAATCCCCGGGCTGACATGGTACAAATCTGTCGTTCTGCCCCTGTTCCTAGGCTGTCATTGAAAATAAGAATTTGTTCTTAACTGACGTGCCTAGTAAAATAAATCTTATAATTACACTGTAAATCGTTGATGCTTATTAAGTGTTAGTTCACTGGAACGTAATGCAGGGCTATGAAAACAACATCCTTTCTGCAATGTAAGAATTTATTATCCAGTGCTCTTTGTTTCACATAATTGTAAACGTTGACATGAATCACACTAATCCAACATGTAATCCTCAAAGACATTTGTTTCTTAGCTTTAACTAACGGAGTAAATAAGGATATCTTTGTGATTGCACAAGACCCTTAGTCTAGGTTGTGTGTTCAGTAGTAGACTGCTACAGAGTGTGAGAGCAGGTGTAGTGAGGAGTGATGCACCCTCGGAGTGTGAGTGATACCAGTGTTGTTCTAAATAATAATTGAGTATCAGAGACCAAGAATTGCGACCAGAGATCCTCTGAATGAACACAGAAACCAAAGCATTTATGTCAGGGGAATGTCATCCCAAAACATATTTTATCTGCATCAAAAGACACCAGACACAAAGAATACGAGGCCATTAAATAGGTTAGATTGGATGACAAATGTGTCTGTGCTGCACTTCTATGAGAGGCCTCGTTCCTTCCTCTCCAATCAGAGACAGTTTCATTGATCAGACCGGGACGCTCCGTGTTTGTCATCAGAATCTGTACAACGCAGCCAAACATTTAGTACAGCAAATAAGCACTGCCATGGCAACTCAGAGGCCAGCAAACAATGCTTCAAACGCCATGGCGACGGGATGGCGGGAGAGGGCCGGAGGATAGATCTATCGGACGGCTGCTTGTTTACAGAGAGAGCGGGCGGAGGAGAGAGAGAGATGGGTCGGAGGGAGAAATGAGAGAGGGAGTGACAGAGGGAGCGAGAGAGGCTGCCATGGAGTGTAGTGGATGACGCAGTCGAGACGTGCTGCTGGCCTGGCTGTCAGACTGGAGCTAGGGAGTGTGTTCCTCAGACACGTGTGTCCCTCTGACGCTTTGTTCACACCTCTGTGAGCGCACACACACATGGCCTGTTCATATCTCTCTGTACACTCTATGTTCCTCTTCAGCTCAACATGTAGTCTCATACGAAAAATGCCAAGCTCTGTTCACACATAATTTGACAGTGAATGTTACAGTTCCAGAGACAGGGGAATGTGGGTCAACAGCAGAGTTCAATGGCCACAATACACAGGCCTGTTAGCTAGCCACTGTGTGTGTAACATTATGCGCACACACACACACACACACACACCTGCCTAATTACAGATTCACCTGTTTTTAGGTCAAAAGAGAGCATCATGTGTTATTCTTAACAAGAAAAAGGATTGTCATGAGGATGAACACATCCAAATAGGCTACACATACAAACACATACGTTTATGTAACATGGTACAATACTGTGTTCAACAGTTCCAATGCAAAAATGGAGGATTGTAAATCAAGCTGTGCTACATCCTCTCCTATTTTAACACAACTCTACTTGTAAATTCAAATGGAGGTAAACATACTGGAACATTGTTATCTGTATGAGAGGGTCACAATTGAGGCCTGATGGAGGCCTGATAAAGTCACAATAGTCACAATATAGTTACAATATAGGGCCTGATACAGTCAAAATATAGGGCCTGATATAGTCACAATACAGGGCCTAATATAGTCACAATATAGGGCCTGATATAGTCACAATATAAGGCCTAATATATTCACAATATAGGGCCTAGTATATTCACAATATAGGGCCAAATATAGTCACAATATGGGGCCTAGAATAGTCAAAATATAGGGCCTAGAATAGTCACAATAGAGGGCCTGATAAAGTCACAATACAGGGCCTGATATAGTCACAATACAGGGCCTGATATAGTCACAATACAGGGCCTGATATAGTCACAATACAGGGCCTGATATAGTCACAATACAGGGCCTGATATAGTCACAATATAGGGCCTGATATAGTCACAATACAGGGCCTGATATAGTCACAATACAGGGCCTGATATAGTCACAATACAGGGCCTGATATAGTCACAATATACACTGCGTGCACAATTATTAAGCAAGTGAGTATTCTGATCTTATCATTGTTTCTATTCACATTTTCAAACTCCAAACCATATTAACTTGAATGCTTATTGGATTGAATCATTTTCAGGTGATATGATTTGTGTAATGAGGGAGGGTGTGGCGAAAGTGAATAACACCTTATATCAAGGTGTGCATAATTATTAGGCAACCTCATTACATCAGGTAAAATGGGCCAAAAAAGAAATTTAACTGACACTGAAAAGCCAAAAATGTTAAATGCCTTTCAGACGGATGTGACACCCTTTAAATAGCTAAACTATTGAGGTGTGACCACCGGACATTCAAACGTTTTGTTGCGAATAATCAACTGGGGCGCAAAAAAACGCATGGGGAAGAAAAAGGCACAAATTAACTGCAAAAGACTTGAAGAATTAAACGTCAAACTACCAGGAACCCATTATCCTCCAGTGCCACCGTATTCCAGAACTGCAACCTACCTGGAGTGTTCAGAAGTACAAGGTGTCAAGTGCTCAGAGACATGGCCAAGGTCAAGAAGACTGAAACAAGACCTCCACTGAATAAGATTCACAAGTTGAAGTGTCAAGATTGGGCAAAGAAATACCTGAAGACAGATTTTTCAAAGGTTTTATGGACAGATGAAATGAAAGTGACTCTTGATGGACCAAATGGATGGGCCCGTGGCTGGATCAGTAATGGACACAGGGCACCACTGAGTCAGGTGCCAGCAAGGTGAATGAGGGGTACTGGTATGGGCTGCTATAATTGAGGATGAGGTAGTTGGACCTTTTCGGGTTGAAGATGGACTGAAACTCAACTCCCAAACCTACTGCCAGTTTCTGGAAGATTCTTTCGTCAAACAGTGGTACGGAAGAAGTCCTCAGCATTCTAGAAGGCCATGATTTTTATGCAGGACAATGCTCCATCACATGCATCCAAGTACTCCACTGCTTGGCTAGCCAGCAAGGGCCTCGAAGATGCCTGAATAATGACCTGGCCCCCTTCCTCACCTGACTTAAATCCTATTGAGAACTTGTGGGCCCTTCTCAAACGTGAGATTTACAGTGATGGAAGACAATACACCTTTTTGAACAGCATTTGGGAGGCTGTGGTTGCTGCTTCAGCGAAAATTGATCGTGAACAGATCAAGAAACTGAAAGACTCCATGGATGGAAGGCTCATGGCAGTTATTGAAAATAAGGGTGGCTATATTGGTCACTGAATATTTTTGAAAGGCCAAAAATGTTATATAATTATCATTTTGTGTTACTTATGTTACACTTACTCTAAAAATTGAGAATAAACAAGTCAGTTGAGAGAAATTATTTTTGTAATTTAGTTGCCTAATAATTCTGCACACTAATAGTTGCCTAATAATTCTGCACACTTATATATTTCCATGAGAAAGACAAAACTAACTTTTCCTTTGTTAAACATTCAGGTTTGAGGTTCAATAACATTTTGGATTGACTGAGAGCATTGTGTTTGTTCAACAATAAAATTAATCTCGAGGAATCCAATATGACTAATAATTGTGCACGCAGTGTAGGGCCTGATATAGTCACAATATAGGGCCTGATATAGTCACAATATAGGGCCTGATATAGTCACAATATAGGGCCTGATATAGTCACAATATAGGGCCTGATATAGTCACAATATAGGGCCTGATATAGTCACAATAGAGGGCCTGATATAGTCACAATAGAGGGCCTGATATAGTCACAATTTAGGGCCTGATATAGTATAGTCACAATATAGGCCCTAATATAGTCACAATATAGGGCCTAATTCCTAATATACCAGGCTGATCATATGTTTACAGCTCAGGTGAAATGTGGTGAACAAAAATATAAACATGCAAGAATTTCAAAGATATGAATTAATGAGTTACAGTTAATATGAAGAAACCAGTCAATTTAAATAAATTCCTTAGGCCCTAATCTATGGATTTCATGACTTGGTCACATACACCTAAACAAAAGGTAGGGGCATGGATCAGAAAATCAGTCAGTATCTGGTGTGACCACCATTTGCCTCCTGCAGTGTGACATGTCTCCTTCGCATAGAGTTGATCAGGCTGTTGATTGTGGCCTGTGGAATGTTGTCCCACTCCTCTTCAATGTCTGTGCAAAGTTGCTGTATATTGACGGGAACTGGTACATAATGTCGTACACGTCGATCCAGAGCATCCCACACATGCTCAATGAGTGACATGTTTGGTGAGTATGCAGGCCATGGAAGAACTGGGACATTTTCAGCTTCCAGGAATTGTGTACAGATCCTTGCCACATGGGGCCGTGCATAATCATGCTGATATATGAGGTGATGACAACAGATGAATGGCACGACAATGGGCCTCAGGATCTCTTCATGGTATCTCTGTACTTTACAACGCCAAATCGCAGTCAGGTCCTGCTTTCAAATTACCATTGATAAAATGTAATTGTGTTCGTTGTCCGTATTTATGCCTGCCCATACCATAACCCCACCGCCGCCACGAGGCACTCTGCTCACAACGTTGACATCAGCAAACTGATCGGCTACATGACACCATCTGCCCAGTACAGTTGTAACGGGGATTCATCCGTGAAGAGCACACTTCTCCAGCGTGCCAGTGGCCATCGAAGGTGAGTCAGGTCCAGACCCCTAGTGAGGATGACGAGTATGCAGATGAGCTTCCCTGAGACGGTTTGTGCAGAAATTCTTCGGTTGTGCAAACCCAATCCAAGTGGCTGGTCTCAGACAATCCTGCAGGTGAAGAAGCCGGATGTGACGGTCCTGGGCTGGTGTGCTTACACGTGGGTCTGCTGCTGTGAGGCTGGTTGGACGTACTGACAAATTCTCTAAAACGAGGCGGCTTATGGTATAGAAATGAACATTCAATTCTCTTGAAACAGCTCTGGTGGACATTCCTGCAGTCAGCATGCCAATTGAATGCTCCATCAAAACTTGAGACATCTGTGGCATTGTGTTGTGGGACAAAACTTCACATTTTAGAGTGACCTTTTATTGTCCCCAGCACAAAGTGTATCTGTGTAATGACCATGCTGTTTCATCAACTTCTTGATATGCCACACTTGTCAGGTGGCAAAGGAGATATGTTCACTAACACGGATGTAAACAAATTTTGTGTATGAAACATTTCTGGGATCTTTTAATTCAGATCATGAAACATGGGATATTTTTGTTCAGTGTAATAAAAAAAGTTTAAAAAAAAAGTTTTCAAAATCTCAAATAGTTCATTGATTGAGAAGACCGAATTTGTTAGGTGTTTTGGTTCTTGGTGTGACGTGAGGTGGTTGAGGTATTTGTGAGGAGGGAGCTGTGTGTTGTGAGTGGCTGGGAGAGGGGAAAGTGTCAGTATGTGCGTTTCTCACCTGCCTGCCCCTAGCCCTGGGTTATGACAGGGAGCCGAATAACTCCACACTGACATGCTACAGCCCTCAACCGGGCCCACCCACCAACCAGGGCCAGCCAGCCAGGGAACAGGGAGGGAAGCACACCAAAACAACACCTTATAACACACACTGGTCCTGCTGCAACACCAGCCATATCCTTTGATGACTGATGGCTGCCTGGCCTTAACGGTCAATAACACCACCACAGTCAGCCACATCCCCACATCTAACTACTCTACTGCGGTCCGCAGGCAGACTGCTTGCCACACCATAGACCAGAGTTCCCCAACTGGCGGCCTGTGTGGTTTTATTTGGCTCCCAAGTTTTCTGAGCAAAAAAAAATCTGTTCAAATATTATTTTAATTTTGGAAATATGTTCCAAAGTATTCACAAACATAATTTGTAAAATATATTTATCTGGACAGTTTCTGTCTTTGATATTGCTACTATGAAAGTAATAATTTCACTGTATTGTTTACACCTTCTGTATCCTGTGCATGTGACAAATAAACTTAGATTTAGTTTGATATAGTGTGTGTTTACCAGAGACGGTAATGTGAAGAACAACATGACCTGCACCAAAATCAGATTAGGATACAGACCAAGGATTAGATAGAGTATTTTTACCTGGAGTTTTTCGTTATTGTAGGCTACTACTTAGTCTTGAAATCTTTGGTTGTTTACTAAACTAGTCACTCTGCTTAGCACATGGCCTCACATGTGAATCTTTAAAGAGATGGGTGGGGCTAAGGTTTAAGAGGGTGTGAACAGGTGTCGACAAAGAAGAACTCTCCAGTAGGTGTACCAAAACATTCAATGGCCATTTCCTCAAAAGTGGTGTTACAAGTTTAGCAACTTTCAAAGCAGAATTACTTTCCCATTGTTCCTCAACTGCAGTGCATGATGTACCACGTTTTACCTCGGAGTCTCTATGCTATCCAATGTAAAAAACACAATTTTACTACATAGAACCGAATCCAGGTGGTGGGTCGCATACACTATAAATACAGTTTAAGTCGGAAGTTTACATACACTTCGGTTGGAGTCATTAAAACTAATTTTTCAACCACTCCACAAATGTCTTGTGAACAAACTATAGTTTTGGCAAGTCGGTTAGGACATCTACTTTGTGCATGACACAAGTCATTTTTCCAACAATTGTTTACAGACAGATTATTTCATTTATAATTCACTGTATCACAATTCCAGTGGGTCAGAAGTTTAAATACACTAAGTTGACTGTGCCTTTAAACAGCTTGGAAAATTCCAGAAAATGATGTCATGGCTTTAGAAGCTTCTGATAGGCTAATTGACATAATTTGAGTCAATTGGAGGTGTACCTGTGGATGTATTTCAAGGCCTACCTTCAAACTCAGTGTCTCTTTGCTTGACATCATGGGAAAATGAAAAAAAATCAGCCAAGACCTCAGAAAGATTTTTGTAGACTTCCACAAGTCTGGTTCATCCTTGTGAGCAATTTCCAAACACCTGAAGGTACCACGTTCATCTGTACAAACAACAGTTCGCAAGTATAAACACCATGGGACCACGCAGCCATCATACCGCTCAGGAAGGAGATGCGTTCTGTCTCCTAGAGATGAATGTACTTTGGTGTGAAAAGTTCAAATCAATCCCAGAACAACAGCAAAGGACCTTGTGAAGATGCTGGAGGAAACAGGTACAAAAGTATCTATATCCACAGTAAAACTCATCCTATATCGACATAACCTGAATGGCCGCTCAAGGAAGGAGCCACTGCTCCAAAACCGCCATAAAAAAGCCCAGACTACGGTTTGCAACTGCACATTGGGACAAAGATCGTACTTTTTGGAGAAATGTAATCTGGTCTGATGAAACAAAAATAGAACTGTTTGGCCATAATGACCATTGTTATGTTTGGAGGAAAAAAGGGGAGGCTTGCAAGCCGAAGAACACCATCCCAACCGTGAAGCACAGGGGTGGCAGCATCATGTTGTGGGGGTGCTTTGCTGCAGGAGGGACTGGTGCACTTCACAAAATAGATGACATCATGAGGAAGGAAAATTATGTGGATGTATTGAAGCAACATCTCAAGACATCAGTCAGGAAGTTAAACCTTGGTCGCAAATGGGTCTTCCAAATGGACAATGACCCCAAGCATACTTCGAAATTTGTGGCAAAATGGCTTAAGGACAACAAAGTAGAGGTGTGGACTCAAGTCACATGACTTGGACTCGAGTAAGAAAATATGATGACTTGCAACTGGACTTTGACACCAATAACTCGTGACTTAACTTGGACTTGAGCCCTTTGACTCGATCTGACGATACCCTCCCCAAGCCCAATTATTACAAATTATGCTATTAAAAAAGTGTGCAGCGCATCAACTCGTCATTTAACGGATTACAGTTTGAATCGGACAGCCGCCAATCAAATTGTGGCAGCTGAGACAAAGTTGCGCGTGGCAATGCAGAGGAATGTCGGTGGGTGAATTCAGTCGGAGCCCTCGGAAAGATGAAACCCAAATGATTATTTTCGGATATGAAGACTACGCTGTAGTCAACGAAAACGTATTGCAACTTGCAAAACATACGAGAAGAAAATTAGACGGAGGTGCAACAACTTCCAACTTGGTTCGACATTTGAAGCTTCACAAAGAACGGTAAGCCGTGGCTAATATAGCCGACAGCTATATATAACTTTGCTTGTATAGCATGTAGGCTAACGTAACATTAAGTCAATGAGCCTCCACACAGTCAGTCAGTGCGGGAACATGATCATTGCACCCAAGATTGAGCAACAACTGGCTAGGCTGTTTGTAGCCTAAATCCTGCCTGGTGTTACTGCTGTTCCTAAAACCATTGACATACGTTAGCCTACTGTAACCACACACAGATAGGGTGTGTGTTGGGCGTTACGTTTGGGCGATTGTGTACAAGCCTACATCGCTTGATTGCGCCCCATAGCGATAGTTGATCGCTATGGGGGGGGGGGGGGGGGGGGGGGGTCTTTCTCATGGCTACCCATATATTTCCATGGAATTATGTTTACTTGGAAAGTAATAAATATACATATTTTTTAAAGCATTCATGATTTACGTAAATGTAGTATACAAACTATTACTCATGTTAAAAATATGAAATGGTATTACATTTGGTGAAGAGTACATTATGACTTGTTTAGGACTCAAAACTCAAAATGTAGGACTTGAGACTTGACTCGGACTTGCCTGCCTTGACTTGGGACTTGACTTGGGACTTGAGTGCTAAGACTTGAGACTTTCTTGTGACTTGTAAAACAATGACTTGGTCCCACCTCTGCAACAAAGTCAAGGTATTGGAGTGGCCATCACAAAGCCCTGACCACAATCCCTTAGAAAATTTGTGGGCAGAACTGAAAAAGCGTGTGAGAGCAAGGAGGCCTACAAACCTGACTCAGTTACACCAGCTCGGTCAGGAGGAATGGGCCAAAATTCACCCAACGTATTGTGGGAAGCTTGTGGAAGGATACCCGAAACGTTTGACCAAAGTTAAACAATTTAAATGCAATGCTACCAAATACTAATTGAGTATATGTAAACTTCTGACCCACTGGGAATGTGATGAAAGAAATAAAAGCTGAAATAAAGAATTCTCTACTATTATTCTGACATTTCACATTCTTAAAATAAAGTGGTGATCCTAAGACAGGGATGTTTTACTAGGATTAAATGTCAGGAATTGTGAAAAACTGAGTTTAAATGTATTTGGCTAAGGTGTATGTAAACTTCTGAATTCAACTGTAGAAAAGTATGTCGATTCAGCTATTTCAGCCACACCCGCTGCTGACAGGTGTATAAAATCGAGCACACAGCAATGCAATCACCATCGACCAGGTATTCCCAAACTGGGGTATGTACGTGCAATGCCGTCGGGGGGATACCAAATAAAAATGTGATTCACACATATATATATTTTCAAACAGTACATTTATATTTTCCAACGGGGCTATACATTTTGGGTGAGTTTTTTCTCTCGCCTTAGTAGCCTCGGTTCACTGCAAAAAATTAAATTAAACCATCTAGTGTTCAGTGAAATAACAACACAATGTCAAATACAGGTAGCCTTGTCAAATAATTAACATCCAATCACATTAACCGTTACTCTCTCGTGGGAAACCTTCACTCTTGCGCAGACATTTAGAAACTAAACCTGACAAATTGAAAAATAAGCCACGGGAGTTTTTTGCGCGAGAATGAAGACGACTTTTGTATAAAAGCAACAGATACCATTAATAAGAAGGGGCTAGAAGCGTCTTATATGGTGAGCTACTGAGTGGCTAGGACAGGCAAGCCCCATACTATTGTGGAGAACTTAATTCTTCCTGCTGCCGCAGATATGGCTGGAACAATGCTGTGAGGAAAGGCCAACAAAAACTATAGACAATGCCTTCATCAAACAACACTGTTTCACAACGCATCAGTGACATGGCAGGAGATGTTTTGAAACAAGTACAGCTTCGCATACAAGCCAGTGAATTATATGCGTTACAGCTGGATGAGTCAACAGATGTGGCAGGCCTGGCACAGCTCCTGGTATATGTCCGTTATGTTTATGGGGGGTCAATTAAGGAAGACATCCTCTTCTGCAAACCACTGGAAACCAGGACAACATGAGAGGATATTTTTAAGGTACTGGACAGCTTTGTGACATCAAATGGACTTTAGTGGTCAAGATGTGTTAGTATCTGTACTGATGGCGCAAATGCCATGACAGGGAGACTTACGGACAATGTCAAATGTGATATAGCAAAGCACCTGAGTGAGCTGGGTGTGCAATTACGCAGGTACTTTCCCGAAACTGATGACACAAACAACTGGATTCGTTATCCCTTTCATGCCCTGCCTCCAGTCCACTTACTGATATCTGAACAAGAAAGCCTCATTGAAATTGCAACAAATGGTTCTGTGAAAATTCAATTCCAATCAGAAGTCACTGCCAGATTTCTGGATAGGGCTGCACGCAGAGTTTTCGTGCTGAAGCGTGTAGCGCATTAAAATCATCTGTCTTCTGCTGCAACACTACCGAGCTCCAAACTGCCTCTGGAAGCAACGTCAGCACAAGAACTGTTCTTCGGCAGCTTCATGAAATGGGTTTCCATGGCCGAGCAGCCGCACACAAGCCTAAGATCACCATGCACAATGCTGAGTGTCAGGTGGAGTGGTGTAAAGCTCGCCGCCATTGGACTCTGGAGCAGTGGAAACGCATTCTCTGGAGTGATGAATCACGCTTCACCATCTGGCAGTCCAACGGACAAATCTGGGTTTGGTGGATGCCAGGCGAATGCTACCTGCCCCAATGCATAGAGCCAACTGTAAAGTTTGGTGGAGAAGGAATTATGGTCTGGGGCTGTTTTTCATGGTTCGAGCTTTGCCCCTTAGTTCCAGTAAAGTGACATTTAACGCTACAGCATACAATGACATTCTAGACGATTCTGTGCTTCCAACTTTGTGGCAACAGTTTGGGGAAGGCCCTTTCCTGTTTCAGCATGATAATGCCCCCGTGCACAAAGCGATGTCCATACAGAAATGGCTTGTTGAGATCGGTGTGGAAGAACTTGACTGGCCTGCACAGAGCCTGATCTCAACCCCATCAAACACCTTTGGGATGAATTGGAAAGCCGACTGCAAGCCAGGCCTAATCGCCCAACATCAGTGCCCGACCTCACTAATGGTCTTGTGGCTGAATGGAAGCAAGTCCCTGCAGCAATGTTCTAACATCTAGTGGAAAGCCTTCCCAGAAGAGCGGAGGCTGTTATAGCAGCAAAGGGGGAACCAACTCCATATTAATGCCCATGATTTTGGAATGAGATGGTCGATGAGCATGTGTTCACATAGTTTTGGTCATGTAGTGCATGTGATCGTATACAAATGTAAGCAAGGTTTGAAATGATTATGTTTAAGTAAAATATTTTATCGGTCAATTTGCAGCCTACAAATATTTTTTTATGTTATTGTAGTTGAAGTGGTCTGTTGGTTTATTCTGTAGGCTGGATTACTTTGAACATTATTGCTGACAGTTTTAAAGCTTTTGAAAAAGCTACGATCAGTGCATGTGACAGATGGGAGCAATAATACATATTCTGTTACAATCGTCAGTTGGCTCCACTGAAGTGGTCAGTTGGCTCTTATATCAAGAGTGTCATGACTGGCCTGTTCAGGTCAGGTTACCGTGGACCACATTCCTACAAGAGACATCTCTCACACCCACCAGAGTGGGAGAGATCGAGAGGTATCGAGGTGGGGGGTTTTATGACACCTCACGCCCATTGTAAATCTTAGGGCAGCAGACAAAATCTCTTTGTCCTCTCACTGTGGAGGAATGGAAAGTATGATGGGCCTATGGAGAACCTACCTCAGAACAGTAACATGCAATAAATGGACTTTGGGACAATATGACAATTTGGGAAATATAAACTCAATAAAACCAAATTTCCCATGGTGCCCCAGGTTACTGAGTTAATAATTACCTGATTCCTTTAATCACGTAATTATAAACAGTTAATCATTCGATGAACAGCAATCATCACATTAATCAATCCAACGTCATGACAAGAGGCTTGAAGAATGATTATTGTGATATGTTTACTTCATTGAGAATGTATGTGCAATTAACATTTGTCCATAGAATCAATGACTGAAAGACGTATTTTCAATGTCTGTAAATGATGTATTTTCAATGTCCGGAAAATCCGTAACATTTTTTGTTTTCAGCCCTTTTTCGTGATATCCAATTGGTAGTTACAGTGTTGTCCCATCGCTGCAACTACCGTACGGAGTTGGGAGAGGCGAAGGTTGAGAGCCATGCGTCCTCCGAAACACGACCTGCCAAGCCACACTGCTTCTTGACACACTGCTCGCTTAACCCGGAAGCCAGCCGCGCCAATGTGTCGGAGGAAACACCGTACACCTGGCGACCGTGTCAGCGTGCATGCGCCCGGCCCGCCACAGGAGTTGCTTGAGCGCGATGGGATAAGGACATCCCGGCCGGCCAAACCCTCCCCGAACCCGGACGACGCTGGGCCAATTGTGTGCCGCCTCATGGTCTTCCGGTCTCAGCCGGCTGCAACAAAGGCCGGGATCGAATCCGGATCTGTAGTGACGCCTCAAGCACTTAGACTGCTGCGCCACCCAGGAGGCCGAAAATATGATTTTTTTAAAGTCCAGAAAATAAGTATTTTCATCTTTCATTCAGCACCTAAAATGCACCTGATGTCAACGTCTGGAAAAGATGTCTAAAAGACGTAATTTTGCTTACTGGGTTAATCTTTATCATAACTTAGTCCTGAATATTCTCCTAAAACACAGCAGTGATTTGAGCTGCTAATCAGTCCAAACCAGTCTTACACTGACCCGTTTGTTATATTTCCCTTCCACTAGCACTGAGTGTGAGATCAGATCAGACAGGGTAGAAATCATAAAAGCAGGGTAATGAGTGCGAGGGGGACTGAGAGAAGGGGGACACAGGCAGCTGGGGATTTGTATGGAGATGAGCAGGTCAGTGCTGACGTCAGCCGCTAGCGACACACAGCGCGTCAGCAGCCCTCTTTAGACACACACACAGATAATGAGGACAGGGCTCTTAGAGTCCCAGACAGTCACATCTGGGAAGAAATATGCCCATTACCCACAGAAATACACATCTACAGAGAGCACACACACAACAAAGATAAAAGAGACACTGAGTAGCCAAAATGGCAGAAGGAGACACAAGAACAAATATATCCATAGGGTGGTTCTACACTTTAGTCTGCATCGCTGTGAAAAGAGCTGTCCTTAGCTAAGTACAGTGGGGGGAAAAAGTATTTGATCCCCTGCTGATTTTGTACGTTTGCCCACTGACAAAGAAAGGATCAGTCTATAATTTTAATGGTAGGTTTATTTGAACAGTGAGAGACAGAATAACAACAAAAATATCCAGAAAAACGCATGTCAAAAATGTTATAAATTGATTTGCATTTTAATGAGTGAAATAAGTATTTGACCCCCTCTCAATCAGAAAGATTTCTGGCTCCCAGGTGTCTTTTATACAGGTAGCGTGCTGAGATAAGGAGCACACTCTTAAAGGGAGTGCTCCTAACCTCAGCTTGTTACCTGTAAAAAAGACACTGTCCACAGAAGCAATCAATCAATCAGATTCCAAACTCTCCACCATGGCCAAGACCAAAGAGCTCTCCAAGGATGTCAGGGACAAGATTGTAGACCTACACAAGGCTGGAATGGGCTACAAGACCGTCGCCAAGCAGCTTGGTGAGCAGGTGACAACATTTGGTGCGATTATTCGCAAATGGAAGAAACACAAAAGAACTGTCAATATCCCTCAGCCTGGGGCTCCATGCAAGATCTCACCTCGTGGAGTTGCAATGATCATGAGAATGGTGAGGAATCAGCCCAGAACTACACGGGAGGATCTTGTCAATGATCAAGGCAGCTGGGACCATAGTCACCAAGAAAACAATTGGTAACACACTACGCCGTGAAGGACTGAAATCTTGCAGCGCCCGCAAGGTCCCCCTGCTCAAGAATACATATACATGCCCATCTGAAGTTTGCCAATGAATATCTGAATGACTTAGAGGACAACTGGTGAAAGTGTTGTGGTCAGATGAGACTGCAAAGAGGAGTGGGACAAAATCCCTCCTGAGATGTGTGCAAACCTGGTGGCCAACTACAAGAAATATCTGACCTCTGTGATTGCCAACAAGGGTTTTGCCACCAAGTACTAAGTCATGTTTTGCAGAGGGGTCAAATACATATTTCCCTCACTAAAATGCAAATCATTTTATAAAATTTGAGACATGCGTTTTTCAGGATTTTTTGTTGTTGTTATTCTCTCTCTCACTGTTCAAATAAACCTACTATTAAAATTATAGACTGATCATTTCTTTGTAAGTGGGCAAACGTACAAAACCAGCAGGGGATCAAATTCTTTTTTCCCTCACTGTAGATCACTGTAGCCTGCCTGCAGTCTCTGCTGCTCTATTCTACACCCATGGTACGGATGGCCTGGATTGTAATCCAAAGTCTTGGCAGGGGGACTGACTGGTGTAGTGAGGAGGGCGCAGGGGACCAGCCGGGGGTCTCAGCCTCAGCCGTGTCGCCAGGGCGACCTGGCAGGACCATGGAACATTCTTGGAGTGGGGAATGGGGTTGGAGGACAGCGTCATCTTTGACTTTTCACACCCGTCTACCACTTCTCCTCTCAGGTGTTGATCTGCGATACCCCAGACCAAGACCCAGCAGGCAGCCCCCCATCTCTCTCACACACACTGACTACAAGACCAGCTATGGAGATATTATCATATTAACCTGGATTTTTACAATGTGAAATATGTCTAAAGAAACCATTCAATTGTTGAGGGGTATGAGTATATAGCCCACGGTAGATAATTCAGCCAAAAATAAACAGTTGTTTATTTCCTTCAAATACACTGTTGTGCTGAGATGCCTTTATTTGGCTGGACAACAAAAGCCTTTATTCACAAGGTCTCATTGTGATTATGTCTGTATGTCACAGGATCGCTCAAACTTACCATGAATGAGTCCTAATTCTTAGGCAAATCTGCCAGCAAATTCCATTTCATCAGATTATACTCAAATTGAACAATGCACTGTCCATTTCATCAACCCAAAATGAATAGAGTTGAGGGCAATAGGTGGTTGTGTTTGTGTGTGTGTGTGTGTGTGTGTGTGTGTGTGTGTGTGTGTGTGTGTGTGTGTGCTTATGTCTGTAAGCTAGTTGAGGACCCTATTACTTTGAAATGTTTCAAGGATTCAACCATCTCTAGATGAGCTAGCAGCTAAATCCTCCTCCTGCTGCTGCAGGACATGGAGGACAGAGAGATCCAGGACACCAAACCAAACACCACCACCAGCACAATGACGGCATCCAAATACAGCCAGCAACACATACTGTTGACCCTGCAATAGACTGCCTTCCTGTCTAGGCCTTTTACATCAAGCTGTCTCACGCTACAGAAACAGGGGACATGCTCCTGCCCTATGGGCTGTTCTGGCTCAGACAAGGCTACATAAGGCAACTTTACTTTTGGAGGGGAGGGTTGGGGGTTCTGCACTGTTTCCTGGCACTGTGTGTGGATCTGACGGCCAGCTGTGGCCCCTCACAGGGAAACACCAGAGACCAGACCAGAGACAAACCACCAAGGGAAAGAAATACGGTCATGCAACATGGAACTCCTGAAAAGTAGATGGAAAAGTGTGTCCTGAGCCAGAGCCAGGAGCTGATCCCAGCACTGTGATGGGGGATGGGGACTGGAAGACGGGGATGGGGATGGGGTCCGCAACGGGGACTGGGACTGCAACAGGGAATGGGATGGAGCTTGGACAGGGAGTCGGACATGGACATAGAGAGTGACTGGGAGGGAGACACTGGGCTCTGCATCCCGTCTCGAGACTCGGTTGACCCAGACAGGACCCGTTGTGGATGCGGGCGTCTGCGGGTCATGGCAGACACGCCCAGTCTAGGCGGCCCACCCTCTGCGCATAGCTTGCTCCTTAGCTGCCTCTCCTCTCCACATTCTTGGCACAGCATAGAAACACAGAGAACAAGAGCACTGCAAACTACAAACAATTCACAATGGGTTTTAACTAGGGGAAAAAAATTATAAACCTGACAAAAATACAAATGCCACCAAATTATACCTGTACACAGCAACATGGTTTTGATTGGAGTCAGTCGTGTGTGTGTGTGCATCTGGGCCACCGAAAAGCCTGTCTGTACCCGGTCCAGGAGCGTGACCAGCTGCTGCAGCTCAGTGATTTACGTCTCTCCTGCCCGGGGCCACCTGCCTGCAGCCCGGAGCTCAGACAGAGCTGATGACGCAGGCCTGTAGAAGGCCAGGTCTCCCCCCCCGCTGGAGCCTAACCACTACCACCCCCTCTCCCTCCAAACCACTACCCAACCCCTACACCACAGCAATTAATGAACCACAGAGAGAGACTCCCACATTAAGCTCCCCCAGGGAATGACCCTGCCCGGGCCACCACTCCAGCCCCTGTACATCCAGAAGTTTGACAGCTGTGGAACAGGGGTGGCCCCAGGGCATGGGCCAGAAGGCTAGAAAGCAGGGCCAGGGCCCAGACAGGTCACCAGAGGCCTGCTCCTCCAGGGCCTGGCTCTGGGACAGGACGCCCAGCGAGTGTTTGTGGCGCCTGGCGAGAGAAACTCAATCCAGTCAAGCAGTAAATCTAAAGTGAAAGTGTTGTGCTGTTGCTCTGTTGTGCTGTGAAGCCCCAGCTCTGAAGCCTTCTTTTCCTGGTGATGTTTTACTTCCCATCTCCTATTAGCAGGTGTCTACCTCACTCTACTACCTGCAGTCTCTCTGCCCTCTCATATGTCTCTACTACAATAAAACTAGAGGGCTGTTGTTTTGGAGGGTGGGCAGGGGAAGGACCATCAACCTGGTTTTGTTTTGTTTAGGATTAGAAAATAACAGAAAAAGACAGTGAAACAATTTACAGAGCAGAGAGAGATAAATAAATATACTTCAGATGATATGAATGTACGTGTGTAAGACAAGACCTCCTTCCAGTATTTAGGCTAAAAGGAGTTGATGAGGTGACTGACGGGGTATTATGTTGAAACAGTAATGTGGAGCTTACTTAGGGGAGAAAATCTCAGCTCAACTGTCAGCCCTGCTTCTCATAGTTGAGGTTTGGCTCCTGGCCAGACAGAGCAGAGCTTGCATAATGACAAACACGTGTTTTGCAGGAACAACAAAAATGCCCAGTCTGAGTAAGGTCAACCATATTACGTCAATGATGAACTTTTTCCCACAATGGCATGTTTCAGTCTCAAATGGCCCATTACAGTTCTGCTGTGCTCACTACCATAACTCTATAGACGTACAGCCACCACAGCTCAGCTTAGACAAAGAACACCGGATTGGACCACTTTGTTCCCAAAGTTGATTAAAAGGCAAATCTGAGAATTGTGGATCTAAAACTATGGTTTGAAATGGTCCGTTTCAGAGAAAGTTCATGCTTTTCAGAGAAAGTTTGTCATGTTTTCTGATATATTTTTGGATATAAAATGCCTGATGGAATATCTGTCAGATAAGCTCCCCTGGAACATCCACCTTTTACAACAACAAAACGATTTACAGGAGACTAGGTGATCATTCCAGATGGGACTTTCCTGGAAAGCCGAGGAGCTCTAGGGGTTGTGTGACTGGCAGTGTCCAGCCATCACACACAGGACAGGAGTGAGATATAGGCTATTCCCTTTACACACCAAGCCAAAGCAAAGGCCACAGCTCTGCCCAAACGCACCACTAACACACTGCTGGCATCCAGGTCTTCACTGTAGCCCTTTACACTCGTAACCATATACGGGTTGAAAATGTCAGATTTGGGCACTGAGAAGCACCTAAATTGGAACGCAGTAGCTTCACAGTAACATCCTATAAATTACGTCAGTTCTGTGTCTCTGCGTCACAGCTCTGTTTGGGTTTTGACTGACAGCCGTTCTGAACTTGAGCACCCCCATCCCTCCTGCTAATTGGACAATAGCTAGGGGAGCTAAAGAAAATACAAAAATACTCTTTACAGGTGAAGACACTTCTTTGGGTCATAAAAGTTAATTGAAATGACTTAGGAAGTGTGCACACACTTTGGAGAGATGCGTGGCCACTTGGACACACCAGTTATTCCTCTGACTCAAACCCTTGTCTTTTTTTTGTCTTACGTTGCACCTACCCCACATTTTCCTGGAATATTCTTATCTAGAGTATTTTCAGATTTTATCAACAAATGCTGAAATCAAATCAGCCTATAATTAATGATATCTGAATCCTATAGGATTCTACTAGAAAATCACTAATCAATTTAGGATTTTATAGGCCGATATCGTAATAGATTAGCTACATGATCAGAACCAATTCTCTTTTTTTCAATAAAAGCATTCCTTTAGCATTGTTTAAAAGGGAAAATAATTTCAATCTACAAACAGCTTTGTTTTCTGACATGTGAGTTTATATTTTGATTCACATATAATGTATTATAGGCTGATTGATTTCAGTTGCCAATCAATGAGCGATGATATGGAAGAATTAGAAAAACACAACAAGGAAAAATGTGTTTTCAATTTCATGAAATATCCAAAACAGAACCCCGGGCAAAATGTGGAGGTTCCATTTATATAGTTATGAACAAGCAAATAACAAAAACACCACAATTCTGAGAAGATAGGCCTGATAATACAATTTATATCCCTTAGATAAAAAAATATAAAAACACAATGCATATTCCCAGTAAAAGGGATTTAATCTCAGTGAGAGGAGTTTGATCCAAAGTTTATTGGTGACCGCTCAGTAAATCATCATCCTAGAAAAAGATGTAGGCAGTGTGCTGTGTTTCGTGCACGTTAAGTTTCATCTTTGCTTAACATCCCCTCGACTTGGACATCAGCAATGCTCCAGCCAGCGGGCTTAAGAGCAAATAGGGATTCATGATCTATGGAGAGTATTGGCAGGGTGCCCTGGCAGCATAAATACCTTGAATAGTCCTTAAGCACTCTTTTTTTGCTTTACTTTCATTTGCTGATCTGCGTGTTCATAAAAAGATCCCGGGTTTATCTACTTTTAACACAAGCGATTATGAAAGAGAATGTTGACCCAGTGACGCACGAGATGCCCGGGCAGCCTTTATATATCACCTGACATTTATGAACGGATCATTTATGGATGTGAAATAAGTTTGTAGGTCCTCTCCTTAGTGCCTCGACTGTTCCATTCCCCTTTCAACATCCCATGAGTCCAGTAGAAACATCAACCCTGGATTCTTCATTGGCCAGAAGTTCTGTTTACATTACCTCTTTCTCTTGGTGATCTAACTGTGTGGAAGAACATGTTCGCTGACAATATTTTCAGCACATCTTTTGGCATTTTTAAGTGTTTACATACAGGAACTATAAAAGAACAACGCTAACTATTTTTGTCCTGAAATTCCAACCTCCCTAGCTCACTACATGTCCAAGTCAAAATGTAGCCTAGGCCTACTGGTGTTTTGTAACTTTGAGAGGACAGGTGGTAAACAGTCCCTCCCTACAGGCAGGCATTTATACTGTAATTACACTGTGAACGATGGGGAGAGGATTAGAGGTTTGTACTCTTCACAGCTCATAGGGGTGACGTTACATCCAGAAACCTAGCCTACTGTACAAACCAAGAGAAAACTCCTACTGCTGGCTGACTTCAGTCTGGTGTGGCCCTTACACACTCAGAGACCAAGCTTGTAGGGTATTTTGACATTTCCATGACAGGCCATTTAAAAACATACCTAAATGATCATCACAATCTAGAACAGGGGTTCTTCAACTTCTTCAGCCTGGGACCCAAATGAGAAATTCTGTGTTTTCCTGGGACCCAAGCTTAGGAAAATATGCAACTATATGTAAATATTGGTACATTTCATTGCCTTTATGCCTAAAACAAAAACAATATAGTCAAAAACAAATAACAATGAAATAACAATATCAATTTCTATTCCTATTTATTTTTCCCATTAAAAACACATATCTGTATTGGTTGGAACTGTTGCTGTTAAAATACATCATTTTCATTCTGAACAGGAATAAACTGATTGATCACATCACAAAGATGCATAACAGAAGACAGGCTTTTTGATAGTGCAACCCTAAGTAACAGTACAGATGAAAAATGATCAGACCCACTATACATCTTACTGTTGAAATTATTGTCGAAAGAAAGTTTAGGTTGGAGCTGTTGCTGTTAAACTACATCTTTTTTATTCTGAACTTGAATAAACTGATTGATCACATCACACGGATGTAAACCAGAAAACACACACACAATGAGAGGTGTGTGGCTGGTTTAAGTTTTCAATAAGCATGTCTATTCTGGGCTCAGTTTTTGACAGTCTAACTCTGAGGTCATGCTCAGCATTGAGACTGTTTCCTGAAATGGCACCGGAGGAACAGCGATTACTCACCTCGAACTAAACAAAGATTTTTTCTTGAACGAGTCCGATGTGAAGGATATACTGCTTTCTCGGGAACGGGCCTAAATCCCCGTCATTTGCATGAAGAAAAGACAGAGAGGTCGGGCTGCCTTCTGAGAATTCGTAGGTGAGTGAGTAAACCCCCTCTACCATCAGTCCTATTAGCCAACGTACAATTATTGTATAACAAAATGGATGCTCTCCGATCAAGGATATCCTACCAATGGGACATTAAAAACTGTAATATCTTATGTTTCGCCGAGTCGTGGCTGAAGAACGACATGGATAACATACATCTAGCTGGGTTTTTGGTCCATCGGCAAGATAGAACAGCTGCCTCCGGTAAGACAAGGGGTGACGATCTGTGTCTATTTGAAATAACAGCTGGTGCACAAAATCTAATATTACGGAAGTCTCAAGGTTTTGCTCGCCTGATGTAGAGTATCTCATTATAAGCTGTAGACCACACTATTTACCAAGAGAGTTCTCAACTATATTTTTCAAAGCTGTCTATTTATCACCACAAACCGATGCTGGCACTAAGACGGCACTCAACGAGCTGTATAGGTCCATAAGCAAACAGGAAAATGCTCTTCCAGAGGCAGCTCTCCTAGTGGCCGGGGACTTGAATGCAGGGTAACTTAATTAGTTAGTTCCTCTGTCCAGTGTGTGTTCTTTTGCCCATCTTAATCTTTTATTTTTACTGGCCAGTCTGAGATATGGCTTTTTCTTTGCCACTCTGCCTAGAAGGCCAGCATCCCGGAGTCGCATCTTCACTGTTGAGGTTGAGACTCGTGTTTTGCGGGTCCTATTTAATGAAGCTGCTAGTTGAGGACTTGTGAGGCTTCTGTTGCTCAAACTAGACACTCTAATGTACTTGTCCTCTTGCTCAGTGGTGCACCAGTGGTGCACCAGGGCCTCCCACTCCTCTTTCTATTCTGGTTAGGGCCAGTATGTGCAGTTCTGTGAAGGGAGTAGTACACAGCGTTGTACGAGATCATCAGTTTCTTGGCAATCTCTTGCAAGGAATAGCCTTCATTTCTCAGAACAAGAATAGACTGACGCATTTCAGAAGAAAGTTCTTTGTTTCTGGCCATTTTGAGCCTGTAATCGAACCCACAAATGCTGAATCTCCAGATACTCAACTCGTCTAAAGAAGGCCAGTTTTATTGCTTCTTTAATCAGGACAACAGTTTTCAGCTGTGCTAACATAATTGCAAAAGGGTTTTCTAATGATCAATTAGCCTTTTAAAATGATAAACTTGGATTAGCTAACACAACGTGCTATTGGAACACAGGAGTGATGATAATGTACGCCTATGCAGATATTCCATTAAAAATCTGCCGTTTCCAGCTACAATAGTCATTTACAACATGAACAATGTCTACACTGTATTTCTGATCTATTTAATGTTATTTTCAATGGACAAAAAAAATAGCTTTTCTTTCAAAAACAAGGACATTTCTAACTGACCCCAAACTTTTGAACGGTAGTGTAAATATCCCTACCAGAAGCC